>NC_140938.1:128315857-128800857 GCF_014529385.1 Adiantum capillus-veneris | reverse complement strand
ACAAGTGCCGCACCTTTCCTTCAGCACAAATTAATAGTATTCCTTGCTATTGCTTCTCAATAACTCATTCCGGCACTCTCCAACTTTATGCCTTCTCCAACTTCATGCCTTCTCCTCCAAAGCTTGGCAATCAAGGCATACTAGTTGTCTCTAGCACATGAGGTGGCTCAAGATTAAGTTCAAGAGCTTCTTGAGACAAACACACTTGCAATACTCTTTCTAGTTGAGCTTTTGGTCTATAGCTTTTGAGGCTCGAACTCAAGTTCGCACCTCATGACCGCAACACTTAGTTTTCAAGCGTCAACTATGACTCGTTCTAGTTGAGCATTGAGTATCTAGCTCTTAAGTTCGAGCCTTTGAACTTGGACACTCAATTTTCAATGCTCATGAGCACTCTAGTAGAGCTCTTTATACCTAGAAACTATCTGGAAGAGTTTTTATCCCAGGAGGTTTGAACTGAGTCTCTACCTCATGTGGCTCAAGATTATGCTCAAGAGATTCTTGAGACAAAGACACTTGCAATAATCTTTCTAGTTGAGCATTCAGTGAGGCTCGAACTTAAGTTCGAGCCTCATGACCTAGACAGATATTTTTCAAGACTCGTGAGCACTCTAGTGTGACTGATCCTCTAGTTAAGCATTTAGTCTCTATCTCTGGGGCTAGAACTTAAGTTCTAGCCTCCTAACTTTCACACTCGATTCTCAATCTTCCTAAGCACTCTAGTAGAGCTCTTTCTACCTAGAAACTATCTGGAAGAGTTTGTTTCTCACGAGGCTTCAATTGAGTCTTTACCTTCTGTGGCTTGACATTAAGCACAAGAACTTCTTGAGACAAAACACTTGCAGTACTCTTTCTATTTGAGCATTTAGTCTATAGCTCCTGAGGCTCGAGCTTAAGTTCAAGCCTCATGACCACCACAATTAGTTTTCAAGCCTCATGAGCACTCGACTATGACTTGTTCTAGTGGAGCATTGAGTCTCTAGCTCTTAAGTTCGAGCCCCATGACTTGGACACTCAATTTTCAATGCTCATGAGTACTCTAGTAGAGCGAGTTTTTCTACATAGAAAGTATCTCAAAGAGTTACTTTGTATCCCAGGAGGTTTAAATTGAGTCTCTCCCTCATGTGGCTTGAGATTCAACTCAAGGGATTCTTGAGACAAAGACACTTGCATTAATCTTTTTAGTTGAGCATTCAGTTTATAGGTCTTGAGGCTCAAACTTAAGTTCGAGCCTCATGACTGACCTCCACGCTTGGTTTTCAAGCCTCATGAGCACTCAACTATGAATCATTAATTCTAGTTGAGCATTGAGTCTCTAGCTCTTGAGTTCGAGCCTCATGACTTGGACACTCAATTTTCAATGCTCATGTGCACTCTAGTAGAGCTCTTTCTACATAGAAACTATCTGAAAGATTTTGTATCCCAGGAGGTTTAAATTGAGTCTCTACCTCATGGGGCTTGAGATTCGGCTCAAGATATTCTTGAGACAAAGACACTTGCAATACTCTTTCTAGTTGAGCATTCAGTCTATAGCTCATGATGCTGGAACTTAAGTTCAAACCTTATGACCTAGATGGTTAGTTTTAAAGCCTCGTAAGCACTCTAGTATGACTCACTGTAGTTGAGCGTTGTCTTGTTGTCGTATGTCTATATGGAGAATTTCATGCAGGAGTCACATATTTAGTGTTTTTAAGAGTGCTTGGAATATGGTTGGGAGCATAGCATTTCTGCACAATGGCAAGCTTGCAATGGCCGTCCTGTGGCGTGGGAGCATTTTTTTATATCATAACTTGGAATCTAGCTGAAGTCGTCTATGCTGGAAGTTTTTGGAGTGAAGATTATGCTATGGGCTTTTACCTCGATTGGCAGTATCACCATGCCGATGGAAGAGCGGTTGAAGCACTCATGAACGATAAGGAATGGTCACGTCTAAAGGTGGAAAGAGGCACACTACAATGGGCATTGATGCACTGAAGGAGTTTTTTGTGACAAGTCTGCTACCATATTGAAAGCTTAAGTTCTTGAGCTGCAGCCTCTAGACGCACAACTATAGGATACCAAGGAAGCGGATGGGGTTTTATTTTTATGATATTGGGAGGATTGTTTGAAACAAGGGTGTGAATGGCCGCTTGTAGTAAGAAGCTAATAATAAAGCAAGGTTTTTTCTTTAATAATATCGAAGGGGGGTAGTAACAAAAAAGCGTGCAGGGGAATCATTAAAAAAAAGGGAAAATTACCAAAATACCCCTCTAATTTGTGGAAATTCTCAAAATACCCCTCAAATTTCAAAAATTCCCAAAGTACCCCCATAATTTGTCATAAATTCCCAAAATGCCCTTCAAATTTTCCAAAATTCCCAAAATGCCCCTGGTTGTGAGAGTAAATTTCTCCAAAAACAAAAAAAAATTGTAGCTTTTCATTAAAAGAGTGATTGTCTACCATACAGGATGCTAAAACTAAAATTTCAGTTGGTTATGTAGGCTTTGGAGATGAATTGATTCATTATTTTTAGATATAATTCACTTTGTTGCGAGGTAATTTGCAACAAATTACATTCTAAGCACTCAAAAACCAATCTCAATTGTCAAACAAGAATAAAGATTAGAAAATGTTGAAGAATCCAACCAAAATAGATACAAGGTTATTTTGGGAATTTTTGAAATTTAAGGGGTATATTGGGAATTTCCATAAATTAGAGGGGTATTTTGGTAATTTTCCCTAAAAAAAAAGAAGCGCGCCGTCAAAGAAGCCAGGGGTGATCAGGCCGTCGAGTAGAGAGAGACGAGCAGAAGGAAAGATCAGCACGCTATGGACGTCGACGAGAGCTTGAGTAGACAGAGAGTTTTGAAGAACGTGCGACGAGACAGAGGGCGGCGGGAAGCACGTGAGGGGAGAGAGAGCCGGCTAGGAGACGACACGAGGAGAAAAGCAAGAATAGGCCGCCGTCGATTGCAAAGCTGACAGAGGCTAGCTGCTTGTGGCGAATCCAGTAGGAAAGGGAGCCCGCTGAGAAGGGACTGCAGGAGTGAGCGCGAGTTGGGAGAATAAGCAGAGTGAGCGCGAGTTAGGAGGATAATCAAGCAAGGCTGTCGAGAAGAAGAGCCAGAGCGAGAGCGAGTGAAAGAGGTTATCAAGCAGGCCGTTGTTGGAGATGGAGGAGCTGCAGAAACTGCTCGAGGAGCCAGAGAGCCATCAATGAGCAGAGAGGAGGGAACTTTCGGGGTCGTTTTTGTCGAGGGCGAGCAGAGTGGGCTGCCCATGAGCAGGAGACCCTAGTGTGTAGACTGCTTGATTTCTATTGTTCATTATGTGAAAAAGACCGAACAGTTGAAGTGTATGGTGTTTATAGAATGGTTTTTGCAGATTGTAGTAGATACAATAAGATAGCAGGAGGTTTTCTTACAAAGGAGGGAAACAAGGGAGCCAATAAGGGCAGTACAGAGCCGCAAAGAAGGGAAACAAGAGAGCTAGTAAGGGGCAGTACAGAACCGCAAAGAAAGTCTCTCTCTCTCTCTCTCTCTCTCTCTCTCTCTCTCTCTCTCTCTCTCTCTCTCTTCATTATCAAGAAGTTAGAGAAGCTACCAATCACATTAATATTCTAGTTTTGTAACTAAAGTCCATTTTGATTATGAATTATCAACTTGAAATTCTCAAGATATCAATTGTAAGCTTTCAGAGTGAATGAAAAACCCGTTGTTTGGTGTTATGCATCTTTCTCTGACACTTTTCCTACAGCCAACAGCCCTGTGCTGACTCGGCTCACTAACCGCACTTATTTTTCCCCAACAGCGTTTAGTCTCTAGCTCTAGGGATCGAACTTAAGTTCCAGCCTCATGACTTGCACACTCAATTCTCAATCCTCTTAAGCACTCTAGTAGATCTCTTTCTACCTAGAAACTATCTGGAAGAGTTTGTATCTCACAAGGCTTGGATTGAGTCTCTACCTTATGTGGCTTGACATTAAGCACAAGAGATTCTTGAGACAAACACACTTGCAATACTCTTTCTAGTTGAGCATTCACTCTATAGCTCTTGATGGTTGAACTTAAGTTCGAGCCTCATGACTTGGACACTTAGTTTTGTAGCCTTATGAGCACTCTAGTATGACTCGTTCTAGTTGAGAATTTAGTCTCTAGCTTCGAGGCTCGAGCCTCATGATGTGGACACTCAATTTTCTATCCTCATGAGCACTCTAGTAGAGCTCTTTCTACCTAGAAACTATCTGGAAAAGTTTGTATCCCAGGAGGTTTAAATTGGGTCTCTACCTTATGTGGCTCAAGACTAAGCGCAAGAGATTCTTGACACAAAGACACCTGCAATACTCTTTCTATCTGAGCATTCATTCTATAGCTCATGAGCTTGAAATAAAGTTCGAGCCTTATGACCTAGATGGTTGATTTTCAAGCCTCATGAACACTTTAGTATGACTCGCTCTAGTTGAGCATTTAGTCTCTAGCTCCGGGGCTCGAACTTAAGTTCCACCCTCATGACTTGCACACTCAATTTTCAATCCTACTAAGCACTCTAGTAGAGATCTTTCTACCTAGAAGCTATCTAGAAGATTTTGTATCTCACAAGGCTTGGATTAAGTATTTACCTTATATGGCTTGACATTAATATAAGCACAAGGGATTCTTGAGACAAACACACTTGTAATACTCTTTCTAGTTGACCATTCAACCTATAGCTCCTAAGGGTTGAACTTAAGTTTGAGCCTCATGACCTGGACACTTAGTTTTCAAGCCTTCTCTAATATGACTCGTTCTAGTTGAGAATTCAGTCTCTAGCTCCGAGGCTCGAGCCTCACGATTAGCTTGAGGCTTGAATTGAGTCTTTACCTCATGTGGCCCGAACTTATGTTTGAGTGTCATGACCTAACAACTCTATCTCTAAGCATCGTGAACACTCAAGTATGACTCTTCCAAGCTGGAACCCATCTACAAGAATCCTATCTCAATCTCTCACTCATCAGGGTCGAACTTAAGTTTGAACCTCATGATTATATAGGAGACTCACTTTTCATGCCACATGAGCACTCTAGTCATCTTCAAGAGTGTTGATCATGGTAAGTTCAAGAGCCTCATGATCTAGAGATTTTTGCAAAACTCTTTCAAGTTGAAATCCATCTTGAAAATTCTCTAGGTCATGAGCCTCTTGACCCTTATGACCTAAAGACTCAACTACTTGAAATCCATCTTGAAAATTCTCTAGGTCATGAGCCTCTTGACCCTTATGACCTAAAGACTCAACTACTAATCCTCATGAGAGGAATCTTTCTATTTAGAGAGTATTTGGAAGACTATCTATAGCACTAAGCCTGAGAGCCTCATTAGCTAGAGGCTCTTGGAGAAGTCTTTCTAATTGAATTCAATTCTTTAAAGTCTTGACATGATAAGGGCTCTTGAACTTTAAGCCTCATGACCTAGAGACTTAATATTCAAGGCTCATGAGCACTCTAGTAGGCTCTTCACTCTTGAGCCTCATGACCCATAGATTCAAGCCTCATGAGAACTCTAGTAGCAATCTTTCTAGCTTCAAATCATCTGCAAAAGTCTCTTATATTTCATTGAGGATTGAACATAAGGTCAAGCTTCATGAGTTAGAGACTCTAGCAAAACTCTCTCTAATCGATGGTAATCTTTATGAGTCTCTAGCTCATTAGTTTGGGCCTCATGAATTGGAGACTCAATTTCAATTCTCATGAGTGGTCTAGCAAGACTCTTTCTAGATAGGAACCATTATCAAAAGTCTCTACCTCACCATGCTAATATTTATGTGATCATCCTTACCTAGAGACTCCTGAATCTAGCTCCAAATTACTTGCTGATTTTTGCTTCATCTTGGTCTGTGGATTGACAAGTTTGGTATATGACGATATGGTGAAGTTAAAAAATGTTTTCTATGTGTTGAAAAGTTTGATATTTGATACTATTTGAAGCTACATTTTTCATGTCTCCTCCAAATTTTTGATATCTCTCTTTGAAGGGACTCAATTTATGTTTTCAGGAGCACTAAACACTAGCATTTGGAGGAGACTGAATCACAATATGTGAAACATGCTAGAATCATGTTTTTGTCTAGGAATGTTACAATAAAAAACACATTCTTTGAAATTGACGATTTAAGAAAGCCAAAAAATAGAAATAACTTCACACTAGGTCTACATTTGTATTGGGTTAGCCCCTTGATTATGAATTGCCTACATAACTAACACTACAAGAGGTACTTAATAGTAGCGATGCTCGTAGTGCAATGCTCAAACATGAAAAACCACGACGTCGCTATAAGCGTCGCTATGTTGCTATGTTACTTGTAACATAGCAACGCTTATAGCGACGCCGCCAAGGCTAAAAACAATAACGGAGAGCGTCCGAAAACTCAGATCTCAAATCTGAGTTTTCGGCTCGCGCTCAAGCAAGCAAGGTAACTCTCTCCCTCTCTCTCTCTCTTTCTTCTCCACACACACACACACACACACACACACGAGGAGAGGAAGGAGAGCCAGGTATGCTCCTTTCCTCTCCCCACTCTCATGTTCCCTTCCCCTCTTTCTCTCTCCCTCTCTCTCTCTCTCTCTCTCTCTCTCTCTCACACACACACACACACACACATTGTGTTTTTGAGAGAGAGAGAGAGAGAGAGAGAGAGAGAGAGAGAGAGAGAGCGAGAGAGACAGCACAAGCATAAACAAAAGACGCACACACACATTGAGAGAGGAAAAGAGAGAGAGAGCATGCATAAACCAAAAACGCACACACACACATGCATAAACAAAGAATGCACACACACATTGAGAGAGGAAAAGAGAGAGAGAGAGAGATATAAAACAAAGAGAGAGAGAGAGAGAGAAAAAAGAAGAAGAAGAAGAATAGAGTCTTAACATCATAGGATACTATCCCAAGAGACCTTAAAGATCTAGTCGACAGGAGTTGAACTCAAGACCTGTTATTCATGAGGGAAATGGCATAACCAATCTATCACACTTCGGTGATAGAAAAGTTATACCATTTTTATCCTTTTTTTATTGGCGAGCACACACACCCACACATACACCCGAGAAGAAGAGAGTTTAATTTAACGTCGTAGGAAAGTAATTAAAGAGACCTAAAAATCTAGCCGACGAGGAGTTGAACTCAAGACCTGTTATTCAAGAGGAAAATGGCATAACTAATCTACTACACTTGGGTGATAGAAAGGTTATACTATTTTTCTCTTTTTATTGGCACACACACACCCACACACACACACACACACACACACACACAAGAAGAAGAGAGTTTTAGCGTCGTAGGAAACTATCCCAAAAGACGTTAAAGATTAGGTTAGATGTAGACTTACGTTAAATTAGATTTAGGTTTATTTTTATTTAGGTTTACGTTTGATTAGATTAAGGTTTATTTACGTTAGATTTAGATTTACGTTATATTAGATTAGATTTAGGTTTATTTACGTTATTTACCTGTTATTGAAGAGGGAATTGTCATAACCAATCTACCACACTTGGGTGATAAAAAGGTTATACCATTTTCTTCTTTTTATCGTTTAAGATAAGGTTAATTAGAAGAAATGGCGAGAAAATTTCCTGCGCTCATAGCCTCGACAGTCCATGCGGACCAGCAATTCCACCTGCATGTTCAACTGCTGCTACCATACAATAAGCCGTCATGTTCAGCTAATGGAAGAGCAAATTGAGCCTACACAGAAATTAGTGATGCAAGATGACGATTCCAAAGGTCACACAAACACACACACACACACACACACACCACATCTCGTCAAATCTAGAGTAAGAATTAAGTGCCTTGAGTAGACATCAGCTACATTGAAAGAATGGCGTACCTGCATGCTACAAACAGAGATCTACTGTGAAAAGATGTTAAGATGCTGTGAAATGCTACAGCTAGAGAAGAGGCAAAGGGATTTTGTCCACTACATGCAGTATCATGTAGACGTGGGTGTGTAGATTTCTTGTACCCACAAGAAATCTATATTTGTACCCACAAATATAGGCATTGACCAATAAAGACGAGATTATAACCCGGTGGTTCTGATCTCCGTGCACATCTAGACCAAGGTGTGCGGGGATTGGACATGACTAGAGAATGTGAATTAGTTTACAGTGTGAACACACAGAGAGAGAGAGAGAGAGAGAGAGAGAGAGAGAGAGAGAGAGAGAGAGAGAGAGATAAAAGACGAAGAATGCCAATAGAAGATTAAATTTGTTGTCCAGGTTATAAGTTTTTTACCCTCATTATGAGTAGTGACGAGGATGTGGGGCCGTCCAACCGAAACACCTATCTCTCAACGAGGATCTTATGTCCTTGTAATCATTGCAAGCATGCTGTGCGACGGACCAGACGCATTTCTTTGTAGCACATTCGCGAATTTGGCGAGTTCGATCCATCTATTATAGATCGAGTTGTTGCCAATTATAACTCGTCAGACTCTGACGCTGGCCAACAGGCAGCAATCTTGCAACCCAATAGACGTGTTTGCAGGCGCTTTGGTCAAGCAGCATATGTGAGACCACAAGATGTAGCCTTTGACAGCTCGGGGGATGATCATGCATACCACATTCCCAACGAGGCAATGTTTGAGCCTGAGATTGATGAAATGATCGAGACGATCATGGATTCAGAAAGGCTTGTCTATGATGATATGAAAAGTGAAGCCGATACGCCATTGTATAATGGAGCACGTGTGTCTAGATTGAAAGCGCTCCTGGTTCTTCTCAACATGCAGACAAAGTTTGGATGGAGTGACACTAGCGTCACAACACTTTTCAGGTGATCTATTACAATTAGTTTACTTTAAGTAAAACTCTAAATGTATAATGATCGAACAAATTTTTACACAATTGTACCGTATTTTTATGTTCTGTAGATTGCTCAAAGAGCACATACTACCAGCTGATAATGTGATGCTCAAACTTAGGGATGGATTACAATTCGATCCACGCTTGTCCTAATGACTACATTCTTTTCAGAGGGGAATACATAGACATGGAAAAGTGTCTGAAATGTGATTCCGAAAGATATCGAGTAGATCTCCACGGAGCAAAAATTCGGCAAAAGGTTTTGCGACATTTTCCTCTGCTTCCTCGCATCAAGAATTTCTTTAAATGTAAGTCCATGGCATCAATGGAGGAGATCGGAGAAGATGCTCAGTCAGAAGCCGTGGAGGTGGTGCCAGACAAACATCAAGCTACTACTCTTTATGGGGTGCATGCAGAGGATCTACAAAATGAAACAGAGGACATCTGTTTAAACGGAGAGCTCTATATAGATATCGGAAGTTATGCTGAGCTATGCGAGGATAAGAGAGAGATCTGTTAAAGCCATAAATATTGTATTTGAACAATTTTGCTCTGTTTTGTAAATTCAGAGTTATGCACTTGCCTCTACCATCACTCAAGTTGAATAGAAGAAGAACGCTTTCTATTGCTGCTAGCCTTTGAACATTCCAAAGCTACAAGAACCTTCAAGTTCTTGTACGATTCTCCGTTTTGAACAATTTTGCTCCATTTTGTAAAAACTCTGGCTCTATGTATTTGAGTCATGCATCATTGTATTTATATGTGTCATTGCGTCATTGTATTTAATGGTCTTTGCGTCCACTCCAGGTACGTATGCTCTAGGTATGTTCTCATAAGCAGAGACGACGAGCACCTCCTCTCTCTCTCTCTCTCTCTCTCTCTCTCTCTCTCTCTCTCTCTCTCTCTATCTATCTATCTATCTATCTATCTATCTATCTACTTGTCCATGTTTTCTACTCCATTCATTCAATATTAAGTTTAAATGTTCGTGTGTTTAATGCAGGTATGGATGATGAGGAGTTTCTTTCTTCTTTGTCACCCCAGTAGAGACAGTGGTACATGGAGCGTCATTGCTCTGGTACACCATCGCGCGTTCCTAATCCATTCGCATCTCCCTCTGTTTCAGAGTCCTCAGCATGCTCCGAAGCTTGGGTGTCAATGAGACAATCTTCACACTCGTCTAGGCATCGGCGCTCTAGTGGTGGCGGTGGCGGTTGTTGTGGGGGTGTCGTCACCGATGCTTCGACACCGCCTCGTGTTTGAAGAAGCTCTTTACCCTCCCCTTCTTTGCATGTCGCAACACCAGCTACAGCATCACCATCGACACCAGGTTTTGTGCGACTGACTGCCGTTTCTCACAGCTACACACCACTAGCTACTCCTCCAGGAGTCACTCTAGTGGACACTCTTCTCTTCGGGGCTCAGACTCCAGTGGAGACACCTGGCGTCCATACCCCCATTGACACGCCGCTAGAAACCCCTACCGAGACACCCAGGTTCACGCATCAGCGGCGAGAGGGCTTGCCTTACTCCGTCGACTTCAACGGCGGCATCATCTTGGATGATGAAGGCAAGAAGGTGATTTCGCGCATGCGTGGTCTTTGCTCTCAGGTGTTTAGACACTACACACTAAACACCTAGAGTGAAGTACCGAATGAATTAAAAGACAGAGTCATCAGCATGCTTCATGACGAGTTTCCCTTTCCAACACGGGATGACCGCTTCAATGAAGATGTGATTAAGGTTCGAATGCGCGAATACTGCAAGCATAAGCGCTCCGAAGTGCAAAAAGCAATCCAAACCAAATTGGCTGGCCAAAGAAGATTGGAAGAATGTGAAGAAAGAAGCGCGCGAGAATCCCGACAAGTGGAAGCAACAAAAGGAGGCAGCTAGAGCGCGAGTAGAGGCAGGGAGCTCGCACTACTTGGGGAGCGGCGGATGGGCATCATTTGAGGCCGATTTTGTAAGTGTTTTCGCTTCTATGTTTGATAGTTTAGGGTTTATGGGATTTGAAATTCTAACATAATGGATTCTTTGTATGTTTTGACAGTGGTCATTTACAGGACGTGATCCCACACCGTACGAGCGTGAGTACGCAGACAGGAAGGGCATAAACTCCCTTATAGACATCCTGAGTTCTCACGGAGGCATGGTTAGTATTAGGGTTTATTCTTTTCTATTTATTGTATTGTTTTATAAATGTCGCTATATGTTTATACTTACAACAAGCTATCTTATTGTTTTTTTTTGCAGAATCCCACAGATACGCCGCTTCGACGCGATGAGACGTCTGATAGATGACGTCAGCTTAGCCATAGCTAGATAGCATTAGTTTCTTTTTGTCATAGATTATGTATCATGAGACTACTTTTATACGTCTTTTTGAAAACCATGTATATTTTTTGAATAATGACAATGGTTTGTAACTATTACATTTGCAATGATAACAATCAAGTGATTTTGCCTATGTATACAATTTTCATTGATATACTTTCATCAATTCACGCTTGTCCTTTTTGTATCTTTATTTTGCAAACAATACGTAGTATGGATGATGGAGTTAATGATTATATTGTCTTGTGGGTGACTATTTTGGGTCTATATTTACCTTTGCACTTTTTTTCAATGGTAAATAGACAAATGAAACATTCAATATGGTTGATGGGTATGCCCTGCCACCAAATTTTTTTCATCTCGAGCGTCGCTATGACTGTCGCTATATTAGGCTTTGCAGCATCGCTATTGATGGCCCTGCAGCGTCGCTATAGGCGTCGCTATATAGCGACGTTTATAGCGACTGGCATAGTGACGTCCTTGTATCGACGCTCATAGCGACGCTCTTAGCAACGCCAGGGGTTATAAAAACCCAATGTATTTCCGTCGCTAAAAGCGTCACAAGAGCACACAACCTCTTGTAGTGTAAAGGCTATTTGTACATATCATTTTGTTCTTTGTTTGTTATCTTGGTGTTTCTAAACACCATTCTCATTTGAGATTCTCTTAATATGAAAGTTTCTTTAGTAGGGCTTGTAAACAAGTCCAGTTTTGTTTCTCATTTGTTATCGGAGTTTCTTAATATTGTAGTCTTTGATGGTTCTTTTGACTCCATTGCCCTCTCCAATTAAAATGTTTTGAATTTGCAAATAATATATTGTTTTGAGTGGTGCAATTTTTTATGGAAGTGTTCTTACATATCAACAATGTTAAAGTCATAGTTTCACTTTTGTCATTGAATATACACAAAGCAATCTAGCTATGTGTTGAGGCTATGGAAATATGTTAACTAGAAATTTATGATACCAACCTCTAGTCACATATAATAGCCTTGAACTACGTTTGAGCCTCATTCGCACATGCTAGTTTAGGTGAGCCATGTGAAGATTGAACTTAAGTTCAATCCTCATCCTAGTATCCTAAAATGCATCAAGAAGTGAGGCTTGAACTTATGTTTGACTATGTCCACTTTATGAGGGCCATACCCAGACTCGACCCTACTCACCTCCCTCAGTCCTCCAGATCATTCTAGGGAATGACGTAGATCTATCTACAAGTATCCCTCCCACTTGGGATGACACTCAGACAGGAATCCGGCCTATCTTGAATGCCAATCCAAGGGGGTATATCCCTCCATTCAATGATTCTATCCGCTTCTCATAATCAATATGTCCTTGACAGCTTTCCGCACCCAAAATCGTGGTCCTTAGTCTTGATTCTCTTGATCTTTAACTTGAGGATTTGCTCTTTCTTTCTTGTTCTCCCTTGGTTCATGGCGATAACCCCTTTTTCTTGACAAGCAGGCGTGGCAATTATCACTTTCTCCTAAGAAGAGGGATCTAGCAATCCTACCTGGTCTCGCTCGTCCCCGATTACCCATTTTTATCCACGTGGTCCTAGCGTTTAACATAAAAAATTTAAATCAACATCTGGCCATCTGACCCTTTGGATCCGCCCACCCACCAAACCATTTCATGAAAATCCCTTCCCAAGGTAGTACTTAACTACTACAAAATCAAGAAGACATCAGTCTATCAGACATCATCAAACAACAACCAGCATGTTATCTGTTGCATATCCTTGTTCACGAAAATTCATCTGGTTTTTCCCACTAGATCTTTATTTAGAAACTTTTAATTCATTTCCTTTCCTTTATCTGCTATAATTAGCTTGTAACTAGTTTCCTAACTAATCATGCAACACATTTAGTTTCAACCAATTCATCTTGCCTCCCCATTAAGGCCAAGATAAGCGATTATAAGCCATCAAAATGGCAACGTCTTCACAATATTTCCCAGAATTAAGTGTTTGGGAAAGGATCATCAAGTAATTTAATCATTCCTTCCTAAGCATTTTATTTCCAGAGGTTTACAATCATCTGGTGACAGATGCACAGGATAGCCCCTATATTCCCATTCTTTCCAGTTCTTTTTCAAGCAACCAAGTCGTAGAAGTTTCCTTAATTAAATTCACATCATCCTCCTTGAATATAACCTTCTCATCCAACTATTGGCATTAGGCCATACCCGGATTATGGCCGATTTCCAATAAAATACCGCGGGTACTTCACCCAGCTAGGCAAAAATAAAACAAACCCATTCATCCCTTATCCCTCGGGCATGAATGACCTAGGTATAACAAATTGCCGGTTACGCTGCCCTAGCCAAAAAGGGCCAATCTTCTACAAGTTCCCCAAGAGAATCCTTTCAATGGGCCGGCCTTTCAATCAAATTGACCCCCAAGAAGATCCATCTTGGTTTTCGGTCATTTCCAGACAATCTTCAAAACTCCTAGTTAAATCTATGTTTTGCAATGGGCTATCCCTATCAACTCTCAACATTCCTTTTTAACTCCTAGTTGGTAATTTCCAGGTTTATTCATTTATCAACCTTAATTTCTACTTTCATTAATTATCTACGAGCCAAGTTTATTTAGAAAATACAAGCGAGTTTTTACCATAGGCATTTGATGGTTAATGTCTCTTTGAAAATGCCAACTTTTTAAGTATAATCCTCCTTTTGTATGATTCCCAGGTTTTTACAATCCTTTGCCATCCATGGGGCATCTCCATGGAAGCTTGTAGAGTTTTCGATTCAAACAACATGGAGATAATTTCCGTGAAGTTATCCCCTATCTCCCCCATCCCGTATTTGCAAACAAACTTGAAATTGAAAACTTTAGAAATACTCTTCAATACCAAAAATTGAACTACTTCTATCGAGCTTAGACAACTCCTCTTTTCTTATGGTGTATAGTTTTCCATTTAAGAAGCTAGAAGGTCATCCTATAATTTATGAGTTTTCGAGCTTTCCATTAAAGCTTAAACCTAAAATACAAGGTAGTCACTAAAGCTTATACCTAAGTGCAAAGTTACCATTAATACTTAGCTTAAGAGTTCAAATCTACTTTTGAAACTTAACTTAATGATGCATAGATACTCTTATCACTTGATCCTAATTGCAAGGTTTCCATTAAAGCTTAAACTTAAAAATACAAGGTAGCCACTAAAGCTTACATCTAAGTGAAAAGTTACCATTAAAGCTTAACTTAAGAGTGAAAATCTACCTTGGAATCTTAGCTTAATGATGCATAGATACTCTTAGCACTTAACCCTAATAGCGAGGTTTCCATTAAAGCTTAAACCTAAAATACAAGGTAATCACTAAAGCTTACATCTAAGTGCAAAGTTACCATTAAAGCTTAGCTTATGAGTACAAATCTACCTTTTAAGCTTAACTTAATAATGCATAGATACTCTTATCACTTGACCCTAATTGCAAGGTTTCCATTAAAGCTTAAACCTAAAAATACAAGGTAGTCACTAAAGCTTACACCTAAGTGCAAAGTTACCATTAAAGCTTAACTTACGAGTGCAAATCTATATTTGAAGCTTAACTTGATGATTCATAGCTACCATTAATACTTAACCCTAATTTCAAGGTTACCATTAAAGCTTAAACCTAAAATGATGCAGATAAACCTTCCTAGTATTAAAGCACATGGATTAATTAATCCTACTAGAAATGAAGATTACCTCCTCTAAACAAGAGGGAAGTGGGATTGAAGTCCTTCTTGAACAGATGTGAGGCTCAAGGAGAAAGAAAAGAGATTTAGGATGAAGAGGAAGGAGAGAGGAGCTTCTTCACAAAACCCTCAAGGGTTTGGCCTTCAAGAGAGGGAGAGAGCAAGAGCAAGGTTGAATGGAAACCTTGATTTACTTCAGTATAATCTTGAGCATGGCAAGTATGCAAGTAGCTTAGCAATACTGTGTGTATCAAATTACAAAGGAGAGGGGGTCCTTATATAGGAAATCGTGGGTATTCTTTTCTCAATTCCTGTTGGACCCCAATTCTCTTTTCAAATCCTATTGGATCCCAATTCTCTTCTCAAATCCTATTGGACCCAATTCTCCTCTCAATTGCTATTGGACCTCATTTCTCTTCTCAAATGCTATTGGATCCCAATTCTCTTCTTAATTCCTATTGGACCCCAATTCTCTTCTCAAATGCTATTGGACCCTAATTCTCTTCTTAATTCCTATTGGACCCCAATTTTCTTCTTAGTTCTTATCTCTTAACTTTATCTTTCAATCAAGTTGGTCCCTTTTTCTCCCAGCTCCTGATCTAGATCAATTCCCACGCGGATCTTCACGAAGAAGTATAAAAATAATCTTAATCTTTTTAGAAAAATATAGGGATGACGTAATTTCTTATCCAAAATATCCTTGTCTTTTCATTCTAGAGTAAAGTCTCATTGTCCGTATGACTTCTTTGTCGGTCTTGCTTTTTCTAAATTATTTTCTAGGCTGAAAAAAGTTCTGAATGGCTCTAGGGTTTAGGGAGAGACCTTAAAAACTCCCCAACAAAGAGAAAGAGCCGTCCTCAGCTCGGGACATGCTTTAGAGAGTAGACAGAGTCAATCTTTGGTCAACTTATGATTGAAGATGGTCAGTAACTTTAGGGTATTTAGATTAAAGGACAATGAAGCTGGTATGAACCTTGAATAATACACTTCTCTTACATTTTTTAGCGCCAACTCAAAAGTCTTAATCATAAAGAAGTCTTAATGAATCGGGGTTACTTTAATTAGTGAGTGTGATCTTACTCAACTGGGTACTTTTCCTTTGGTGTGACCGGATTGTGTTTCTCTTGTGAGGTCTGAAGATCATTTCTTTACTTTGCTCTTGATCTAGCCTCAATACGCTTTGTATAAAAAATCTTACCATTCTTACCTAGACTTTAACTTTTTTTTTGTTTTGAGCATTGTCTCATTTCTCTATTGATATCATCCAAATGATACCATGTTCTTGATAGTTAAGGATTTCATAGTGATCTTTCAATTAATCTTGCAATATATCCTTCCTTGTGTATCCAATTTATTTCCTCCATCCTTATTTATCTTTTGTCTATAGCTTATTGTCTCATCTTTCACTTGGTAATCAGATATTTCACGTATCATAACAACTAGACTTGTAAAACACCATAAACGATTTGAATCTCAAAAGAATTGACTGACTAGAGATGCTTGAAATCCATAAATATGACGATTGATTACATCCGCATAAAAATTACATCAAAAGTTCCATCGATATCTTGAAGAATAATTATAAGTTGTTCCGAAGATCCAACCAAAAAATATGACCAAGGGTTTGGACAAAAGGGAGATATTGATTTGATTCCAAAAGGTCCACAATATCTTAATGCAAGCTTACAGAATTTCCCTAGCTTTAGGGAGCTGCGTTTGGGTTTGACTATGAGGAAAACTTGTTCGCCTTCTCTAAAGCTTCTAGCAGAGCGATGAAGATCAGCGTAGCTCTTCTACCTATCACTAGCTCTCTTCAGGTTGTCTAATGACTAGAAGTTGATGATCCATCTCTTCTAGGGTAGACTTAGCGGCAGGAACATGAAGAGATGGGTCGGCTAATCGAAGAGAGACTAAATATTGTTGACCATACAAGGCTTTAAAGGGTGACATTCCGAGGCTGCGATGGTGAGAAGAGTTATAAGAAAACTCAACTAGGAGAAGAAACCTGATCCATTGTTGGGGTTGTTGGTTGCAGTATACTCGAAGTATATCTTCAATGACTTGATTCACTCGCTCAGTTTGACCATCAATTTTTGGTTGATATGTTGAGCTGAGATTCAGTTGGGTATCCAGAGATCTAAGCATAGCTTGCTAGAACTTAAAAGTAAATTTGGCATCCCGATCACTGATGATTCATGTAGGGATTCCATGTAATCTTACTACCTCTTTGACAAATACTTGGGCTATTTCGATGGCTATGGTTGTGTGCTTGACTGGAATTAGATGAGCCACCTTAGTGAGATTATCTACTAATGATTCATGCAGGGATTCTATGTAATCTTACTACCTCTTTGACAAATACTTGGGCTATTTTGATGGCGATGGCTGTCTGCTTGACTAGAATTAGATGAGCCACCTTAGTGAGATTATCTACTATGACAAAAATAGAATCATAGTTTTCGGTTGTCTTTGGAAGACCAGTGACAAAGTCCATACTCAGACATTCCCACTTCATCTGAGGAATATCTAGGGGCTAAAGATTTCTAGGTAGTAAAGAAACCATCTGCTAAGGTATAGTCAATTAAGTGTTCCCTTCGGTTATGAGCTTGAATCTCTTGTAGAAGAGGTCTAAAATAGGGTCTACCTGAATTTCTTGTTGAACTTCCTCGGGTAAAGAAGAGCTAAGGAGTGAATTAGTCAGGGTTGATGAGGACAGGACTGTTGGTCAAGAGGTCTTTGAGTCTATTGAAGGCAGCATCTCTCCCGTGCGACTTAACTTCTTGTTAACACTTTCAACTTGACTTCTCCTTACACTTCTTCATCCCCAAAAATTTGCTAATATAATATTAGAGTCATACAAAATATTTCTTAATAAACTATCTTCTTGAATAAGTCATTGCATTTGTGGCTTGTTCGATACGCTACTTCCTCTTTATAAACTACTGGTGATCCCTTCTTTATCAGCACTTGTTATCCTCTTATTTTTGCGATCTTCACTCTCTTGTAACTTAGTCATTTTCATATCTGATGGCGTCTTGGCAAAAATACTTGGTTCTTCCCGTATGCATCTCTCACTTGCAAAGTGCAGGTGAGGAAATTAAAAGACAGTTCTTAGAGCGATACAAAGATATCCTCTTTCCTCAGCCAAATTCTTGTGTCGGCCAGACGATATGGAAGACATGGCGACATCTCACAAGAGTGACTCTATGGGGTAGAGACCATTTCCGCAACAATACCCGACTTGCTATGGTTACAAAGGCTCTGGGCCTTGGCCATCGATACTACTACGTCAAAAGGACACGAGATCCTGGCTTCTCCGCAAGGTTGTTCTTGCTTGTGCAGTTTATCCCCCATTCCAAGATTTGCCTCGATACCATCTGGAGTCTTCCTCTTAGAGGCCCTTTTCTTTTCTCAGCTCATACCCGAGAAATTGCTCAAGCTGTTTCTCGTAGAATCATTCCGGAGGGTGAGCTTCCTAACATGTGTGGCGCTTGCAATACTTGGTTATGTGACCATATATTAGAGGATCTTCATGAGTTGTAAACTTTCTTGCCTCTCTCTGTAATACTTCCTGCTTCCCTTGTAATCCTTTTTTGGCTTTAATTTAAGAAATAACCCTTTTTGAAAAAATTGAGTATTGTTAGTATTTCCTTTTCTTCAAATGTTAGTCTCTCTTCTTCAATTGCCAATGAGTTTTTAATGACTTCGCTTTACTATGTACTTTTAATTTCTGCAAATGGTCTTTTGTCTACAATAGTCTTGAGTAAAGATTCCCACTTTAAAGTTCTTGGGTAACTCATAAGTTTGCTTTCTTATTCTTCTCAAGTCTTTGAATGATCCGCAGAATTTGTGAGCTTATCTCTTGCACTTTCCCATTTTTAAGGGATTTCTTTTGGTCGGACTTAAAAAAAACACTTGGTCATCACTTGCACTCTTAAGATTCTTTCTTATGACTTGCAATTTGGCAATCCAATTCTTCACTTGATCAAAAAAATCCTTCTGTCTGAAGATTATCTTGGTATGATTTACAGTAATCTAGAATTCTCATGAAGTCCTAACAATAGAAAACTTGGAAAATCCGCAACTCTTACGCTCAACAAGACTTCTTCAATTCAGTGAATAAGTACTCAATTTTTCATTGTATTGATGTAAACAAAAATGCCATCCTTGCCATTCCATGTAATCTTCCAATCCTGATAAATTCCAACCTTCATAAATCTCTCATTTCCCCAAGAGAATCCTCTCAATGGGCCGGCCTTTCAATCCAATTGACCCCCAAGAAGATCCATCTTGGTTTTCGGTCATTTCCAGACAATCTTCAAAACTCCTAGTTAAATCTATGTTTTGCAATGGGCTATCTCTATCACCTCTCGAGATTCCTTTTTAACTCCTAGTTGGTAATTTCCAGGTTCATTCATTTATCAACCTTAATTTATACTTTCATTAATTATCTACCAACCAAGTTTATTTAGAAAATACAAGCGAGTTTTTGCCATAGGCATTTGACTGTTAATGTCTCTTCGGAAATGCCAACTTTTTAAGGTCAATCCCGTTTTGTACGATTCCCAGGTTTTTGCAATCCTTTGCCATCCATGGGACATCTCCATGGAAGCTTGTAGAGTTTTCGGTTCAAACAACACGGAGATCCATTTCGCGAAGTTATCCTCTCTCTCCCCCATCCCGTATTTGCAAACAAACTTGAATTTGAAAACTTTAGAAATACTCTTCAATAACAAAAATTAAATTACTTCTATTCAGCTTAGACAACTCCTCTTTTCTTATGGTGCCTAGCTTTCCATTTAGGAAGCTAGAAGATCATTCTATAATTTATGAGTTTTCAAGCTTTCTATTAAAGCTTAAACCTAAAATACAAGGTAGTCACTAAAGCTTATACATAAGTGCAAAGTTACCATTAATGCTTAGCTTAAGAGTACAAATCTACCTTTGAAACTTAACTTAATGATGCATAAATACTCTTATCACTTGACCCTAATTGCAAGGTTTCCATTAAAGCTTAAACCTAAAAATACAAGGTAGCCACTAAAGCTTACATCTAAGTGCAAAGTTACCATTAAAGCTTAGCTTAAGAGTGCAAATCTACCTTGGAATCTTAGCTTAATGATGCATAGATACTCTTAGCACTTAACCCTAATTGTGAGGTTTTCATTAAAGCTTAAGCCTAAAAATACAAGGTAGTCACTAAAGCTTACATTTAAGTGCAAAGTTACCATTAAAGCATAGCTTATGAGTGCAAATCTACCTTTTAAGCTTAACTTAATGATGCATAGATACTCTTATCACTTGACCCTAATTGCAAGGTTTCCATTAAAGCTTAAACCTAAAAATACAAGGTAATCACTAAAGCTTACACCTAAGTGCAAAGTTACCATTAAAGCTTAGCTTACAAGTGCAAATCTAGTACCTTTGAATCTTAACTTTATGATGCATAGCTACCATTAATACTTAACCCTAATTCCAAGGTTACCATTAAAGCTTAAACCTAAAATGATGCACATAAACCTTCCTAGTAGTAAAACACATGGATTAATTAATCCTACTAGAAATGAATATTACCTCCTCTAAACAAGAGGGAAGTGGGGTTGAAGTCCTTCTTGAAGAGATGTGAGACTCAAGGAGGAAGGAAAGGGATTTAGGATGAAGAGGAAGGAGAGAGGAGCTTCTTCACAAAACCCTCAAGGGTTTGTCCTTCAAGAGAGGGAGAGAGCAAGAGCAAGGTTTAATGAAAACCTTGATTTACTTAAGTATAATCTTGAGCATGGCAAGTATGCAAGTAGCTTAGCAATAATGTGTGTGTCAAATTATAAAGGAGAGGGGGTGCTTATATAGGAAATGGTGGGTATTCTTTTCTCAATTCCTATTGGACCCCAATTCTCTTCTCAATTCCTATTGGACCCCAATTCTCTTCTCAAATCCTATTGGACCCCAATTCTATTCTCAATTGCTATTGGACCCCATTTCTCTTCTCAAATGCTATTGGATCCCAATTCTCTTCTTAATTCCTATTGGACCCCAATTCTCTTCTCAAATGCTATTGGACCATAATTCTCTTCTTAATTCCTATTGGACCCTATTTTCTTCTTAGTTCTTATCTCTTAGCTTTATCTTTCAATCAAGTTAGACCCTTTTTATCCCAGTTTCCGATATAGATCAATTCCCACACGGATCTTCACGAAGAAGTATAAAAATAATCTTAATCTTTTTGGAAAAATATAGGGATGACGTTATTTCTTATCCAAAATATCCTTGTCTTTTCATTCTAGAGTAAAGTCTCTCTCGTTGTCCGCATGACTTCTTTGTCGGTCTTGCTTTTTCTAAATTATTTTCTAGGCTGAAAAAAGTTCTGAAGGGCTCTAGGGTTTAGGGAGGGACCTTACACACTTGCTAGTTTACGCAAGGCATCTAAGGCGCAAACTTAACTTCAATTCTATTCTTAATATCCCACACAACCAAAACAAGTAAAGCTTGAACTCAAGTTTGAGTCCCATTTTTATGTGCTAGTGCCTCATTTTCATATGGCACAGAGGGTCCCCACAAATAACCAACAGGTCAAATATAAAAAAAAAATACTTGAGTTTTACGTCTCATTTAAAAAATGAGACTTGAATAATTTCCAAAATTCTTAAATATGTGTTCTCTGCCAATTTTTGGCAAATTGGCCAATGCACAAAACAAGTCCTGTGATCTCTTTCCAGCTTTTGTCAGACGCTAACCTCCAAGCTTGCCAACATTTACTACTCGCCCTAGTTAAGTAGTAAAACATAATTTTATGCAAAAAGGCTCTTTTTAAAAAAAACATTTTTTTCTTTTTTGGCATTTTTACCTTAAAAATATGACTCTGAGATTCTTAGACACATCCTAACATGATTCTCAAGAAATTTCGTGAAGTTTTTATGTCATATGCAAAAGTTATGCTTCAAATACTAAGGGTAGTTTCGTACGCTAGGCAACGGGGGTGAAGCTAACGTCAGTCTTTATGTAAGTAGCATAGAAATATGATAGGCTCATTGCATACTTATTGAGGGTTTTTTCAAAGAAGTTTGAGTCTCTTCAAAATAAATTGGTCTACCATTGAGTCAATTTAGTAAAATTATACGCATTTTACCAAAATTAGTCGTTAGAGATGGCCATGCAAAGACAAAAGTTCAACCCTTGCTTTATTTTCTCGACATTTTTTATCAACTCATACTATGTGCTGGGTGCATTTCCCTATATGGTTTTTTGTTTAGACATCTGAATAGCTATTGAGTTTTTTTTTGTACTAAAGCCATAAAAGTGGCTTTTTTTTTTACAAGATGAGTGCTAAGCATTTTCAATGCAAGACTCCTCCAAAGGTCCCAAAACTAAGCTTGATTTCCAAACTCGCTCTTGTTTCAAACGAAGTACCCTCTCTTCAAATCAAATTCAATGCTATGGAACTGGGGCCAACATTCAATTCGCTTTCAGAAAACAACGTGAATTTTCACTATGGCCAACATAAGGCTATTGGGAAGAATTTCATTATAAGAACCTTCTTTGTGAGAGATAATAAAATATTAGTAGATGATAAAAAATGCTCTCCATTTTTATTGGCACTACCTTTCGACAAATAGGGAGGGTAAATGCGAGGAAGTTTCAACCCGTGTACAAACAAAATCTACTTTATCTTCTTCTTTGTTTCCTTGTCTCTCTCTCTCTCTCTCCAATCAGAGTGAAAGGCATTGCCAACTTGTGTTTGAGATACCTTATTGAAGAAATTGACATGCAAATCCATGATCTTTTTTGGACTACATAAGCAGTCCTTAGTAAAGGCTTGAATTCGGGGTGCATATCTAAACCATTGGATAAAGCTTGCGAATTAGTGCCACATGGCAAGCTAATGATAATGAAACTTTTTTATTGTATTTTCTAAGCCTTGTGAGAGGATGTTGACATTTGTGTATCTCTGTGTTTAAAGAGGGGCATTGAATATTGTGTCAAACATAAGTTTTCATGCTTTTGCAATAGATTGTAATCTAAATAGTCCATTCTTACACTCTTTTGATTGTCTTCAAGAGAGTTCTTTTGGTGTGCTATCCTTACTTTGCTCCTTGTGCTAGATTTTATGGTGCGTAAATATGACTAGTGCGTGACCAACGCGTTTCTACAGCCAAGAAAAGCATGGCCATTGGGTCACACAAAAAGACACTCCCATATTAATAGGTGTGTGTGTGTGAGAGAGAGTGTCTGTATGCACACAAGTGGATAGGGTGAATTGTAGTCCTTGTAATCACTCCAAAAAAATGAAAATTCTCTCTCTCTCTCTCTCTCTCTCTCTCTCTCTCTCTCTCTCTCACACACACACACACACACACACACACACACACACACACACACACACATCCAATCTTGAGATCAAGGGTTGTCGAGTAGATCTTTGATATCTATTTGAATCAATAAGAATTCTCTTATTCTCTTATTCTCTCTCTCTCTCTCTCTCTCTCTCTCTCTCTCTCTCTCTCTCTCTCTCTCTCTCTCTCACACACACACACACACACACACATACACACACACACGGAGTTTTGAGGTCAAAACTTGTCAAATAGATCTTTGAGATCTATCTCAATGAGTAGAAGGTGGAAACTATAACAACCATTGAGTGTGGTGGATTGGTTATCACAATTCCCTCTAAAAACCAACTCCTAAATTAAAAACTTGTCAAGTTAGAGACTTGAGGTCTCTTAGTGTGTCCATGCGATATTCAAATTCTCTCTCTCTCTCTCTCTCTCTCTCTCTCTCTCTCTCTCTCTCTCTCTCTCTCTCTCTCTCTCTCTCTCTCTCTCTCTCTCTCTCTCTCTCACACACACACACACACACACACACACACACACACACATATTGGCGTTAAACCCCCAAGTCACCCTCTCTATCTCCCTCCATCACTCTTTCTCTTTTGATGGGAAAATGGAGGCCCATAAGGAGCTGCAACCTCTCTCTCTCTCTCTCTCTCTCTCTCTCTCTCTCTCTCTCTCTCTCTCTCTCTCAAACTTAGAAAATTGTAATTGGAACCATGCCATACAAATTGTCTCTACAAAAATGTATATGTAATAAAATTCTGACAGTTGATCCTTATTGGTATCTTCTACAATAAAGAATATGCTCCGTTGCATGGCCTTGATCTTTTTATGTGGAAGAAATTATCAAGAGAAACAATCCTTCAAGAAATCAATGCCTCTATGTGGAAAAAATCTTCAGGAGTTCCATGTCAAAAAGCGGCGTCTTATGTAGCACAAATGCAAGAGTCTCTGCCTGGAGAAGTTGTTGAAATCATTATCTGGATATCCAAATTCTAATGGTAATATAATTCTACACATGCCACCTAAGCTCATGAGTCCAAAGCCGCATTCTCAATAACACTTCTCATTTCCCTGAAATGAACCACAGTTTTATTTATTTTGAGCGTAAACAATATGACTCAATAATTAATAGTGTAACCATCTCAATCCAGCACAAAAGTTTCACCCTCTTTAGGTGTTCACGACCTTAGGTCATGGAGTCATAATCAAGGTTGTATCAATGTATATTTGGATACTTCATCTTTGGCTTTGCATAATATTTCCCTTGCAAGGCTCGCATGTCTACAAACTCTAACACCGATACTATTTTATTTCATGGATTCAAACTCTAACACCGATACTATTTTATTTCATGGATTATTTCAAACCCAAAGTAGCGAGTGCTAGTTAGATAAATCATTCCTCCTTGCAAAACGCCTAATTCTCTTTTTCCTTGAAATGGTATTTAGTCGCTTTTTGAAGGCTTCCAATTAGCCAAGGAATCTCTCTCTCTCTCTCTCTCTCTCTCTCTCTCTCTCTCTCTCTCTCTCTCTCTCTCTCTCTCTCTCTCTCTATGGTGTTCCATGTAAGGGTGTAATAAATTTTTGATAGGTGCATCTGTCCTATTTGTGTATAGCCTATGCTTGAGGTGGCAAGAGAGTAACCGTGGAAGTACTCAATGTCCAGCTTATTAGTGCCTCTCATGCCCTTCTATTTTGGATCTACTGGAAACTTGTGTTTGCAAAAAAAAGGATCAAATTAATTGTAAAACCCGGACTACATTCCAAGCTTGCCTTGGAGAAAGTCAATAGATTTTGCAAGTTTTAGTGTAAATATTCACAATTCTTCATATGTTAACTTAAAAATTGGAAGAGTTTTATTTCTGCCCTTATTTATTAAATAAATCCAATTAGTATAAATAGTATAAGTAGGTGAAGCATTCCTTATCATACAATTGAATTTCTTTTTTTTAATAATATGTAATTCCTTTCTCTCTCTCTCTCTCTCTCTCTCTCTCTCTCTCTCTCTCTCTCTCTCTCTCTCTCTCTCTCTCTCTCTCTCTCTCTCATGCCAGTGTCCCAGGCAAGGGTGTAATAGATTTTGACATATGCACTCTCCTCTTCGTGCATAGCTCATGCTCGAGGTGGTGAGAGAGTGATTGTGGATGTACGAAGCATCTAGGTTTTCAATGCCTCTCATGATCTCCCATTTGGGGTTTATTGGAGATCTATGTTTGCAGAAAAAAAGAGTTTAGTGCATTTATAATTGGCTAAAATTGTAAAACCCAGGCTACAATCCAAGATTAGTGCATTTATGATTGGCTAAAATTGTAAAACCGAGGCTACAGTCCAAGTTTAGTGCATTTATAAATGGCTAAAATTGTAAAACCCAGGCTACAGTCCAAGATTTCCTTGAAGAAAATCGATAAAATTTGCAAGTTTTAGTGTAAATATCGACAATTATTAAAATCTTGACCTAAAAATTGGAAGGGCTTTATTTGGCTCTTATTTATTAAATTACTTCAATCAAGAAAAATACTATACGTAGATGAAGCATTTCTTATCGTAGAATTGACTCCCTTTTTCTTGAAACAATATGTGATTTCTGTCAGTCGACTGCCAGGTTGTTGGGGAATCTCTCTCTCTCTCTCTCTCTCTCTCTCTCTCTCTCTCTCTCTCTCTCTCTCTCTCTCTCTCTCTCTCTCTCTCTCTCTCTCTCTCTCTCTCTCTCTCTCTCTCATGTCAGTGCCCCACGTGAGGATGTAACAAATTTTTGATAGGTGCATCCCTCCTTTCGTCACATACTGTCCTTGAGGACGTGGTGAGAGAGCAATAGTGGATATACTGAGCTTCAAACTCATCTACATCCATCATGCCCTTTCATTTTGAGGCTATTCAAGGCCCATATTCACAAAAAAAGGGGTTTAGTGTATTTATAACTGGATAAATTCACAAAATCCGGGCTAGATTCCAAGCTTGCTTTGAAGAAAACCGGCAAAAATTTCCAAGTCTTAGTGTAGATAACAATTCTTCAAATTTGGTGTTAAAAATTGAAATAGCTTTTATTGTGCCTTTATATGTTACCAATGTTTGCACAAAACCTAGGTCTAGTATATTTTAAGCAATACTCAAAAGGGTTAATAGATTAAAACCACCACAGTGCAATTGTGTCCCAGCTAGTGGTTGCCAACATAATTTTTTGTGATTGTCAATATAATTTACTCACCATTGTGAGTTTTGAAAAAAAAAGGATTAAAACCACTACCAGTACATAAGCCTCGTGCCGAGATGTTTTTTGCAATTGTAGCTCATCTAACAATTCTTCAAATTTTGACTTAGAAGCCCAAAGAGCTTTTATTGTGCCTTTATATATTTCTAAAGTTTGGAAAAAACCTGGGTTTAGTATACTTTTAACCAGTTAAAATTGCAAAATCTTAGCTAGATTCCAAGCTTGCCTTGAAAAAATTTGGAAACATCTTACTCGACGTATGGAATCATGGAGAGCTCAGCATGTGCTTATATTCTTCTCATTTTTCTTTGTATGGTTCATGGTCCATGTTCATATAGGCATAATGCTCTTCAATGTGATGAGATGGCCCTGTGGTGGCACCAATACATGTACATGGTTATGGGTTAATAGTCCTTGTAAATAGCCTTGTGAACTGGTATGGTCAGTTGTGTTTTCTTCTCATTGCAATTTCTCGGCATGAGGCTTATGTACTCACTACAAGAGGTCACTTAAATTCAGGCGCCACATCACCGATGTCACTCACGGGCATCGGTATATGTGTGTGTATGTATGGAGGGAGCTAAAGTTTTTAAAATTTTTTATCTTCAAATTTCTGACGCATGTTTCGGCACTTGTTTCGATGCTAGTGCGCATGCACTTTCCGACTCTAAAGCCGACAGCTTTTCCTACGCCTAAACCTAATTCTTTACCGATGGCACTTGCAGGCTGCTCATTTTCTCAAGCTCTCTTTTTCCGAAGCTCTCACAGATCTGGTGTGAAACAAGCCATCGAAAGTGCTAATCTTGCTTGTGGGTTAGCGCATAACACTAAGGTGAGATTGTTTTCATGTTTACTTATAGATTTAGGGTTTAGGGTTTAACTTTGTGTTTGTGTGTGCGTTTTTGCAGGGTCGAGGACTTTTACAACAACTTTCATTGCTCAAATAGGACGAATGTGAGTGCTCAAACCTTTAAATGCATATTAAATTTATTTAAATTACTTTGTATATTAATTAAAAAAATCATGCTTTAAACTTTGAATGCTTTAATAGAAATTATGATTTGTCATGTGAAATTTTATTTTAAATTATGAAATTTTTTTGTTTTGGTTTATGAAAAAATCTTATTTTGAATAAATTTTATTTAGAATCACGTCGTTAAAATTTGGAATCACGTCGTTTTTGAAATTATGCAATTGATGGGGTTTATGTTTTATGTTAAGTTTAGGTTATAATTTAAGTTAAATTAGGTTAGGTTAGGTTATCTTATATGTTAGGTTACGTTAAGTTAAGCTACGTTGTTAGGTTAGGTTATACGTTAGGTTAGGTTAGGGTACATTAATTAGGTTAGGTTATATTAAGTTAATCTACGTAAGGTTAAGTTATATTAGGTTAGGTTAGGGTAAGCTATGTTAAGTTAGGTTAGGTTAGGTTATCTTATACGTTAGGTTAGGTTTAAGTTAATCTATGTTAGGTTAAGCTACATTAGGTTAGGTTAGGTTAAGCTACGTTAGGTTAGGTTAGGTTAAGCTACGTTCGACAATACGGCAAGCCATAGAGCTTACCCACAACACATATTAAAAACAACACAATGGCGATCCGTTCGTCAATACGGCAAGCCATAAAGCTTACCCACAATGCATATGCATTGTGGGCAAGCTCTATGGCTTTCTGTATTGCCAATGGCTCGCTATTGTGTTGTTTATATGTCCGCGAGCGGTTCTCAAGTCCTAAAATAGCTAAGCGGCCCTGAAAATAACACTATGGCGAGCCGTTTGGCAATACAGAAAGCCATAGAGCTTCCCCACAAAGCATATGCGTTGTGGGCAAGCTCTATGGCTTCATGTATTGCCAAACGGCTTGCCATTGTGTTTTCTATATGTCTGCAAGCGGTTTTCAAATCCTAAAATAGCTAAGCGGTCCTAAAAACAACACAATGGCAAGCCTTTTGGAAATACAGCAAGCCATAGATCTTGCTTACAATGCATGTGCATTGTGGGCAAGCTTTATGGCTTGCCGTATTGCCGAACGGCTCGCCATGGTGTTGTCTATATGTTTGCGAGCGATTTTCAAGCGTTAAAATTGCCTCGTGTCCCTAAAAACAACACAATGGCGATTCGTTTGGCAATACACAAGCCATAAATCTTACCCACAAGGCATATTCTAAGGGCAAGCTCTATGGCTTTCCATATTGCCAACAACTTTCCATTGTGTTGTTTTTATGTTTGCAAGCGGTTTTCAAGCCCTAAAATAGCTAAGCAGTCCTAGAAACAACACAATGGCAAGCTATTTGGCATACGACAAGCCATAGAGTTTTTCCAAAATGCATATGAATTGTGTGAAAGATCTATGGTTTTCCCTATTGCCAAAAGGCTAGCCATTGTGTTGTCTATATGTCAGCGAAAGCAATTTTCAAGCTTTAAAATTGCCTCGCGGCCCTAAAAGCAACACAATGGAGATCCGTTTGGCAAAACAGAAAGCCATAGAGCTTGCCCCACAATGCATATGCATTGTGGGAAAGCTCTATGGCTTGCCGTATTGCCAACGGCTAGCCATTGTGTTGTCTATATGTTTTTTGAGCGATTTTCAAGCGCTAAAATTGCCTCGTGTCCCTAAAAACAACACAATGGCAATCCGTTTGGCAATACGGCAAGCCATAAAGCTTTCCCACAAGGAATATGCATTGTGAGCAAGCTCTATGGCTTTCCGTTTTTCCAAACAAATCTCCATTATGTTGTCTATATTTCTGCAAGTGATTTTCAGGCCATAAAATCGCTTCGCAACCCTAAAAATAACACGATGGTGAGCCGTTTGCCAAATTGGCAAGCCATAGAGCTTGCTGATATTGCATATGCATTGTGGGAAATCTGTATGGCTTGCCATTCACTCTAGGAATATCTATCTTTCCATTGCACACTAAGTAATACACTCTCAGTTGTGTGCCTTGAGCTTCCTTCGTCTTCTCCAAGATGTGTGCATTTCTCTGCAACCCTAAATCCATCAATTGGTATCAGAGCAAGTTGCATCCTCTCGGGCTTAGTCGCCAGCAGCTCTAGCACACGTCTACTCACTTTTTCCAATTTCTGTGAGCTTTGGCGCGACAGGTCGACAATTTTTTTTGGGAAAGCTCACATAGCTTAGTCTGCTCAAATTTTTTATTCGGGCTCATTTTGGTCTCCGTTTCCACTACAGCCAAGTCTGTGCAGGCAATTTTGTCATTTTGTGCAAAATTTTTGCCAGTGCCAAATACTGTATAACATGTCACATATAGTCTACTGCGGGTTGTGCTATATAGCACGTGCTAGTCTACTCAGTTTCTCCTCATTTCGGGTAGTTTTCACACCACGTGCATGTATTTTTCATGGCTGACAACAACATAGATGTGTTCAAGATGTTTGCTGCTGAGAACAAATTGGATGAGTACAATTACCCTATGTGGGATTCCATGATGCAACATGTTCTTGTATCAAAGGGTGTCTGGAATGTTCTGCAGGGCATTGATGTACGTCCTGGTTCTGATCATGTAGGCAATGTTGAGGATGTTGCAGGTCTTGCTGCAAGGATTGCTGCTATTAGAGTTGTTTTGTCTATGGTAGAACAAGCTCTTTGGGATGTAAAGGATGTGTAGGCTCATGCATTGATTGCGTTGTCTATGAAGCGCACCATCTCTCCTCACATTCGTTCAGCGAAATCTGCAAAACAGGCTTGGGATATTCTAGCAGGTCTTTATGCAAGCCACAATGAGGTTGAGATGGTGAGGCAAGCTTATCCATGCATGGGAACCCCCCATATATCTTTTCCCTTTTACCAAAATATTTCCTATTATATAAGTTACTTTTGATTTTTCTTCCCTTTTTCACAAAAAGTTTTAGCCTTTATTAAATAAATAAGACTTATGCTAATCAATCACGATGTAGCATAAATAAGTAAGCTTTCTTTGTTGATATCTCTTTTGACCTTAAATATTAAATATATATATTCTAAATTACATTATATAGTTTAGTATTTTCTAATATATTTTTCATGTATATATATTATTCCACCCTACCAAATATTTTATTCACTAGTTTTCATTTTCAAACCTCAACCCCACTTTCAAATTTCAATAACACCTCCATCTAGATGATTGCCAATCTTTTCAAAACTCTAGGTTATGTTTTCATACACATGAAGGAGCTTACACTTGAAGGCAAGAGAGAAGTCCACTCAAAGGGGACCACCGAAAGACCTTTGCAGCCACAAATAATACATTATTTGGCTGAATTTTTTAAGTAAAGAAGAACCCCGAATCTGAAGGAGCGTTCAACATGAAAGATGTAGCTCGTGATCTCAACTTTTAGCTCAACTTTTTTCAAAATTTTTGGAGTTATGAACACGGAGATATGATTTTTGTAGTGGACCCCAGTTTTCTCGTGTAATGGTGACACAGGCCACCCCCAACTTTCTTCCCTCTAGAATGGCTATGGTTCTACAAGTCTTCAAGCATGATTACAAGAGACAAGGCTCTTTTAATGAGGTCTTGGCAAGTCTAGAGTGATTCTATCACCATTTTTGGAGGATCCATCCTCATCAACAACTATCCACCTTTGACAATCTCTCTTGTAAATTTCTTACCTCTCTCTTCTCTCCCTAATAATCTTATGTCTAGCCAAAGCTAGACTATTGTAAATATCTCCTATCCTCTACATCCTACCCACATTCTCTCATCTTCTCTCTCTATTGACTCTGGTATTTTAAATAATGAGGAGACAAGATGGGAGCCACAGTCACATGCACCCCATTTTCCTAGTCACCAAAGTGGGACACTCACCTCAAATAGAAATATTGTTAAATCCTCCCCTCCTTTCCTATATAAGGAGGCCATGAGAGCTCACTTAAGAGAACACACACACACACACACACACACCCCTATCCATACACACTCTTGTGCTACATGCTTGTAGCATGAACCCTAATCACATAATCACAACACCATCATCATCACCATCACCATGCACAAAAGATGAGCACCACATCTCCACACCACTTGTCTTCATTATCTTCCTTACTAACATGCACGAGTAGCGAGCCCATTCTCACTCACTCACCACTCCTCTCACCTTATTCTCCGACCACCCCATTCCACATTTGGACGTGGATCTTGAAATTGTTTTCCATGGCATGCTTCATTGTGTATATGTATGCGTCCTAGCCGCATATCCTTCTAGGTGGTGCCCCTATTGTGTATCCCCCATGATGAGGCCATTGTGTATAGTCTTGGTGTAGAGGCCACCGGGTCTATTTTTTCACTTCCGCCTCTCATTTGGTGCCCCCACTGAGGAGGACTCTTGAAACCTTCAGTTTACAAGGCTGACATGTTTACTTCTCTTCATGGACGAGTGGCTTCTTGAATTCTCTAATTGGACCACTGAAGAGGAGGAGCTTCAATCAAGTTTGACACAAGTCATGAAGACACTCTTTCCAGGGTGTTGTATTGTTAGCATAGAAGAAGTGGTAAGACCCTCTTTCCCTACTCAGATTGTTTACATTTCTCATCATCCCCGCAAGCGTAAAAGCAAGGCACAAGCTACATCATGCTCACATTGTAGCCAAAAACCGCACCTTCGACATGATTGCAATCCAAAGTGAAGAAAAGGCCATCATTTTCTCCCTCGACATCTGCACAGGCGTTCTCACAACGGTAGGCTTTGAAGTACCACCAGGCTTCTCTACATCTACGTCCCCATCTTTGCCACCTATTCCACCTACATCCACAACAAGCCTTCACAACTTGAGGAAGCTACTACGAACGCGTGGTCCCTCTCTCTCCCTTGCACCAAAAGATTCAAGGGTTTTCCAGCGCCGACAATCACCCCGTCTCCAAAACAAAAGGGTAAATCCTCCAAATTCTTTCTATACCTCACTCTCATCTCATGAGACAGGAACTAGAAACAGCAGCATGGATTCTACGTCGTCTACCGAGTGAAGTGGCGGAGCTTGTCATCGACAAGGTCTTTGACACAGGTTTTGCTTGGCGGAAAGACAAGACCCTTCACCTTCAAGGGGTGTTGCTTGTGAATCAAGGCTATGATGACGACTTTACAGCTTGCTATGTATCCATCCAACTTGGATTAATACAAGTGGTAAGACTCACCACCTACCTCATCACACCTGTGTATACACTAGATGGCACTCTATCTTGCAGGAAAGTGAAGTTGCTCAAAGAGAGAGAGTTCAAGCTTTTCCAAGAGCTTGCTAAAGGGGCAGTCCTAGAGCTAGAAGACGAAGACAACCTTGTCCTGTGGTACTATAAATTTGACCTCGACTACCAAGAGCTCTACACCTCCAACTATAACCTTCCACCACGAAGGAGAGAGCCTTTCCGAATTATCATGTGATGGACCCAGCACATCAACCTTTTGCAAGGAACCAAACTTATGCACCACAACGAATTCAATCAATCAAAGTAATCTTGGACCGCAAGATGTTTTATCAGCAGATCATTACAACCATGTTTGGTAGAGAATGACTGCAAGAGATAAACACCTCTTCTCTACCCTTTATCCTCCCTATGATTAATCATGAAGTGTCTTTTGATGTAGTTATTTTCATCCTTGTATAGTATGTTTTCCATCCACCGAGCACCCATGTATTGAATCTCTAAAAAAAAAAAAAAAAAAAAAAAAAATAAGTCGAGTTAATTTTCTCACTCTCACAATGGCAAGTGTAGCATTTCCAACATTTACTGGTAAGGTGGGTGAGGATGCTGCAGACTTTCTAGACAACTTGGAAATAGCATGTGTCATCTCTGTGAGAGATGATGATGCTTCGCGCTTGCGCATCTTCCCACTTCTAATGAAGGTGGAGGCAAGATCATGGTACAATGCCTTGGCACAAGCAACCAAGGAACGGTGGGACTTATTAAGAGCAGCCTTTGTCAAGCGTTTTGGAGAGGGCACAACATCAGAGAAGCTATGGAAATTGTTGACAAAGTTGAAGCAGGGTAGTATGCTGGAATACGCATCATATGAGTCAAAGTTTGTAGATTTATGGGGGCGATGGGTTGCATCGCTAAGAGAGGATGAGGGGGCACCTGATTTCCTAAAGAAGGATCGGTTTGTGGCTGGGTTATAGCCAACTCTTAAAGAGAAGGTGAAGGGAAGGTTTCCTGCTACGTATGAGCTAGCAGTTGAAGTGGCCCACCTTAAAGACAAGAAGTTGCGTCTACAAGCTAGGAATATCGATGAAGAGGAAGCCGTTAGGACCCGACCACCTCTAGCACCACCTACAATAGCCGCTCAGAGGATTCAACCACAAGAACCAATTGAATATCAGCAAGACCTGCTCAATCGAATCACCAATCAACTTGAGAATCTCTCTGTCCATTTGATACAACAAGGGCATGCACACAATCGCAACCAAGAGCAAGGAAGAGGACAACGAAGGCAAAACCAAGAATACCACTGCTACAATTGTGGGAAGGATGGTCATGGCATGTACTACTGTCCACACCCAAGGAGGCAGAATTTCAACAGAGAAGCCAGGCAAAACCAGGTTTCACCACCGAGAGCAAGACCACCACCATCGAGGGCACCACAACAAGCACCACCTATGCAAATCCTACAACCACCCATTCAACCACAACCACCACCGCCCCCACAACCTCTCATTCCACCCTTACCCCCACCACTAGTTGGCAATCAAACAGTAAGTGTCATCAGTCTTGAAGGTAAAGGAAAGGAGAAAGTGGAGGAGGATAAGACCAAGGTTAAAGGAGTAGATGCCATAGGGGTAAAACGTGTTAGGCATGGTGAATCTTCCCAAAAGGAAGAAAAGATGAAGATTAGAAGAGAATCTAGCAAAAAGCCGTCCAAATCACGACGTAAAATTGACATTGTAGATTTCTCTTTGGGTGAATGTTCTAAACCATATGATTTGGTTCAAGATGTTTCTGTGCAGGGCCCAAAAATCACCTGGCCCCAGTTACTCCACCTAGCACCTAGGGTGAGGAGACAATGGACAAAGATGGTTAGCATTAGACGACCAAAGCCAATGATAGCTGGGGCTATCTCTGGGAGGAATCTAGATGACATACTACCAGTGATGGATGCTTACATCAAAGGGCAACACATCTCCAATATCTACATCGATGGTGGCGCACAAATATGCGTCATGAGTGAAAAAATGATGCACCGTTTGGGTTTAGAGGTGAGTCGGCCGGCACCATGCCGAGCCAAAATGGCAAATAATTTAAAAGTTCAATGTGTTGGTGTCATAAATGCAGTTAGGATAAAGGCATTCAACACCGAGGTAGATGTGGACATCTTTGTCATGCCACACAAAGGGGAGGGCTATCCTATCATTCTAGGGAGGCCTTGGCTTATGGCTATGAGAGCTAAGCAGGACTGGGACACCGGCATAATCCAGATGAAGGATGCAAAAGGGAGGCCGATACTTTACGACATGAAGAAAGGTCGGCAATGCGACATGGATCTAGAAACCTCTATGGATGAGTTTTCTAGTGGTGACTCTTCAACCACTTCAGAGGAGGAATCAACAGGGAGTGAAGGAAGTGATAGCTCCATTGAGGTAATGGGCCTCACATTCAACCACAACAAGATGGACCCTTCAAATTTGCAGCCACATGTGAAAGTGGTGAAGACACTTCAACTACCCCTATGGCACGATATTGGTGAAAGACTCATGCAGAGAAATGCAATTGAGCTCTACTGGCACTTTAGGTTTTCCTTTCTAACTGTGAACATTGTGTGTAACATTAATTTGGGAAGCTCTTTAAGTTGGGTTGCGACAAGAGTGGAAGGATTGACATCAACAACCAGTGGAATCAATCTAGGAGACACCAATCAAGGAAGAATGGTTTTGCATACTAGTGGTAACATGGAGTCATTTTTCAAAATGTGGTTTGCAGTTTATCTTTTGTACATGGTGGGCTCTCTTGTACAACAGGCATCAACCATGCAATCTATCCATGTGAGCAACAGGTCTCTATCAATTTGGCATGAAGAAGGACAAGAAAGATATGAGGATTATGGTTTCTTACTCCCTTTTGGCTATGTGTCTAGACGAGGAAGCCATGAATGGTCCCACTTTGGAATACTTTCAAGGACTGATCAAGTTCTTTTCATACCTTCTATCACTTATGCAAGAGTTAATTCTTGTGCAGTTTGGGGACTCAAGAATCATTATAAGTGTGATCTTTTGAAGAGGGCATTATTGTAAACAATGGATTTACGCTTAGTTTGGGACCCAGGTGGACACCGAAAAGAACTTTGGGGAGCCTCATGCTTCCAAGGGATCCATTATTCCCTACAAGGATCTACTAGCCACCAAGGAGAAATCCTACTCTATTTCAACATGCTCAAGTACAAAGCTAGAGGCATGAATACCTCTAGCCTTAGTGGGAGGGCTAATGAGGAAAGCTTTTCCATGCATGGGAACCCCCCATATATCTTTGCCCTTTTACCAAAATATTTCCTATTATATAAGTTACTTTTGATTTTTCTTCCCTTTTTCACAAAAAGTTTTAGCCTTTATTAAATAAATAAGACTTATGCTAATCAATCACGATGTAGCATAAATAAGTAAGCTTTCTTTGTTGATATCTCTTTTGACCTTAAATATTAAATATATATATTCTAAATTACATTATATAGTTTAGTATTTTCTAATATATTTTTCATGTATATATATTATTCCACCCTACCAAATATTTTATTCACTAGTTTTCATTTTCAAACCTCAACCCCACTTTCAAATTTCAATAATACCTCCATCTAGATGATTGCCAATCTTTTCAAAACTCTAGGTTATGTTTTCATACACATGAAGGAGCTTACACTTGAAGGCAAGAGAGAAGTCCACTCAAAGGGGACCACCGAAAGACCTTTGCAGCCACAAATAATACATTATTTGGCTGAATTTTTTAAGTAAAGAAGAACCCCGAATCTGAAGGAGCGTTCAACATGAAAGATGTAGCTCGTGATCTCAACTTTTAGCTCAACTTTTTTCAGAATTTTTGGAGTTATGAACACGGAGATATGATTTTTGTAGTGGACCCCAGTTTTCTCGTGTAATGGTGACACAGGCCACCCCCAACTTTCTTCCCTCTAGAATGGCTATGGTTCTACAAGTCTTCAAGCATGATTACAAGAGACAAGGCTCTTTTAATGAGGTCTTGGCAAGTCTAGAGTGATTCTATCTCCATTTTTGGAGGATCCATCCTCATCAACAACTATCCACCTTTGACAATCTCTCTTGTAAATTTCTTACCTCTCTCTTCTCTCCCTAATAAGCTTATGTCTAGCCAAAGCTAGACTATTGTAAATATCTCCTATCCTCTACATCCTACCCACATTCTCTCATCTTCTCTCTCTATTGACTCTGGTATTTTAAATAATGAGGAGACAAGATGGGAGCCACAGTCACATGCACCCCATTTTCCTAGTCACCAAAGTGGGACACTCACCTCAAATAGAAATATTGCTAAATCCTCCCCTCCTTCCCTATATAAGGAGGCCATGAGAGCTCACTTAAGAGAACACACACACACACACACACACACACACACACACACACACACACCTATCCATACACACTCTTGTGCTACATGCTTGTAGAATGAACCCTAATCACATAATCACAAAACCATCATCATCACCATCACCATGCACAAAAGATGAGCACCACACCTCCACACCACTTGTAATTAAGGGTTGAAGGCGCAATTTCAAGAAGAAGAAGGGTGGACACACTCATGATATTCCTCGCCATCAACTCCCATCTCTCCATTATGCCTCCTACGATCTTGTTCCCTTGTCATTTTCCTGCCATACGCTACCTATTGTATTCATCTTTTGCAAGCAATCAACACACTCCATCTTGGTGCCATACTTTGTGTCGCTTTGGATACATCTCATTGTGAGTATGGTATATGCTTGTTCCTTGCCATTTTTTTTTCTGCTTATGTAAAGGTGTGCGGATTAGCCACCATACACACACACTCTCTCTCCCTCTCATATTCCTATCATCTTGCTACTTCCATCTTGAGGTGTGCGGATTCGCCACCTCTTGTATGATAAGTGAGCATACTCGCAAGTTTCCCCTACCTCATTATCTTCCTTACTAAAATGCACGAGTAGCGAGCCCATTCTCACTCACTCACCACTCCTCTCACCTGATTCTCCGACCACCCCATTCCACATTTGGGCGTGGATCTTGAAATTGTTTTCCATGGCATGCTTCATTGTGTATATGTATGCGTCCTAGCCGCATATCTTGCTAGGTGGTGCCCCTATTGTGTATCCCCCATGATGAGGCCATTGTGTATAGTCTTGGTGTAGAGGCCATCGGGTCTATTTTCCACTTCCGCCTCTCAATGGCTTTGTTGCGTAAAGAGCTGGAATCGAAGATTATGCATGAGGAAGATGATATGGACACTTTCCTTGCTGGTGTCAAGGATATCAATGAGCAACTTATTTCTGCAGGTGAAGTCATTTCAGATAGTTTCCTTGTGCAGACTATTCTTGATGCCTTACCAGATTCTTACCAGACTTTTGCTAGTACTTGGAGACTTATGACCCAAGGAAATCCTGAAGTTGTCAAGTTTGATGCATTATTCACATTGTTGTTGCAAGATTCACTTTCTTGAAAAAATAGGTGTAGGCAGCGTTGTCGTGCTGTGACATGTACATAGTGGGAACACATGCTACAAGAGTTATCTTGTAACTTTTTAGATACATAATTATATTTCCTATAATGTACATATGCATATGTAAGTATAAAAATAAGCTTTCTATCTCATCTTATTATTTATCTCAAGGGTAATGTATTCTTACTTTACCATCAAAAAATACTATGGGAAAAGTGTCAATAGCTCCGCCTCTTTAACTTGGGGCAAAAAGCATTGATTCTTTATTTCTACTATTTCATTATCATCTCACACCCTAGCTAGATCCTATATCTAGGGTAAACTCCAATATATATATATTCTATGTATTTTTCATATTTTTCTTATATTTCTTTTTAAATAGCTACTAGGATGGAATCAAATCCTAGTGGGACACTAGGTGGCATGATTTCAAAGATACACTCATTTTAATGCATTATTGCAAGCATGGTTACAAAACTTTGTCAAGGAGAAATGTCATGCTTTCATATGGCATGAGGTGTCCTTGGGAATTGAATGAAAGTCAAGGCTAAGGAGACCACATGAAGACTTTTGCTGCCATAAATGGACCCTATTTTGATGAATTTTTTACACAAGGTTCCAATCCGAATTGGAGAATGATTTTAAAATGAAAATCGTAGCCAATGAGCTGAAGTTTCTGCCCATATTTTTACTTTTTTATTTGGAGCTACGGTTGAGGAGATATGATTAAAATACTGGACCCCAGTCTGCCCACATCATGCAGGGACAGCTCATTTCCAACTTTTCCAATTCCTGTTCACACTGGCTCCTCTCTTCTTGTGTAAACCCTTGTGGGTTCCCTTCACCTATAAAAGGGGACCTATTCTTCCTTGGAAGGAACTCAAGCATTCAAGCCATTGAGGAGAGGAATTCTTGAGGGAGTGAGTAGTAATGCCTAATTGTACTTAGCCCCATTAACATAAGCCCAAGCCTACACTCTCTCCTAGAGGAAAACTAGCCATTCTTGTATGCCATCCTTGGAGGATCAACTCTAATCAAAGAAGGTGTTGTACTTGGCGTATCAATCAAAGTGGAATTATCCACTCTTCTTCTCTCTCCATCAATAATGGTGCCGAAGGGTTTCAAGTAAGATGTGTTCTACATTGATGTTTTCTTGATTTCTTGTTGTTTTCATTTTCATCTCCAATCCAACATATATATATGTATCTAATCTCATCTCCTTAACCAAACCTATCTCTCTCATTCATTCATCCTCTCTAGGTTCTCCTTGCTACAGGTACATCTCTCCCCGCAGTATCCTTATTGCCTACGGGCAAGAATAGGGCTTGGGAGGGAAACTTCTCATCTCTTCACTTCTCTCATATCTACATTTCTCACATACTATCCTAGATGAATAACCCACATGATGATCATTTCTATCGCTTTCACTCTGTACGATCTATTAGAATTAACGTATGGATTAGCCGTAAGATACACTTTCAACAACGTATAGTGTTTCTCTTTGGCCCTGAAAGGCTCAATGAAATACTTCTATCACCAGATCCCATCATACTACCTCTCATAGACTATAATTTTTCTTTTGATGTAAGCGTAGTTATCTTGCTATGAACCAAGAGGATTTGTACACACAATTAATCCCAATCACTAGACAAAATATCTATATTATGGTAAGCACAAAGCTACAATTCCAAAGAACAATTCGTAGCCTATTTGGTCAGTCAAGATTGAATGCCATTAACTCATCCATTAACCCTTTCATATTACCCATGATACGCTATGACCATAGCCTTGATGTTTTCATCTTCGTATTGTTTTGACATTCTCTTTTGCGTTCTTCCTTTGTGTGTGTGAATGCAAGAGAGAAAGAGTGAGTCTTCTTTGGTTGAACTTCTTTCCAAACCCTAGTCTTCATGGCATCTATGGTTTAACTCCTTCATATAGTTTTTGTTGAGTTCTCTCACAAACTCTCACAGCCATAAGCCCGGTGCTTTCCTGGCAAGACCGCAAAATTTCTCGACATATTTTTGGTGAACCCGACGCGAAACTGCTAGGGTGAGAGTTTGTGGGTAACCATGGGTGATCATGTTGAGCAACAGGGTATGCATTTTGACCCAGCAACAATGCAAATGTTTCAAGCATTTGCAATGTTCATGCAACAACAACATGCTACTGAAAGAAGGGAGATTTCAGCAACGAAGGCCATACAAGCGGTCGTCAACAGAATGGATCAGTTCAATGGCAAAGATGTAACCAAGTACTTACGCGAGTATGTGAAGGAGATGGAGCTGCATCGCGTGTTAGAAGGTGAGATGATTCAAAGCTTTGAGCTAGTTGTTGCTCCAGAAATTAGGGAGCATGTTAGGGCAATTAAAGATGGGCATGGGAGAAATTGGGAAGAACTCAAAGTAGCTTTAAAGGAGGAATATTTCATGGAGGACTCTGAGAGAGTGACCAAAAGGACATTCTTAGAATGGGTAGTCAAGCCAAAGCAAGGACTATCAATAACAGAGCTACTTAGGGAATTTGAGCGGCGCTATGCACAACTCACTAGGACAGAAAGGGCCACACTAGATGCAGAGAAGACAGATCTTTTCTTACAAGCTGCAGGTAAAGAGTTTCAAGAAAATTTGGAGCTTCTTCTTGAAGATAAAGATGCTGAGCAAGGACTAAAGACCGACTGGAATGAGGTTGAAGGTGTTGTCTCACTGCTTGCCAAACGACAAAGAAGAAGGGACAAGATGGTAGTAAACACTACAAGTCCTTCCACCTCAACTTCTGACAAAATGGTAAAGCCTACTTTTATCGCTCCTAAGTTTGATGAGTCCATGCTAGATGAGCTTGTGAAGGGGATGCGTGACTTGAAGGTGAAGTTTGCAAAGCTTGAAGAAAAAGGCCAACCATCAGGGCCACTTCCTAGGCAAAGACAACAGCCCAAAGAAGGGTTTGTTAATAGATGTATTTGGTGTGATAGTACAAACCATGTAAGAAGGGATTGTGATTATTTTAGTGATGCTTTGTCAAAAGATGTTGTCTTTTTTAAGGATGGTAAAATCCACTTAAGAGAGACAGGTCTACCCTTAAGAACTAACTTTGGGAAGGGGGGAATGCAAACCTTAGTTGAAGATATGGCAACCAAGCATGCCACCTCTTCAGTTGAGGCAGCTACTTATGGAGTAAAAATTGAACATTTTTGTGATGAAGAGGTGAGTGACCATCATGGTCAAATTTGGCCAAATGTCATGCAATTAGCTACAAAGGGGAAGCTTACAAAAGAGATTCTACATGAAGCAGGTGATTGCATACGTCTAGAAACAGGATGGAATGATCCAGTGGACTCATTGTCAGTGCATGCCTACATTACAAAATGCCAACAAAATGAGGCAATTGTAGAAGAGAAGCGCAGACGTGAGAATGCTGATGAAGGACCATCAAAAAGAGCTTCTAGAAGTGGGGGAAGAAGCGACTCAATGCCTTCTCAAACACCCTCAACACAAGGAGCATCTCCGCCTGAAATACTCATGGAGGAGTCTACAACAGGAAAGAAGAAAGAGCCAATGAAAGGTAAGACAAAAGGCCCAACTTATAAATTACAATCTGATATTGAGGTTGCTACAGATTTAAAGAAAGTCTTGGAGGAAAGGATCTTGAATAGCAAGATTGAGTTTACTCTGGGAGAAGTTCTTGGCATTGCAAAGCGTGAATTCCATGAGGAGATCATTGACATCATCAAGAGAAAGAGGCAAACCCTTGCTGAAGTTTCTCGTCCTCAAGTTGAAGGGGAAACCTCAAAGACACAAGGGATGCAACTGCAAAATAAGGAGAATGATGGAGCTGTGGTAGGATGCTACCAATCTAGTGGGAGAGTGAAGCAAGTGTATTTCTCAAATGATGATGAAGAAGTTGAAGATATTCCTAGGAGTTACTATTCACGAAGTCATTGGGCAAGGGCTACTACAGAAACTTTGGTCAAGGTAGGTGATCTTGAAGAGCCATTTGTTGCCTTGATTGACCATGGTTCAGAAATAAACATAATGTCAAAGAGTCTCTACAACAAGTGCAAATGGCCGATGGACACAGATCATGGCTGGATGGTAAAAGTGGCAAATAATTCATTCGGTGAATTGTATGCAGCATGTCCAGGTGTGAAGGTAACAATAGGTGATGTGAAGATTGACCAAAACTTCTTTGTACAGGATACATCTTCATATCATCTCATCCTTGGACAACCCTACATTGTGGGAGTTCGAATGGAAACAAAGGTAATGGACGATGGTTCAGCATATGCTAGGATACGTAGCAAAGATGGTAAACGTGCTGTCCAATTTCTCACAATTTGTGTAAACCATGAAAGAAATCGTGACAACCTCAGAGAACATCCTCTACCAAAGGTGAGCAAAGAGTTTCATGATCATAGAGAAATGATGGGTTTTGGCCAAGTACCATTGTAAAGCGGGATTGCAGTGGTACAGAAAGAAAAAGGGTCTCGCCTGATCCAAAAATAGGTGAAGCATTTTCAACGAGCTCCTTGGTAACAAAGAATGGATCAGTATGTTTTACAAAACTTGAAGATTTGAAGAGATGTGAGAAGCAATATGTGCATAATGTACAAATAGGCATGAAAAAGAGTGGGTTGCTAAAGCCTACTGAAAATGTTTTGGGTTTGTGTGAACAAGTTTCTTTTGTAGATACTATGGGTGAGCTTGATGCTATAATGAGGTCTAGTTTGCATCTTGAAAATGAAGTTGTGGAAGTTTGCTCTATGGAAATGTATCAAGTAATAGAAGCCTTTAAAGAAAGCCAAACAGTAGGCCCAGAAGTCCATGTTGAAACTAAATACAAGAGTGTAGCAAAGAAGGTGAAACCAGTAGCTTCACCCTTACCACCCAACAACAGGGAAAAGATTGAACAGGCTTCTTTACAACCAAGTTTGCGGAATCCTAAAAAGATCGGGCATACCTTCACAAAGGAGTCTTTTCAAGAGTTGCAGATTGGTTGCGAGGAGTTTCTAACACAGGAGGAGACAAAGTGCTTCAAAGAAATGCTTTCAAAGCATGGTAAGGCTTTTGCATTTGAGCCACATGAGATAGGATGTGTTGATCCTTCTATTGTAGCTCCATGGTAATTTTCACAATACCTCATGTGCCTTGGAATCTGCGGCCTATTCCGGTTCCAAAGGCTCATTTGCCAAAGTTAGTAGAGCTACTAAATGAGAAAATCAAAATGGGAATCTTGGAGCCTTCTTGTGCTCCATACTCAAACAGGTGGTTCACAGTTCCAAAGAAGAATGGTTCTCTACGCTTCATCCAAGATATGCAACCAGTGAACAAGGTGACAATTAGAAATGTAGGAACAGGTCCAATTGTGGATGAATTTGCAGAGGCGTTTGCAGGGAGGGCAATCTACTCAATGGGGGATCTCTACTCAGGGTATGATCAATTTCAGCTTGCAATCGAAAGCAGAGACTTGACAACCATGAGGACACCTTTGGGTTTGGTAAGGATGTGTACCTTGCCACAGGGAGCAACCAACTCGGTTGCACATATGATGAATGGGATGAATAAGGTCTTACGTGACTTTATTCCTCAAATCACAATGCCTTTCATTGATGATTTGCCTATCAAAGGATGTGAAGAAAGTGACAAAGATGAAGCTTTGGATCTCAAGGGATGTCGCAGGTTTGTGGTAAATCACATAAATGATTGTGATAAAATTTTGTCTAGGTTGGAAGAAGTGAATCTTACATTGTCAGGGAAAAAGTCTATGTTTGGTGTCAAAGAAGTGCTCATTGTGGGGCACATGTGCGGGCCATATGGTAGGAAACCTTGTCCATCAAAGGTAGATGCCATCCAAAGAATGAAAGAAACATGCACTAGCATCACTGAGGTTAGAAGGTTTCTGGGAGCATGTGTCTTCTATGTTATTTGGATTCCACATTATGCACATGTAGCTGATCCTCTTTATCAGCTGCTTAGAAAGAATCAAAAGTTTAAATGGACAGAAGCACATGTAAAATCCATGAAAAAGCTAAAGGAGTTATTCCAGTCAGCAACGACTTTGAGAAAGGTAGACTATGAGTGTCAAAGGCCAGTGATTGTGACAGTAGATACCAGCCCTACAGGGATTGGATGGGCAATAGGGCAAGATGACAAAGAAGGACACAGGTATGTGGTAAGATTTGGAGCAAAGGTACTAAGTGCTCGCCAAAGAAACTATCCACAGATAAAGAGAGAGTTATGGGGTATGGTTACAGCCTTGAAAAGTGGAAAAGAGTACCTAATTGGTGCATGTGTGGTTGTAGAAACAGATTGTCTACCACTTCTTGGGATGATTACAAGCTGCTCAACACCAGACATTGCTATGTTGCGGTGGATTGCCTACATTAAGTCCTTAATCTCGAGTTTAAGCACATTGCAGGTAAAGACAATACAGTGGCAGATATGCTATCAAGGGCAAGGTATGAAGATGAGTCACAAATGATTGATGAGGGAGATGATGTAGGCACAAAATTCTATTCTATCTCTCATGTCAAAGGTAACAATGTCTGCATGACTAATTCACTCGAATTGTTCTTGAAAGATCTTTATGAAGGTGATTGGCTTTCTATTGGAAGGTACTTGAGTACTCTAACAAAACAAGATGATTGGTCTGAACAAGAATTCAAGAGGATATGCAGGAAAGCATATGGTTACTTTTTGAGGGATGGTTACTTGTGGAAGCATCCTAAACAAAAGGGTGCTACACCACAAAGGGTTATATGTAAAAAAGAGACTCAAGTAAAGCTCATGCAAGAGTTTCATGAGAGTTTATGGGCTGGACACAGGGGTGTGTGGGCAACCTTCTCCAAGTTGAAAGAAAAATACTGGTGGAAGGGTATGTATAAAGATGTATCTCAATTTGTAGAGTCATGTGTAACTTGTCAAATGTATTCAAATGTCCGACATCGTGATGGATTGCACCCTACATACCCACTAGCCATGCATTATAAATGGGTTGTGGATCTAGTCACAATGCCTTTAGGACTCTGGCAGATGAGGTACTTGGTTCTTGCACGAGAGGACCTAACTAATCAGGTTGAAGGAAGAGCATTAAGAGCTAAAACCACAGAAGCTGTGTGCAAATTCCTTCTTGATGAGGTGATTTGCCGTTATGGTTGTGTGGGAAAAATCACTGCAGACAGAGGTGAACTGGATGCCGAAGAAGCAAGGGAGTTCTTTTCTAGATTAGGAATCAAGCTTTCTCTTACTACAGCTTACAACCCTGGAGGCAATGGAAAGAGTGAAAGAGGGCACCCTCCTATCATCAAAGCTTTGGCCAAGGCTTGCGAAGGAAGAGTTGGTGAGTGGCCAAAACTGTTACCATACGCTTTATGGGCTGATCGTACAACACATAGCTCAGTAACTGGCTACATGCCTGCGGAGCTAATGTATGGTCAAAAGCCAGTGATGCCGATTGAAGATACAATTCCCACATGGAATGTACTACCTTGGCAAGAGGGGCTTAGCAGGGAAGATCTCCTTGCATTGCGCATAAGGCAACTAGAGAGAAGACCTGGAGACATTGAGGCTGCAAAAGAACGACTCAAAAATGCAAGATTGAAAAACAAGGACTACTTTGATAAGCGACATCGGCTCAGGAGCAAAGCAATTGACAAAGGTGACTGGGTTTTAGTGTATGATAGTAGCCTTGATAACCAACACACAGTCATGCGTAAGTTTTCAAAAAGATGGTTTGGACCATATGTTGTAAAACATGTGCATGAAAATGCTACTTACAGCTTGTCTGAACTAGATGGCACAGAAGTAAAGATTCCCATTGCAGGAAAAAGGATCAAAATGTTTAAGAGAAGAGGAGACAATGATCCAGAAAATGCTGATGAGGAAGAAGAGCAAAACACAGGTGAAGATCAAAGTGAAAATGAAGCTCTGGAATCATCCAGTGAAGATGAGAGCAAGGAAGATGTACAAGAGGGCTGATCTTACAAAGAAATAATTTGGCACATACCGGAGGATGTGCAGGTTTAGAGGGGGTGGATGTCGTGCTGTGACATGTACATAGTGGGAACACATGCTACAAGAGTTATCTTGTAACTTTTTAGATACATAATTATATTTCCTATAATGTACATATGCATATGTAAGTATAAAAATAAGCTTTCTATCTCATCTTATTATTTATCTCAAGGGTAATGTATTCTTACTTTACCATCAAAAATACTATGGGAAAAGTGTCAATAGCTCCGCCTCTTTAACTTGGGGCAAAAAGCATTGATTCTTTATTTCTACTATTTCATTATCATCTCACACCCTAGCTAGATCCTATATCTAGGGTAAACTCCAATATATATATATTCTATGTATTTTTCATATTTTTCTTATATTTCTTTTTAAATAGCTACTAGGATGGAATCAAATCCTAGTGGGACACTAGGTGGCATGATTTCAAAGATACACTCATTTTAATGCATTATTGCAAGCATGGTTACAAAACTTTGTCAAGGAGAAATGTCATGCTTTCATATGGCATGAGGTGTCCTTGGGAATTGAATGAAAGTCAAGGCTAAGGAGACCACATGAAGACTTTTGCTGCCATAAATGGACCCTATTTTGATGAATTTTTTACACAAGGTTCCAATCCGAATTGGAGAATGATTTTAAAATGAAAATCGTAGCCAATGAGCTGAAGTTTCTGCCCATATTTTTACTTTTTTATTTGGAGCTACGGTTGAGGAGATATGATTAAAATACTGGACCCCAGTCTGCCCACATCATGCAGGGACAGCTCATTTCCAACTTTTCCAATTCCTGTTCACACTGGCTCCTCTCTTCTTGTGTAAACCCTTGTGGGTTCCCTTCACCTATAAAAGGGGACCTCTTCTTCCTTGGAAGGAACTCAAGCATTCAAGCCATTGAGGAGAGGAATTCTTGAGGGAGTGAGTAGTAATGCCTAATTGTACTTAGCCCCATTAACATAAGCCCAAGCCTACACTTTCTCCTAGAGGAAAACTAGCCATTCTTGTATGCCATCCTTGGAGGATCAACTCTAATCAAAGAAGGTGTTGTACTTGGCGTATCAATCAAAGTGGAATTATCCACTCTTCTTCTCTCTCCATCAATAATGGTGCCGAAGGGTTTCAAGTAAGATGTGTTCTACATTGATGTTTTCTTGATTTCTTGTTGTTTTCATTTTCATCTCCAATCCAACATATATATATGTATCTAATCTCATCTCCTTAACCAAACCTATCTCTCTCATTCATTCATCCTCTCTAGGTTCTCCTTGCTACAGGTACATCTCTCCCCGCAGTATCCTTATTGCCTACGGGCAAGAATAGGGCTTGGGAGGGAAACTTCTCATCTCTTCACTTCTCTCATATCTACATTTCTCACATACTATCCTAGATGAATAACCCACATGATGATCATTTCTATCGCTTTCACTCTGTACGATCTATTAGAATTAACGTATGGATTAGCCGTAAGATACACTTTCAACAACGTATAGTGTTTCTCTTTGGCCCTGAAAGGCTCAATGAAATACTTCTATCACCAGATCCCATCATACTACCTCTCATAGACTATAATTTTTCTTTTGATGTAAGCGTAGTTATCTTGCTATGAACCAAGAGGATTTGTACACACAATTAATCCCAATCACTAGACAAAATATCTATATTATGGTAAGCACAAAGCTACAATTCCAAAGAACAATTCGTAGCCTATTTGGTCAGTCAAGATTGAATGCCATTAACTCATCCATTAACCCTTTCATATTACCCATGATACGCTATGACCATAGCCTTGATGTTTTCATCTTCGTATTGTTTTGACATTCTCTTTTGCGTTCTTCCTTTGTGTGTGTGAATGCAAGAGAGAAAGAGTGAGTCTTCTTTGGTTGAACTTCTTTCCAAACCCTAGTCTTCATGGCATCTATGGTTTAACTCCTTCATATAGTTTTTGTTGAGTTCTCTCACAAACTCTCACAGCCATAAGCCCGGTGCTTTCCTGGCAAGACCGCAAAATTTCTCGACAGCGTGTAGTTGAACAGACTTTTATTGCTTCTCAAAGAAAGGGTGGTAACATCAATGCAACCGCTTCTTATGGTTCTGCTACGAGTGGAAAAACTTCTGTTCCTAATGCTTCTTCGGGCAGCAATTCATCTGGAAATTTTGGTGATAAGGGCAAAAAGAAAATGTTGCATTATTGTAAAGCTAATGATCACTTGATCAAGCAGTGTCCTAAGTTGAAGGCCAAAGAGGCTAAGAAGAAAGAGGGTGGTTCCACTGCAAATGCTGGTTCCACTACAAATGCAGCCATTTTCGAGTCTTCTGTGAAAGGAGACTGTGATGCTGATGTTGATGCAGAACGGGCTTTCAGTGCACAGTGCACTTACAATCCTGATGTCCATGATGCATGCATGTCAGTTGTTTGCTGCATATTCATATGTGTGGTATTTCAATAGTGGTGCTACAAAGCACATTACCTCACATCGTGAATTGTACACCTCTCTTGAGTCTGTCCCTCATGGGAATTCAGTCAGTTGTGCCAACAATGCCTCTTATCCGGTTTAAGGAGTTGGAAAGATTGTGCTTACTGCTGCAAATGGCAGTTCTTGAAGGCAAGAGAGAAGTCCACTCAAAGGGGACCACCGAAAGACCTTTGCAGCCACAAATAATACATTATTTGGCTGAATTTTTTAAGTAAAGAAGAACCCCAAATCTGAAGGAGCATTCAACATGAAAGATGTAGCTCGTGATCTCAACTTTTAGCTCAACTTTTTTCAAAAATTTTGGAGTTATGAACACGGAGATATGATTTTTGTAGTGGACCCCAGTTTTCTCGTGTAATGGTGACACAGGCCACCCCCAATTTTCTTCCCTCTAGAATGGCTATGGTTCTACAAGTCTTCAAGCATGATTACAAGAGACAAGGCTCTTTTAATGAGGTCTTGGCAAGTCTAGAGTGATTCTATCACCATTTTTGGAGGATCCATCCTCATCAACAACTATCCACCTTTGACAATCTCTCTTGTAAATTTCTTACCTCTCTCTTCTCTCCCTAATAATCTTATGTCTAGCCAAAGCTAGACTATTGTAAATATCTCCTATCCTCTACATCCTACCCACATTCTCTCATCTTCTCTCTCTATTGACTCTGGTATTTTAAATAATGAGGAGACAAGATGGGAGCCACAGTCACATGCACCCCATTTTCCTAGTCACCAAAGTGGGACACTCACCTCAAATAGAAATATTGTTAAATCCTCCCCTCCTTTCCTATATAAGGAGGCCATGAGAGCTCACTTAAGAGAACACACACACACACACACACACACCCCTATCCATACACACTCTTGTGCTACATGCTTGTAGCATGAACCCTAATCACATAATCACAACACCATCATCATCACCATCACCATGCACAAAAGATGAGCACCACATCTCCACACCACTTGTCTTCATTATCTTCCTTACTAACATGCACGAGTAGCGAGCCCATTCTCACTCACTCACCACTCCTCTCACCTTATTCTCCGACCACCCCATTCCACATTTGGACGTGGATCTTGAAATTGTTTTCCATGGCATGCTTCATTGTGTATATGTATGCGTCCTAGCCGCATATCCTTCTAGGTGGTGCCCCTATTGTGTATCCCCCATGATGAGGCCATTGTGTATAGTCTTGGTGTAGAGGCCACCGGGTCTATTTTTTCACTTCCGCCTCTCATTTGGTGCCCCCACTGAGGAGGACTCTTGAAACCTTCAGTTTACAAGGCTGACATGTTTACTTCTCTTCATGGACGAGTGGCTTCTTGAATTCTCTAATTGGACCACTGAAGAGGAGGAGCTTCAATCAAGTTTGACACAAGTCATGAAGACACTCTTTCCAGGGTGTCGTATTGTTAGCATAGAAGAAGTGGTAAGACCCTCTTTCCCTACTCAGATTGTTTACATTTCTCATCATCCCCGCAAGCGTAAAAGCAAGGCACAAGCTACATCATGCTCACATTGTAGCCAAAAACCGCACCTTCGACATGATTGCAATCCAAAGTGAAGAAAAGGCCATCATTTTCTCCCTCGACATCTGCACAGGCGTTCTCACAACGGTAGGCTTTCAAGTAGCACCAGGCTTCTCTACATCTACGTCCCCATCTTTGCCACCTATTCCACCTACATCCACAACAAGCCTTCACAACTTGAGGAAGCTACTACGAACGCGTGGTCCCTCTCTCTCCCTTGCACCAAAAGATTCAAGGGTTTTCCAGCGCCGACAATCACCCCGTCTCCAAAACAAAAGGGTAAATCCTCCAAATTCTTTCTATACCTCACTCTCATCTCATGAGACAGGAACTAGAAACAGCAGCATGGATTCTACGTCGTCTACCGAGTGAAGTGGCGGAGCTTGTCATCGACAAGGTCTTTGACACAGGTTTTGCTTGGCGGAAAGACAAGACCCTTCACCTTCAAGGGGTGTTGCTTGTGAATCAAGGCTATGATGACGACTTTACAGCTTGCTATGTATCCATCCAACTTGGATTAATACAAGTGGTAAGACTCACCACCTACCTCATCACACCTGTGTATACACTAGATGGCACTCTATCTTGCAGGAAAGTGAAGTTGCTCAAAGAGAGAGAGTTCAAGCTTTTCCAAGAGCTTGCTAAAGGGGCAGTCCTAGAGCTAGAAGACGAAGACAACCTTGTCCTGTGGTACTATAAATTTGACCTCGACTACCAAGAGCTCTACACCTCCAACTATAACCTTCCACCACGAAGGAGAGAGCCTTTCCGAATTATCATGTGATGGACCCAGCACATCAACCTTTTGCAAGGAACCAAACTTATGCACCACAACGAATTCAATCAATCAAAGTAATCTTGGACCGCAAGATGTTTTATCAGCAGATCATTACAACCATGTTTGGTAGAGAATGACTGCAAGAGATAAACACCTCTTCTCTACCCTTTATCCTCCCTATGATTAATCATGAAGTGTCTTTTGATGTAGTTATTTTCATCCTTGTATAGTATGTTTTCCATCCACCGAGCACCCATGTATTGAATCTCTATAAAAAAATAAAAATAAAAAAAAATATAAGTCGAGTTAATTTTCTCACTCTCACAATGGCAAGTGTAGCATTTCCAACATTTACTGGTAAGGTGGGTGAGGATGCTGCAGACTTTCTAGACAACTTGGAAATAGCATGTGTCATCTCTGTGAGAGATGATGATGCTTCGCGCTTGCGCATCTTCCCACTTCTAATGAAGGTGGAGGCAAGATCATGGTACAATGCCTTGGCACAAGGAACGGTGGGACTTATTAAGAGCAGCCTTTGTCAAGCGTTTTGGAGAGGGCACAACATCAGAGAAGCTATGGAAATTGTTGACAAAGTTGAAGCAGGGTAGTATGCTGGAATACGCATCATATGAGTCAAAGTTTGTAGATTTATGGGGGCGATGGGTTGCATCGCTAAGAGAGGATGAGGGGGCACCTGATTTCCTAAAGAAGGATCGGGTTATAGCCAACTCTTAAAGAGAAGGTGAAGGGAAGGTTTCCTGCTACGTATGAGCTAGCAGTTGAAGTGGCCCGCCTTAAAGACAAGAAGTTGCGCCTACAAGCCAGGAATATCGATGAAGAGGAAGCCGTTAGGACCCGACCACCTCTAGCACCACCTACAACAACCGCTCAGAGGATTCAACCACAAGAACCAATTGAATATCAGCAAGACCTGCTCAATCGAATCACCAATCAACTTGAGAATCTCTCTGTCCATTTGATACAACAAGGGCATGCACACAATCGCAACCAAGAGCAAGGAAGAGGACAACGAAGGCAAAACCAAGAATACCACTGCTACAATTGTGGGGAGGATGGTCATGGCATGTACTACTGTCCACACCCAAGGAGGCAGAATTTCAACAGAGAAGCCACGCAAAACCAGGTTTCACCACCGAGAGCAAGACCACCACCATCGACGGCACCACAACAAGCACCACCTATGCAAATCCTACAACCACCCATTCAACCACAACCACCACCGCCCCCACAACCTCTCATTCCACCCTTACCCCCACCACTAGTTGGCAATCAAACAGTAAGTGTCATCAGTCTTGAAGGTAAAGGAAAGGAGAAAGTGGAGGAGGATAAGACCAAGGTTAAAGGAGTAGATGCCATAGGGGTAAAACATGTTAGGCATGGTGAATCTTCCCAAAAGGAAGAAAAGATGAAGATTAGAAGAGAATCTAGCAAAAAGCCGTCCAAATCACGACGTAAAATTGACATTGTAGATTTCTCTTTGGGTGAATGTTCTAAACCATATGATTTGGTTCAAGATGTTTCTGTGTAGGGCCCAAAAATCACCTGGCCCCAGTTACTCCACCTAGCACCTAGGGTGAGGAGACAATGGACAAAGATGGTTAGCATTAGACGACCAAAGCCAAAGATAGCTGGGGCTATCTCTGGGAGGAATCTAGATGACATACTACCAGTGATGGATGCTTACATCAAAGGGCAACACATCTCCAATATCTACATCGATGGTGGCGCACAAATATGCGTCATGAGTGAAAAAATGATGCACCGTTTGGGTTTAGAGGTGAGTCGGCCGGCACCATGCGGAGCCAAAATGGCAAATAATTTAAAAGTTCAATGTGTTGGTGTCATAAATGCAGTTAGGATAAAGGCATTCAACACCGAGGTAGATGTGGACATCTTTGTCATGCCACACAAAGGGGAGGGCTATCCTATCATTCTAGGGAGGCCTTGGCTTATGGCTATGAGAGCTAAGCAGGACTGGGACACCGGCATAATCCAGATGAAGGATGCAAAAGGGAGGCCGATACTTTACGACATGAAGAAAGGTCGGCAATGCGACATGGATCTAGAAACCTCTATGGATGAGTTTTCTAGTGGTGACTCTTCAACCACTTCAGAGGAGGAATCAACAGGGAGTGAAGGAAGTGATAGCTCCATTGAGGTAATGGGCCTCACATTCAACCACAACAAGATGGACCCTTCAAATTTGCAGCCACATGTGAAAGTGGTGAAGACACTTCAACTACCCCTATGGCACGATATTGGTGAAAGACTCATGCAGAGAAATGCAATTGAGCTCTACTGGCACTTTAGGTTTTCCTTTCTAACTGTGAACATTGTGTGTAACATTAATTTGGGAAGCTCTTTAAGTTGGGTTGCGACAAGAGTGGAAGGATTGACATCAACAACCAGTGGAATCAATCTAGGAGACACCAATCAAGGAAGAATGGTTTTGCATACTAGTGGTAACATGGAGTCATTTTTCAAAATGTGGTTTGCAGTTTATCTTTTGTACATGGTGGGCTCTCTTGTACAACAGGCATCAACCATGCAATCTATCCATGTGAGCAACAGGTCTCTATCAATTTGGCATGAAGAAGGACAAGAAAGATATGAGAATTATGGTTTCTTACTCCCTTTTGGCTATGTGTCTAGACGAGGAAGCCATGAATGGTCCCACTTTGGAATACTTTCAAGGACTGATCAAGTTCTTTTCATACCTTCTATCACTTATGCAAGAGTTAATTCTTGTGCAGTTTGGGGACTCAAGAATCATTATAAGTGTGATCTTTTGAAGAGGGCATTATTGTAAACAATGGATTTACGCTTAGTTTGGGACCCAGGTGGACACCGAAAAGAACTTTGGGGAGCCTCATGCTTCCAAGGGATCCATTATTCCCTACAAGGATCTACTAGCCACCAAGGAGAAATCCTACTCTATTTCAACATGCTCAAGTACAAAGCTAGAGGCATGAATACCTCTAGCCTTAGGGGGAGGGCTAATGAGGAAAGCTTTTCCATGCATGGGAACCCCCCATATATCTTTGCCCTTTTACCAAAATATTTCCTATTATATAAGTTACTTTTGATTTTTCTTCCCTTTTTCACAAAAAGTTTTAGCCTTTATTAAATAAATAAGACTTATGCTAATCAATCACGATGTAGCATAAATAAGTAAGCTTTCTTTGTTGATATCTCTTTTGACCTTAAATATTAAATATATATATTCTAAATTACATTATATAGTTTAGTATTTTCTAATATATTTTTCATGTATATATATTATTCCACCCTACCAAATATTTTATTCACTAGTTTTCATTTTCAAACCTCAACCCCACTTTCAAATTTCAATAATACCTCCATCTAGATGATTGCCAATCTTTTCAAAACTCTAGGTCATGTTTTCATACACATGAAGGAGCTTACACTTGAAGGCAAGAGAGAAGTCCACTCAAAGGGGACCACCGAAAGACCTTTGCAGCCACAAATAATACATTATTTGGCTGAATTTTTTAAGTAAAGAAGAACCCCGAATCTGAAGGAGCGTTCAACATGAAAGATGTAGCTCGTGATCTCAACTTTTAGCTCAACTTTTTTCAGAATTTTTGTATGAACACGGAGTTATGAACACGGAGATATGATTTTTGTAGTGGACCCCAGTTTTCTCGTGTAATGGTGACACAGGCCATCCCCAATTTTCTTCCCTCTAGAATGGCTATGGTTCTACAAGTCTTCAAGCATGATTACAAGAGACAAGGCTCTTTTAATGAGGTCTTGGCAAGTCTAGAGTGATTCTATCTCCATTTTTGGAGGATCCATCCTCATCAACAACTATCCACCTTTGACAATCTCTCTTGTAAATTTCTTACCTCTCTCTTCTCTCCCTAATAAGCTTATGTCTAGCCAAAGCTAGACTATTGTAAATATCTCCTATCCTCTACATCCTACCCACATTCTCTCATCTTCTCTCTCTATTGACTCTGGTATTTTAAATAATGAGGAGACAAGATGGGAGCCACAGTCACATGCACCCCATTTTCCTAGTCACCAAAGTGGGACACTCACCTCAAATAGAAATATTGCTAAATCCTCCCCTCCTTCCCTATATAAGGAGGCCATGAGAGCTCACTTAAGAGAACACACACACACACACACACACACACCTATCCATACACACTCTTGTGCTACATGCTTGTAGAATGAACCCTAATCACATAATCACAAAACCATCATCATCACCATCACCATGCACAAAAGATGAGCACCACACCTCCACACCACTTGTAATTAAGGGTTGAAGGCGCAATTTCAAGAAGAAGAAGGGTGGACACACTCATGATATTCCTCGCCATCAACTCCCATCTCTCCATTATGCCTCCTACGATCTTGTTCCCTTGTCATTTTCCTGCCATACGCTACCTATTGTATTCATCTTTTGCAAGCAATCAACACACTCCATCTTGGTGCCATACTTTGTGTCGCTTTGGATACATCTCATTGTGAGTATGGTATATGCTTGTTCCTTGCCATTTTTTTTTCTGCTTATGTAAAGGTGTGCGGATTAGCCACCATACACACACACTCTCTCTCCCTCTCATATTCCTATCATCTTGCTACTTCCATCTTGAGGTGTGCGGATTCGCCACCTCTTGTATGATAAGTGAGCATACTCGCAAGTTTCCCCTACCTCATTATCTTCCTTACTAAAATGCACGAGTAGCGAGCCCATTCTCACTCACTCACCACTCCTCTCACCTGATTCTCCGACCACCCCATTCCACATTTGGGCGTGGATCTTGAAATTGTTTTCCATGGCATGCTTCATTGTGTATATGTATGCGTCCTAGCCGCATATCTTGCTAGGTGGTGCCCCTATTGTGTATCCCCCATGATGAGGCCATTGTGTATAGTCTTGGTGTAGAGGCCACCGGGTCTATTTTCCACTTCCGCCTCTCAATGGCTTTGTTGCGTAAAGAGCTGGAATCGAAGATTATGCATGAGGAAGATGATATGGACACTTTCCTTGCTGGTGTCAAGGATATCAATGAGCAACTTATTTCTGCAGGTGAAGTCATTTCAGATAGTTTCCTTGTGCAGACTATTCTTGATGCCTTACCAGATTCTTACCAGACTTTTGCTAGTACTTGGAGACTTATGACCCAAGGAAATCCTGAAGTTGTCAAGTTTGATGCATTATTCACATTGTTGTTGCAAGATTCACTTTCTTGAAAAAATAGGTGTAGGCAGCGTTGTCGTGCTGTGACATGTACATAGTGGGAACACATGCTACAAGAGTTATCTTGTAACTTTTTAGATACATAATTATATTTCCTATAATGTACATATGCATATGTAAGTATAAAAATAAGCTTTCTATCTCATCTTATTATTTATCTCAAGGGTAATGTATTCTTACTTTACCATCAAAAAATACTATGGGAAAAGTGTCAATAGCTCCGCCTCTTTAACTTGGGGCAAAAAGCATTGATTCTTTATTTCTACTATTTCATTATCATCTCACACCCTAGCTAGATCCTATATCTAGGGTAAACTCCAATATATATATATTCTATGTATTTTTCATATTTTTCTTATATTTCTTTTTAAATAGCTACTAGGATGGAATCAAATCCTAGTGGGACACTAGGTGGCATGATTTCAAAGATACACTCATTTTAATGCATTATTGCAAGCATGGTTACAAAAATTTGTCAAGGAGAAATGTCATGCTTTCATATGGCATGAGGTGTCCTTGGGAATTGAATGAAAGTCAAGGCTAAGGAGACCACATGAAGACTTTTGCTGCCATAAATGGACCCTATTTTGATGAATTTTTTACACAAGGTTCCAATCCGAATTGGAGAATGATTTTAAAATGAAAATCGTAGCCAATGAGCTGAAGTTTCTGCCCATATTTTTACTTTTTTATTTGGAGCTACGGTTGAGGAGATATGATTAAAATACTGGACCCCAGTCTGCCCACATCATGCAGGGACAGCTCATTTCCAACTTTTCCAATTCCTGTTCACACTGGCTCCTCTCTTCTTGTGTAAACCCTTGTGGGTTCCCTTCACCTATAAAAGGGGACCTATTCTTCCTTGGAAGGAACTCAAGCATTCAAGCCATTGAGGAGAGGAATTCTTGAGGGAGTGAGTAGTAATGCCTAATTGTACTTAGCCCCATTAACATAAGCCCAAGCCTACACTTTCTCCTAGAGGAAAACTAGCCATTCTTGTATGCCATCCTTGGAGGATCAACTCTAATCAAAGAAGGTGTTGTACTTGGCGTATCAATCAAAGTGGAATTATCCACTCTTCTTCTCTCTCCATCAATAATGGTGCCGAAGGGTTTCAAGTAAGATGTGTTCTACATTGATGTTTTCTTGATTTCTTGTTGTTTTCATTTTCATCTCCAATCCAACATATATATATGTATCTAATCTCATCTCCTTAACCAAACCTATCTCTCTCATTCATTCATCCTCTCTAGGTTCTCCTTGCTACAGGTACATCTCTCCCCGCAGTATCCTTATTGCCTACGGGCAAGAATAGGGCTTGGGAGGGAAACTTCTCATCTCTTCACTTCTCTCATATCTACATTTCTCACATACTATCCTAGATGAATAACCCACATGATGATCATTTCTATCGCTTTCACTCTGTACGATCTATTAGAATTAACGTATGGATTAGCCGTAAGATACACTTTCAACAACGTATAGTGTTTCTCTTTGGCCCTGAAAGGCTCAATGAAATACTTCTATCACCAGATCCCATCATACTACCTCTCATAGACTATAATTTTTCTTTTGATGTAAGCGTAGTTATCTTGCTATGAACCAAGAGGATTTGTACACACAATTAATCCCAATCACTAGACAAAATATCTATATTATGGTAAGCACAAAGCTACAATTCCAAAGAACAATTCGTAGCCTATTTGGTCAGTCAAGATTGAATGCCATTAACTCATCCATTAACCCTTTCATATTATCCATGATACGCTATGACCATAGCCTTGATGTTTTCATCTTCGTATTGTTTTGACATTCTCTTTTGCGTTCTTCCTTTGTGTGTGTGAATGCAAGAGAGAAAGAGTGAGTCTTCTTTGGTTGAACTTCTTTCCAAACCCTAGTCTTCATGGCATCTATGGTTTAACTCCTTCATATAGTTTTTGTTGAGTTCTCTCACAAACTCTCACAGCCATAAGCCCGGTGCTTTCCTGGCAAGACCGCAAAATTTCTCGACAGCGTGTAGTTGAACAGACTTTTAATGCTTCTCAAAGAAAGGGTGGTAACATCAATGCAACCGCTTCTTATGGTTCTGCTACGAGTGGAAAAACTTCCGTTCCTAATGCTTCTTCTGGCAGCAATTCATCTGGAAATTTTGGTGATAAGGGCAAAAAGAAAATGTTGCATTATTGTAAAGCTAATGATCACTTGATCAAGCAGTGTCCTAAGTTGAAGGCCAAAGAGGCTAAGAAGAAAGAGGGTGGTTCCACTGCAAATGCTGGTTCCACTACAAATGCAGCCATTTTCGAGTCTTCTGTGAAAGGAGACTGTGATGCTGATGTTGATGCAGAACGGGCTTTCAGTGCACAATGCACTTACAATCCTGATGTCCATGATGCATGCATGTCAGTTGTTTGCTGCATATTCATATGTGTGGTATTTCAATAGTGGTGCTACAAAGCACATTACCTCACATCGTGAATTGTACACCTCTCTTGAGTCTGTCCCTCATGGGAATTCAGTCAGTTGTGCCAACAATGCCTCTTATCCGGTTTAAAGAGTTGGAAAGATTGTGCTTACTGCTGCAAATGGCAGTTCTTTCACACTTGTTGATGCACTTTATGTATGTGGGATCAAGAAGAATCTTTTGTCTGTATCCGCAATTGCTAGACTTGGATCTCAGTTTTGGTGATGAAATTGTTGCATCTGGCCTTTTGTGAAGTGGCTGTATAAGCTCACTTTGTATGACAAGTGTGGAAAAAATTTTACAAATGCAATTGCAGATTCAAGGGTTGTTTTAGATGCAAAATTGTGGCATGCACGTTTTGGGCATCTCAATTTTGCCAGTTTGCTGCACTTGTAGAAATATGATTTGGTTGCTTCTTTGCCGCCACTTGAAGCACATGCCAAACATGTTTGTGAAGGCTGTATTTTGGGTCAAATGCAACGTTCTAAGTTTCCAAAGGATGGTTCAGTTAGGGTCACATGCAGGTTGCAGCTTGTGCATAATGATGTTTGTGGGCCCATGCAAACTTCGTCCTTGGACAATTACCTGTACTTCATGACTTTCATTGATGATTACTCCAGGCATGCATGGGTATTTCCGCTTAAAGCGAAGGCCGAAGTTTTTATGTGCTTCAAACAATTTTTGGCTATGAGTGAAAATGTCTCGAAATGTACTATGGGCTCCGTTCCGATCGAGGGGGGGAGTATATGTCTCATGAATTTAATGCATTTCTCTCTATTCATGGGATGAAACACCAATGTATAGTGCCTTATACACCTCAAAAAAATGGTGTAGCTGAGAGGAAAAAGAGGTCACTTACGGAAATGCATGATGTATGGTCAAAAGTCAAGCTTTGCGGCATTCTTTTTGGCTTGAGGCCATCATGTGTGCCACTTATGTACTTAACAGGTGTCCTACAAATCTTTGAAATCTATTACACCATATGAAGCATGTCATGATAGAAAGCCTTCTATTGATCACATGCGTGCTTTTGGCTATTTGGCATATGCTTTGGTGCCACAAACACAACGCAGAAAATTGGATGATAAGGTTGTCAAATGTATTTTTGTTGGTTATAGTGCTGAAAGCAAAGGTTACAGATTGTATCATCTGCAAACAAAGCATATTTTGGTTTCACAAGATGTAGTGTTTGTGGAGATTCTGTTCAGCCCTTGCTGCCATGTACTAGAGACAGTAATGTAAGGTCACAGGACATTTATGACACTTTGTTGCCTCTTTTTAGTAGTGGAACTTCGAATGTAAATTATGATGAGGCAAATGTAAAGTCTATGGGGGTTTCTAAAAATGTTATAGATCAGCCTATTACTGATGCAGATGTACATGATGTACTTGATGAGGAAAGGGCTGAAAATGAGCAAGCTAGATGTATGCCAAAATGGTTGGTGCATACATTGCATGACAATAAATTGGATGCACCTTTTTCTAGTCATACTCGTTCAGGCTCTCGCCATGCATTTTATGCATCAGATTGTTATGCTTTCGTTGTTTCTAGCTTACATGATGTTGAGGAATCTCTCTCTTTTGATGAAGCAGAGAATTCAAAAAATCGGATGGCTGCCATGCAATCATAATATGATGCACTTATAGAAAATGACACATGGACTTTATGTGATTTTCATCCTGGAAAAAAGGCCAGTGGTACAAAGTGGGTTTACAAGTTGAAACTCAAGCCGGATGGTGTGGTTGATCGCCATAAGACTTGACTTGTTGCAAAAGGTTATACGGAGCAAAAAGGAATATATTATGAAGAAACTTTTTCTCCCACTTGTCATATGACTACTGTTTGTTTTCTATGTGCATTGGCAGCTCATTCTGGTTGGGATGTACATCAATCAGACATTGTTACTGCTTTCTTGAATGGTGACATATTTAAGGAAGTTTATGTAACGCAACCTCGCGGTTTTGTCATGAAAGAACAAGAGGACAAAGTGTGCAGATGTAAGAAGGCTTTGTATGGGTTGAAGCAATCTCCTTGTCCTTGGTATGAGAAAGCTGACACTCATTTGGTCAAATGAGGCTTTCGTAACAGTCCAGTAGAAAGCACATTGTATGTAAAGAGTGAGGGTTATGTACTTCTCATTGTGGTTGTCAATGTAGATGATTTGCCGATCACTGGACCAAATGAGAGACATATTGCTGAATTCAAGGCTGATTTGAATGCTACTTTCAAGATGAAAGATTTGGGGTTGTTCATCATTACATGGGTATACAGTTTAAGCAGTGTGATGATGGTATTTCCTTGTGTCAAAAAAGTTACATAGAGACATTGTTATGTAAGTTTGGACTTGAGAATTGCAAACCTATTGCCACTCCCATGGAAATAGGTTTGAAATTAGGTCTTCATGACATTGGTGATCTTGTTGATGTCACTCTTTACCAAACTGCTGTTGATGCCTCATTATGTATGAAACACGAGGCTGGATATTTAGTGCAGTCTCACAGGTCAGCAGATTTATGCATAGCCCAGGGTCTAAGCATTGGGAGGCTGTCAAGAGGATTTTCCGCTACCTTAGTGGCACTTTACATCTTGGCTTGTTTTATCCCAAGGGGGGATCATTGCTGCCAGACTTACATGCTTTTTCGGACTCAGATTGGGCTGGTTGTTTTGACACGCGAGTGTCCACATCAGGTTTTTGTTTCATGCTTGGAAGTTCATGTATATCATGGTTGAGCAAGAAGCAACCTACTGTGGCCACTTCGAGTTGTGAGGCTGAGTACAGGGCAGTCTTCACAGCTACGGTTGAGTGTGTATGGCTCAGACGCCTTATGGCTGATTTGGGTGTTGGACAGGACACTGCCAACACTATCTACACTGACAGTCAGAGCGCATTGGCAGTTGCGAGGAACCCAGTTTTTCATGCTCGCACAAAGCACATTGAGGTGCATTACCACTATGTCAGGGAGAGGCTCTCAGCAGGAGAGATCAGCTTGGCTTATGTGCCAACATAGGACAACCTTGTAGATCTTTTCACAAAGGCATTGTCTCGTGAGAAGCTCGAAGCTTTCCGCAAAGCTTTGGGCTTACTCCCCTTCGTGGACTAATCATGTCCTCAGGGCATGGCACTTCCCTTTACTCATGTGCCAGCTCTCGTTAACTACATCACTCCAGGGGGGATTTGCTACCATATACATGTGGTAGTGATATGTGTGAACACACTAGGACAGTCGAGGCATTTCTTCCCTCTTTAGGAGGTTTTTTCCCCCATGCATTGTATATATGCCCATCACTCTAGGGCTATCTATCTTTCCATTTCACACTAATTAATACACTCTTATTTGTGTGCCTTGAGCTTCCTTCATCTTCTCCAAGCTGTGTGCGTTTCTCTGCAACTCTAACTCCAACAGTAAATCGATAAACTTCTGCTAATGTATATAAGAACAGTTCCCTAAATTTTAAACTTCTATGGCCATTATCCTTCAAAAAGCAAAAGTGGGCAACTCTTCAATTGGATTTCAAAAGAAAAAGTAAAGTCTTCCTTCAAAAAGAAAAGTCGAATCAACTGCAAACCCCCCCCCCCCCCCCCCCCCCCCCCTTTTTTTTTTGGAATGCCCCAAAGGGGTAAGGCCTCAATGATGCCTCCCTTTTTTGCTAATGAAAAATAGGAAGTTGTTTTAAAAATAGAATTTGTATTGTTGTAATTTTCTTTTAATTTTTGGCTGGTGCATGGAGGTAGTGGTCATTTATTGCATTTGTTGGATGATGGCATAGGAATCCAAGTTAAAAACAATAAGAGATTTCTAGAATGAGTGAGATCTTCAAGGTATACCTACATCAAATAATGTGCCCTCAACCAAAGGTCTCCCACCTTGGTCCTTCACGCACGGCAGTGCAAGCCATCACACCTTGAGCTCCCCTTACCACTCGCAAGATCTCCTCCCTTGTGTTCCTCGGTGCCATCACTAATAGCACCTCTAGCTTCGAGAACATCCAAGCCACCTAGACTTGTTGCCTGCGTTGCTTAGTTTATTGAGCACGAGCCATAATGGAAATGTTAGGCATGATGGAGCTGTGATGCATGAGGCTGAACATGGAGCTGAAACGCACAATGGAGCTAACATTAGCTAGTGGTGATGACTTTTCACATAAGCGGGATGAGGGCGAACCAACTTCATCTTCCATCGGCACATCTTTATCTTCTATCAACATGGGCAGGGCAGGATCTCCTAAAGAGCCAAAAACGTAACACATAATACTATGGGGGTGATTGTGGAGATGGTGATGGCCCAAGGGTTATAGTTCAGCTTTTTTCTGCACGTTGCCATCGAGTGAAGTGGATTCAGGTGGAGACAAATGTTGAGGAGGTAAGGCGTGCATGAGGTTGTTTGTCGTAGCCCAGGGGGTAAAACATAGTTGATCCAAAGGTGCAGAAGTAGTTGTGGAGCTGTAATGAAGGTGCAAAGAAGGTTTTTCTGTTTATATGGAGTAGAAGATTTGATGGAGCGGAGATAGTGATGCAGGCACTACAATAGGTCACGGCAAGGTGGTTTTCTGAAGGTGCTATATAGATGGGAGAGGTTAATGCTTGTTGCAACACCCTCCCGCACTCACAAATGCAAGGTTGTAGTCTCTGTCTTTCATAGCTCCGTACATACCCTTTGGCCTTCTTGTGTGGCTCTCTGGTTTCACCTCAGGCCTTCACCCAAATCAAATATGCAAGCTACCTAGATGTACCCACCATGTCCGTGGCAACACCCTCCCGCACTCGCAAATGCAAGGATGTGGCCTCCATCCCTTGTAGCTTTGTGCATGCCCTTTTTGATTTTGCACCACAGATTCATCAGCAAGATATTCTTGATCCTTCTCGCCCTCTTGTGTAGTGCAAGGTAGTAGTCGGAGGGGGCATCCGATGCACAGGGTTGTGGCATGGCATGCTTAGGGTTGGGCAGCAGATTTGACACTTGGGGTAGATGCAACAGGTGAGGAGCTTGGAAATATGGTGGTGATGGACAACACAAGATGGCAGTGGAGAGATCTGGCTGGGGCAGGTAGTGAGTCTGGGGACAACGCAAATGATGGAACTTGAGCTAAGGACACATCCACAATGCAAGGAAAAAAAAACTATAGACGCATAGAGGTCGCGATCGAGGGGCTATGGAGCTCGATGAGATGTGGGTAGTTTCATTTAGCTTTGCTTCAAGCAGAGCGTCGGATGGGGCCATAGCCTATTGAAGAGAGAGAGAGAGAGAGAGAGAGAGAGAGAGAGAGAGAGAGAGAGAGAGAGAGAGAGAGAGAGAGAGAGAGAGAGAGAGAGAGAGAGAGAGAGAGAGAGAGAGAGAGAGAGAGAGGGGGGGGGGGGGGGGGGGGGGGGGGGGGGGACAGAGAATTAAGGAAAAGAGAGAAGAGAACAAGCGGGGTTGTGGGAAAAGGTAGAGAGATAGGGAAGAGGAAGGAGTGTTAAGGCCTCAAGTTTCTAGAATATGAAAATAAATTAGCCCAAAAAAATATTTTATTGTTCCACTTTTCTTGGTGCAATCTTCTCAAGTGAAGGCCTTGTGATTTAATCACAAGGCCTTGTGATTTAATCACTTGTTTGACTTGTCAGTTTAAAAGGCTGAAAGTTGAAAAGCTTCACAAGTTCCAAGCTTTCAAGAATGAGACATTTTGGAAGGTTTTCTCTTAAGCAAAGGAATGAGTGACACGTGGCCTTCTCCTTTCTCAAAAATTTTAAGGTGCATTATATATAGTACTAGTATGTGACCGCGCGTTGCTGCAGTCATAAAATTTTAAAAGAAGAGTCACAAAACCATCGGTTTTCCAAGGTCTTTGTGGTTTTAAAAGCAAAGGCAAGGCCCCATGGCATAGGTGTCCCTAACATCATGGATTAGCAACAACTATAGAAACCGGACTTTAGGGCATGGTCACAAGAGGCTCAGTTATAAGTAACTTGGGCAGATAATTAAACCTCCTGAGTGAAGTAGCTCAATTCTACTATGTCAAGGCTCTTGTAAGTATACCAAAATCAGCATAGTTGCAAAGGCATATTGACTGTACCTTATTTTTTTATTTTTTTCAGCTTGCACATGTTGACAACGTTGTCTGAATCTCGCACACACACACACACACACACACACACACACACACACACAGCCGGTTACACAGCCATGGCAAATGTAGCACATGCAGAGCAGACATTTTGTTGTATGGCGCATCCAAGGCCAACTACTGGCTTGTGGTTGGAGCTCAATCGCCAGGTGGCAGCATTGCAAGTTCAGTTTTGGCTCAGTCTTTTTGCACGACAATGGACTAGGCTTGGTAATCATTGAATTTCTCAAACTAAAGCATAGTATGCACAATTACCAATTAGTGATAAATGTGCCTCGCGTGACCACCACCTTAAAAGGTGTGGCTTGCTCTATGTAATGCTGCTTATGTAGTGTGTACAATGAGACTGGGCTAGCCAAGGAGTGTTTTGTGTGTTGACCACATTCTGTGTGTGTGTGTGTGTGTGTGTGTGTGTGTGTGTGTGTGTGTGTGTGTGTGTGTGTGTGTGTGTGTGTGTGTGTGTGTGTGTGTGTGTGTGTGTGTGTGTGTGTGTGAGAGAGAGAGAGAGAGAGAGAGAATAGCAAATAACATATTACGAGAGTTTAAATCTCTATGAGAGAAAGAATAGCAAATAACAAATTATAAATGTTAGTTTAAATATCTTTGAGAGAGAATAAAATAAGAAATTATGAGCATTAGTTTCAATCTTTTTGAGAGAGAGAATAATAAATCTCTCTCTCTCTCTCTCTCTCTCTCTCTCTCTCTCTCTCTCTCTCTCTCTCTCTCACACACACACACACACACACACACACACACACAAAATGTTGTAGTGATTGTTTCAATGTGAGCACCTTGTTTGGCATGGGCGGTCACTACATTTGTGAGATAAAGGGGCCATGTTTTGGTATCCAAGCTTGGTGATCTTGTTGATCAAAATTTTTTATCAAAAAACAAAATTCTATAAATAACATATTTTTTATATGATTCATATCTCAATGGTAGATTTTACTCTTTTTTATACATGCGATAAGTCACAACCTATGATATTTTGTGAAACATCCAGATCCCAGATTCCCAACAGCTTATCTGATTCACACATGTTATTGCAATGCCAAGAATATTCCCCGGGGAGGTCACCTAAGAAAAATGTAACCTATCACGTAAGTTCAACAAAAGGGTATTTAAAGTTCTTGAAACTTACAGAAATATATATACAGAAGGACATTATATTTCAAATTTGATAAAAACTTACAGATTTTAAAAGAAAAGCGTACATTATATTCCTGACAAAACTCACAGATAAGGGGTTTTACAAACATGTCTTGAACGCACGTGATATGGTAGTTTTACTCATAGTGAACCCCTCGAGGAATATTCTAAACCTTCCTCACACTATGTATATCTTGATTTCAATATAGTAGCTTTGATAAGGAAAAAACACAAAATTTTTCAGCTTGCCACCATTTCTCCTTTGTGAATTTTCTTTGCCACCACCCATTTGATGGATTGTACTCAATCTTTATGGCTATTCGGACATCCACATCCACGCTTTGCTACAATTTAGTCCATTTTGATTATAAATTAAACTACCGCAAACGTACGTTGACATATGTTTTTCCTCTTATGCCTGAATCAAAATGCATTGGCGTCACTATTGGCTTGAATATGTCACCATGCCTCACATGGACCCCTTAAATATTGTCATAATCGATAGTGACATCCTTCTTATTCTTTTACATATTGACATAGTGTCATATGAGGTATCTTTTTAGTTAGCTTCCTACCTTACCTAATCCCCTATCCCTTTTACTCAATTCCCTTTTATATATACACAAGCTTACTATTATCTTTGAGTTATCTTCCCCTTTCATGAGATAGTACCTACGTCAAATCAGTGAACGAAGAACATATTTAGGGAACCAACCCTCCACAAAACAAACTTTGGATGTAAATTACCCGCAAGTTCATACTAATCAACACTGAATAGTACTGAAGTGAGAATCATTGTTTGACAAAGATTTGCAGCTCTAAATTTTTTTACAGATAGTCATCGACACGTTCCAGCAAGTCGAGACCAATCGAATTACAATCAGCCAATCAACTGGAGAGCTGAAAGGCTAGGTTGAATAAGGAACGACAGAGCAAACTTTTGAGGTAAAAGGTTTGGATTGATAGTTGTGTGTTAAGGAATTGATGTATTTAAGATCAGGTAGAAATCTCCAAAGAGATTGGAAATCACAAGGAGACCAAGTTAGCTTAGTGTCTACTGAGGAGAGTGTGACCCAAGCAAGAATAGATCCACTAGCACCAATTATAGAAGACGGTAGTGGGATTGGGAGGATCTGTGCTAGTTGAGAAAGTAAACAAACATCTAGTTGCACTATCGAAAGCCTATGAATCAAGGCTAAAAAGCAACCAAATTTAAGAACAAAGATGGATGACATATCCCTATGCAGAGCTAGTAAAACAAAGACTGGAAATGTGTCAAAAGATGATCCAAACAACCCAAACCTTACTAGAGCCAACTACAAGAAATTCAGAGGAGTGGGTAGAACTTCTAGTATCAATACCAAAAATCCCTCCAACACATGAATCTAAAAGGACAGTTGTAGTCCATGTAACATTTAATGGTCTAGTAACTTGTGTGTAGCGGAAAATAGCATAGACATAGTGAGCATTTCATTAGAATAGATTCCTAATGAGCATAGCAAGAGTGCTTGGATGGAGAGAGAAACAAAATCATAACACCTAGTTAAATAGGCATGAACAATACTTCAAAAAGAGAGAGAAATTAAGCTATTGACAATAGTTGAGGACCTAATTTACATGGATCCGGTCCCCCCTTTAAAAGGCTTTTTATTATAGGTTTCCCCCCTCAAGGGAGACATTTTACAATAAAATACTTTGTGTTCCTTCAATAAATTACTGGTGCAATGAAGATGGAAGCTTCAAGCACCAAGCCTTCACACTTGAAAACACAACATCAATTCCCTCGCGGTCTTAGACCCAAAACCTCACACACCTTCGAAGATGGTGAGAGCTAGCGAGGTATGAGAGTAGATTGAGAGGAAGAAGAAGTATTCTTACGAAAAAGAAGTACGTCTCCTCACATAATCAGTTTTAATAGTTTAGAATAGCTTAGTAATTAGCATGGTAGAGGAGATGAGCATGCATTGAAGCTTGGCTGTTGGTTGGATTTGCATCACAAATCCAAGAGTTGTTGGTGTAGGCCTCCCTTCTCAAAATCTTGGAGAAGATGATAAGCTTTCCACTAAAGCTTGGAGAAGGAGATAATCTTCTTTTCTTCGCAAATGAGCTTATGTGAGTGTGTAAGTGATAATGCCTTGCAAAAATCAGCCCCCTCTCTCTCTTGGTCGACCCCTCGTGCTTTTTACTCATGTTGGCATCCTATTGGCCCCTGCAAAGCTTAGCCAATGACAATTAAGAAGCATGAGTGATAGCTTTGTGACATGTGCCCACCTTTCCCCTTTTGTGAGAGCTTTAGGTATTCAAATAATGCAATTAAACTCTCATTGGACCTCTTAGTCTTCTGGCCAATAGGAATCAGGCAAGCCATTGGCCTGTTGAATGCTCATTGGACCCCTTGGGAGACTATCTATTAGTCTTCTAGAGAGCTTAATTTCTATTGGTTATTTTATCAAGTCTTTTTAAATGAATTAAACTAAATTTACTCTAGCCTCATTCTCATTGCTCCACCTCTATGGTCATTTAATATTATTTGAATGCACCTTGGGGGCAACTAGGCTAGGAGCTGACATATGCCCACTATGCCCTTTGTGTAAAGGGAGCTTGCAAGAGTGTGTGTGTGTGTGTGTTTCTCTCTCATCCCCTACATAAAAGGCTCACCCCCTCAAAAATAGGGATGTGGAAAGACGTTTGAGTCTTCCCACATCCATCCAATTTACCCTAAGCTTGACCATTGGACATACCATTTGAATTTTGGAACCTTAGCATTTTACAAGTCTTACTGGACTGAACCTTAGGGTCTTTGACACCTATTAATGCACATTTCTCTTTTGCAGATGGGCCCCCCTGTGGATCCCTATTTTCCCTCCTTTGGATCCCCTGTGATCGGCCTGCCAGTCTAACCAATATTCTAGCTTTTTCTCCCCTAGTACTTCCCCATATTAAATAATCAGTTTAACATGAGAAAATTGTTTAGGAGAATTAGATATTAGTTATTATGACATTACCTCTCTCTTGAAATCATTGTTGTTCTAACTATGGGGTAGAGAAGATAAAGCCTAGTCATTAGTCCTTTTTCTAGCAGGTAGAGGATCCCTATCTTACCCTACGACATCGTTCTAGAATGGATGACTAATCCATTTGGTGCTTGAGAGCCTAAGATTCCGCAAGCGTGTCTGTGCATTAGTCCTATCAATCTTCCATATTAGAGTGATAAGCTCTACTTGGTGTTTGGAAGATGTCATCTCTTCTTGATCCTAAGCATGCATACTTCTTAACATTTGTGCACAATAAAGAAAAAGAGATTCTTATAAGACAAAAAATTTGTTCATTTTACATTTTTACATTTGCTTACTCTAGGGAAGCATTGTAAGAATTGACAAGGTATAGGTTATCCTTTAACTGTATGCCTTGCATCCATGTAGCATCTTCAAAAGGATAGTTCTTAAACTTAATAAGATACCTTCAAATAATCTTACCGCCTCTCAATACCTTGTCTTCATGTCGGAGAATGGACTTGGGCTACAGCACCTCTTCTTGGTCCTTGATCTCCGGTGGGTCTGCAATAGTTGGTTCTTGAGGTGGCGCTCCTTTGTAAGTCTTTAGTAGGATCACATGGAAAGCATTGTGTATGAGCCAATGACGGGGAAAATTAAGTTGATAGGGAATCTCATTGATTGGTCTAAGAATTTGGAAGGGACCATAGTACTTTTGCCTAACTTAGCGTAGTACTTTTGGTGTCCCATAGGATTCTTGCCCGTCGTATGACTTAATCAAGCCTAGGGTAATTTAAGCAAAACCAAATCATTTTCTTTGAAGTCTTGGGCTCTTCTGTGCTTACTAGCAGCAGCCTTTGGCCTTTTCTATGAGATAGGGATAGCATCCTTAATCTTTTGGAAAGATTCTTGTAGGTTCCGCTATACTGATCTACAACGAAGATCTTCCCGTGTAACTTAAGTAGCGAGGGACTTTTGGATCTTACCTCAATGAACTCAAAAGGTGCTTTTCCGGTGGAGGTATGTATAGTGTTATTGTAGGAATACTCCACTAACATTAAGTACTTCTCCCTTTGGGACCTTTGACCTACTTCGTTATGTAGGCTTTTAGTAGATCAAGAATTGTTAGGTTAGCTATTTCACTTTGCCATCCGTTTGAGGGTGATAGGTCAAAGAGAAGTTTATCCTTGTCCCTAAATTCTCAAAGAGACCCTTCCAGAATTTACTGGTCATTCTAGGATCTCCATCCGACACTATGGACATTGGCAAGCCATGGTACTTGAAGATTTGTGATACAAAGAGGGTTGCCATTTGATGGGCTTTGATAGTCTTTTTGATAGGTATAAAATGAGCTTGTTTGTTGAACCTGTCTACTCATGTCGTCCATATTCTCGTATTCCCATGGATATAGACTTAGGCAATCCAAAGATAAAATCCATGGATATTCTCTCCCATGGTGAATAAGGGATTGGCAAAGGTTGAAACAATCTAGGTTGGTTCCCTCTATCAAACTTCATCTTTTTGCATACCACACATTTAGAAACATACTCTTGTATGTTCGCTTTCATGGCAGGCCAATAGAAATATGTTTCTATCCCTTTTAGGGTAATTGAATCCCTCTATGCCCCCCCATAAGGAGGAGCATGAGATTCATACATTACTTTCTCAGGTAGTGAGTTAGTAACACATAGTCTATTGCCATAGAGAAGATAACCATCTTGTAAGGTAATGGTTCTCTTTCTTCCCTAGTGCAAGGGCTGAAATTACATCTCTAAAATCAAGATCAATAGCGTACTCATCTATCATACAAGATAGATCATTGTGAGTTGCTATGGAAACCGCATCCACTCTTGGCCGTCTTGAGAGTGCATTGACTACTTGAATTATGCTTGCCAGCAATGTGGGCAATATGAAAATGAAATTTCGAAAAGAAATTTGTCTGCCTCATTTTTTTGTCAAAAATCTTGGTTTGCGTCATGAAGTACTAAAGGCTTGGTGATCCGTCTACAGAATGAAAGGAGTCCCCAATAAGTAGTGCTTTCACGAGTCTAAGGCATGTAGAACTGCGAGTAGTTTCTTTTCATATATGCCTAGAGCTTGCTCAATAGGGTCAAGCCTTCAACTTTCATAGGCTATGGTGTGCCCTTCTTGGAGCAAAACAGCGCCAAGAAAATCACCACAAGCGTCACATTGGACCTCAAATGGCTTTGAGAGATCCGGCAGTGTAAGCACAGGTTGAGAGATAAGCTTTTCGAAAGCATTGTTCTCCTTGGCAGACCATGTATACCTAACATTTTTCTTTGTTAGGTCATGTAATGGTCCCGCAATTTGTGAGAACTTTTCCATGAAGTGTCTATAGTATGCACACATACCTATAAAGCTTCTTAGTTCATGTAGATTCCTTGGATTAGGCCATCCTTTTATTACCTCTAACTTTGATGGATCCATTTGGATGCCATCTTGAGAGATAATGTGACCTAAATACTGCACTAGATTTATATGCTTCACAAAATGCTTTACGAATGACACATATTCAAATGTGTAGTCACATAGCATAAAAACATCCAAATAAAATCACTAAAAAATATGCTAATGCGGTAGTTGTACAGATGCTTGACATTTCACACTGCAAATCCTAGTTGTCGAACAAGCCCAAAAATCGTGGAAGTAGTTTTTCATATATGTTGCTTTTGGGGGCAAGGGCCTTTAAATACAAGCCTTGGCTCTCTCTGGGTTGTGTGTGCAAAAGTGACACACAGCTCCTCGATGGTGGCACCTTTTTCTCAAGAAATATATAAGAAATACCCGTTATTATAAAGTTTATTCTCTCATAAAACTTGAAATATTAGTGGAGATGTTGCTTGTGTTTGTCTAGAGAATTAGAGTAGATGATTATATCATCAAAGAACATTCCAATAAAGGTTTGGTGAGACCTAAATAGCTTCTCCATCAAGCGGTTAAATGTGGCTAGTGCATTGGTCAAGCCAAAAGGCATGACAATGTATTCGTAAAGACCAAACATAGTGTGAAATACGATCTTGACGATGTCTTGATCAACTATCCTTATTTGATGGTAGCCACTTTTTAGGTCAATTCTATTGAAGTAGGTGGACCCTTGCAGCTTATCAAATAGGTCTTCTACCCATGGAATGGGAAACCTATTCTTGATAGTGATCCTATTTAGTGCTCTCTAGTCGACACACATATGATATGTGCCGTCTTTCTTTTGCACTAATAACACGGGTGAACAAAATGGAGATGAGCTAGGCCTAACCATGCACTTTTCAACTAACTCATGCACTTTCCACATAATCTCCTCTTGTTGAGCTTGGGAAACTCTATAAGGAGTTTTATTAGGCGGTGAACTTCTTGGAAGAAGTTCAATTGCATGGTCATCATTGCCTCGTTTAGGAGGTAGTTCAGAAGGGATGTTGTCAATAAAACATCTTCAAATCCCTTGAGAAAATTGGATAACTCTCATTCTGTGTGATTGTTTATATTTTCTTTTGCTAAAGCATGAGGTTCATTTTGAGAATCTTTAACAAAAATCATGTACACAAAAATAGAGATCTTTATTGACTTACTAAAATCTTGCGTATGTACAATGGGTATGGTGTTACCCAACTCCTTAGCATCTATGTACATATCTTTTTCCCTGAACCTAAAGTGGATTTTCCTTTCAGGGAATTTAACATTGGTAGCCATGCGATAAAACCATAGTGCCCCTAGGATTACATCCTCGTGCTTGAGAGGAGAGATAAAGAAGTCCTCCTTGTCCAGATAGCTTTGGACATGCAGCCTGAATTTACCAATTAAGGGAGTGACTAAGCTTATTGCCCCTTGAAAGCACCATTGGCAGGTAGGACATCTCCCATCTCACAGGCTTGGATACCTCGCTTGGTGGCCAACTGTGTGGATATGAAATTGTGATTAGAACTAGGGTCAAAGAGAATAAAAGCATCATGTTATCTTACCTTTCCCCAAGCATGGCACAGAGGAGATCCTTTGTGGTAAGCATCCTCTTCTTGGATTTCAACCAAGGTATCTCTAGAAGGCTCATTTTATGTATTCTTGTGGGGACAAGTATGATAGGCATGCCTTGCTGCCCGCACTTGAAACAACGCTCCATTGTCAAGAATTGCCATGGTGTTGACATCTTCTAATTCAACTGGGAGCGTGGTATTGCCATTTCCCCTTCACAGTATTCTCCTACCTTGCTTAAGGATACTGGTTGCATGTTTAGTTGAGGTTTCTCTAATTCTATGATTCCTTCATGCATTCGTGAAGTCGGGTCCTTTACCCCAAATTTTTCTAGACATTTTCCTTCTCTAGTCCACATGTGAGGTCTTATTCTAAGAATCTCGGTGAGAGTAATGGTACAAGTCACTGGGGTAGACAAGATGGTTATCAACCCCTAGGAGTCCATCCCCTTCTTTGCAGAGAGTCTCTGTGATGGTACAACTTTCACATCCAACTTTGCTTCATACTCTCCCATACAAGAGGGAAAATTTCTTAAAGATATAGGTTGACTATCCCAAGATCTCACAAATCCCTTGTCTCCCCAATACAAGTGCATCTCTAGGTCTGCTTGAGGTCGCACCTCAAATTCTTCAATACGATGAAAAAAGACATCTTTTTCCATACTGGTTTTTTTAACTCTTTGGCTCAATTCATTAGCCTCGTTGGATTCTCTTATCTGCCTCCAAAGATCATTCAAGCCACCATCCCCTTTATACATTTTTAGTATGATAGGTTAAAAACCTTCAAATTCCTAATCTGTATAGTTCATCGCTATCCAGGTCTTTCAATTGATTTGTACGGTTCCAATTCAGTTTTTGGACTGTCATAATAATTAATATCTAATTCTCCTAAATGATTTTCTCATGTTAAACTGGTCATTTAATATGGGGAAGTACTAGGGGAGAAAAAGCTAGAATATTGGTTAGGCTGGTAGACCTATCACAATAGGGATCCAAAGAAGTGAAAATAGGGATCCACAGGGGGGGGCATCTACAAAAGAGAAAAGTGAATTAATGGGCTTCAAAGATTCTAAGGTTCAGCCCATTAAGACTTCCAAAATGCTAAAGTTCCAAAATTCAAAGGGTATGTCCAATGGTCAAGCTTAGGATAAATTGGATGCTTGTGGGAAGATATAAGCATCTTCCCACATACCTATCCTTGAGGGGACAAGCCTTTTATGTAGGGGATGAGAGAGAAACACACACACACACACACACTCTTGCAAGCTCCCTTTACACAAAGGGCATAGTGACACATGTCAGCTCCCTAGCCTAGTTGCCCCCAAGGTGCATTCAAATCCTATTGGATGGCCATAGAGGTGGACCAATGAGAATTAGGCTAGAGTAAATTTATTTTAATTCATTTAAAAACACTTGATAAAAGAACCAATAGAAATTAAGCGCTCTAGAAGATTATTGGACAGTCTCCCAAGGGGTCCAATGAGCATTTAGTAGGACAATGGCTTGCCTGATTCCTATTGGCAAGAAGAATAAGAGGTCAATGAGAGTTTAATTGCATTATTTAAATACCTAAAGCTCTCACAAAAGGGTAAAGGGGGGCACATGTCACAAAGCTATCACTTATGATTCTTAATTGTCATTGGCTAAGCTTTGCAGGGGCCAATAGGATGCCAGCATGAGTAAAAAGCAAGAGGGGTCAACCAAGATGGCAGGGGGCTGATTTTTGCGAGGCTATCACTTACACACTCACACAAGCTCATGTGTGAAGAAAAGAAGACTATCTCCTTCTCCAAGCTTTAATGGAAAGCTTATCATCTCCAAGCTTTTGAGAAGGGAGACCTACACCAACAACTTTTGGCTTTGTGATGCAAATCCAACCAAGATCCAAACTTCAATGCATGCTCATCTCCTCTACCATGCTAATTACTAAGCTTTGGTAAGCTATTAAGAGTGATTATGTGAGGAGACATACTTCTTTCTAGTAAGAATACTCCTACTTTCTCTTGATCTACTCGCATACCGCGCTAGCTCTCACCATCTTCGAAGGTGTGTGAGGTCTTGGGTCTGAGACCATGAGGGAATTGATGTTGTGTTTTCAAGTGTGAGCTTGGTGCTTGAAGATTACATCTTCATTGCACCAGCAAGTTATTGAAGGAACACAAAGTATTGTATTGTAAAATGTCTCCCTTGATGGGGGAAATCTATGATACAAAGTCTTTTGGAGGGGGGACCGGTTCCATGTAAATCCGGTTCTCAACTATTGTCAAAAGCTTAATTTCTCTCTCTCTTTGAAGTATTGTTCATGCCTATCTAACTAGGTGTTATGATTTTGTTGCTCTCTCCATCCAAGAAATCTTGCTATGCTCATTAGGAATCTATTCTAATGAAATGCTCACTATGTCTATGCTATTTTCCGCTACACACAAGTTACTAGACCATTAGATGTTACATCGGTATTAGAGCACAAGGTTTCTCTTTTTTTACTCAAGAAGAGAGGTCCTCAAGCTAACTATGAATGGTTGGTAATATTAATTGCAATTGAGTAAGTAGAATAGGAATTTTTCAGCCTTGCAGTGCACCTACTTCGTGCAGATAACATGGCATTACCATCAAGAGCTATGGTCTTAATAGTGGAGTCCTACGGGGCTTGCCTATGGTTTAACCACTATTGATCTATTAGAAGCTTGACAGGAGCCGGTACTATTTTGGTGGTGAAAGACCCTCTCTTCTATTCCTGCAATTAATGATATTCGAGCCACGGGTACAGGAGCTTGAATGATTTTCTAAAGGGGTTAAGAGGAGTAGCAACTAGGGCTTGAAGTGCCAAAGTACGCTTAAAAATTTACACATAAAAGTTGTTAGAATGGTTGACAATAGTAAAGAGACTAAAATTAATATTGATAGCTTTGACTTTGCTAATGAACAGGCTGATGTCCCTATGCTGGTTAACTACCTTGTTACTAGGCTTCAACAAGACATGGGCAAGCCATCCCTCCAAAGTGAAGTGCAACGGTAGCTACATGCTCATGGGATTCTCCAAACTCCCCACCAAGAAGAGAGAGTACCTAGGAAGCCTCCTTGTGAGACTTCCAAAAGAGGCCTCTCCCTGATAAGGGAAGAAGAAGAGTATCCGTACGAAGGGCTCAAAAATCTACTACTTGCCGACGCATCTCCTTCCCAAATGAGAACTCAAGTTTCAATGGTAGAATACCTACTAAAGGAACGAGAAATAAGTGAGTCTCCTGCCACCTCGGCGGAGATGTCTCCACGAAGACGGCGGGCAAAACATTCTCTAATACCACCTAAATGGAGAAGATCATCACACATTTCTCCACACCATAATTCAAAGAGGGATGAAAGAAAACAAAAGAACAAAAAGGCGAGAAAGAGGTCACCCTCTTCTTCATCCTCTTCCTCTTATGAAGAAAGTGATGGTGCGGACAAGGAGGAACAAGGGAAGAAAAAGTCAAGAAGAGGTCACCCTCTTCTCCATCCTCCTCAAATTCTTCCTCTTCTGAAGGAAGTGATGGTGCAACTTTCAAACCTCCAAAAAGAAGAGGCGATAGGAAATCCTATGCCGCGTGGAACAGGTTGTCCAAACTCAAAAAGTTCAAAGAGGGAGGAAAGAACATCTCTTTCCTTACCTACAATGGCACCTTTGTAGGTAGCACCTTTGTCCGTAGCACCTTTGGTACTACGGACAAAGTCTTGGCCTTCATTCAACAATTTGATGCGGCGTTTGGAGATGAGGAATTCATGGAGTCCTCTAAGCTACAAAATGCACCTATGCATTTCCAAAAGTCTGCCAGGCAATGGTGGTCTAGCCTACGGGAAAATGATGAAGCTCCATGAGCATGGAAAGCTTTAAGAGCTTCCATCATGAAGCAGTTTTTGGCTACCGATTCCAAAGACAAAGTACTCACCAAATGGAGAAGTTTGAAGCTCTCCCCCTACGAATCTATTCACAAATATGTAGACAAGTTTTGGAACTTACATCTCAACGCCACTGTCTTCTTAAAGATGGATTTTCGAGAGCAAAAATATGGAGAGACCCATAGGGATCCTACAAAAAGGAGTTGTTACCTATTGCAAAATTGAGTAAGAGCATACCTTTGCAATAGTGGATTTTGGCAAGAAGAATAACTACGACACAATACTTGGATGACCATTCATACAAAATTGAAGATGGTCCAAGATTGGGGCTATAATCATATATATCTGAGACACATGGAAACCACTACAAGAATAAACCTTAAAGACCATAGTTACAAAGATGTGGACCAAACCCCGGTAGAGGAATTTGATGCTGCTACTGAGGCGGTCCGAGGCGGGCAACAAGAAGAGAAACCTCTAGACACCCTTCAAGGCTCCCGTGCTGCTCAATGGGGCTGGGGCACAACACAACACAAACCAAAACAACAAACCCACAGCCAAATCCCAACTACACAAGGGGCACCACCTAGTTTAAGAGCGAACTAGGACGCAAAAGAGGAGAATCGTTAGAGCAACCCACAAACAAGCAAGGAATTTACACTAACCCTAACACCAATGGAACACTCTCACACACTAAAACACAAGAGAGAGAGAGAGAGAGAGAGAGAGAGAGAGAGAGAGAGAGAGATGGTGTACAACTTAGCTTCAACTTTATATTTTGCACAAAAAGGAACTTAGAGCTTGCGGAATCAAGTGACAAGATTTGGTTATAGCATCACTAGCACATTGTCTTAGGGTTATGGGAGCCCTCTCACCATCCACCCTCTTACAATGGTAGCCAAACAATAGCCACTGAATCACAAGCAACAAAACAACAACCTTCAATGAAACAAGTCACCTTATGAAGCGGAATGAGTTTGCCAAGCCAAATTGGAGGAGAAGCATGAGCCTTTGGACATGAATTGCACCCAAAACTACCAATTCATTGATGTTGGGGTAGATACAACAATGGTGCGAAGAATATCTTCTACTCGCACTCACTCAAACTAGCTCAAGCTTTTCTATGCACCAAAGTGATGGTGTATAGAAAGCTGACTCTCTCTTTACAACCAAGATAGAACTAGCGTGTGCTACGCTCAATCTAGTGTGCAATGGTATATTGATGTCTTTTACAAGGAGGAATGGGTTCTATTTATAGGTTTTAGAAGCCTTGATTAGAATTAAACCTAATCAATTTTATTAGGAAAGATCAAGGATTATGAATTTTTATGAATTTCAAATGAGAATGGGGTCTCTCTTTTCTCTTGAGTCACATGGATGTGGGCTCAAGTAAGAGAATTATTGATGTGGTGAAAGGAGAGAAACTTCCATGGGAGTGAGTGAATTTGGTTTACTTGTGCGGTTGCCTACTGCATATGTTGATAGTGTGGGTGCATTTTTACAAGAGAAGTTAGTTGTTAGTGGTAATAATCACTAGAATTGTTAGTGATACATTTACAATGGGTAGGATGAGTTGATTTGATGAAGGAAGAGGGGTGAATTAAAAGAGAATCATTGAGATGGTGAAGCTTTGAAGAAGCTTGAACTCACCTTTGTGTAGATTGTGGAAAAAATGACCGCTGGTCTTCTTCGCTTCTTTACGCCGCCGCCACGGTTGACCACCACGATGAAAAGAGGATTTGTTGATGAAAAATCCTCAATTTGCAGAAGTTATCATGGTTAAGATGCTGAATTTTATATATTCTTAGGAGAGGTAAATGAAATTGTAACATAGAAGCAATAGAGAGAGACATGGAGAGGGTGTATGTATGTAGAGGTTCATAAAAGAACTATAGGGATGAGAGAGAAGGGTAATGGTGAAGAGGGTGGGAGAAGCCATGGAAATTGCAGGTTTGAGTGAGGGAAGGAGAGGGAGGGATGTATAAGAGTGAGTAGGTGTGTGAAAGGGTGAGAGAAGACTAAGGGCTACTTGTGAGAAAAGTGGGCAGACTGGGGTCCACTCAAAAAATCATAGCTCATCGCTGGTAGCTCCAAAAATCATGAAAAAATTTGAGGTGATTATTCAGAACGTGGGCTACATTTTCTCTTTTGACCACCGCTCCAAATTCGGAGTGGAGATAGGAGCCAAAATTCTCACCAAAAAGCTTGTTTTTATGATTGCAAAAGTCTTTTACTGGCCCCCTCCTTTGTTGAATTTGTACAATGCATCCAAGAGTGAGCCCCTCCTTTGTCATATTATAATACAAAGCATCCAAGTTGCCCTTGACCCATGCATGGAGGAGGATTATTGGTGAATAAAGAAATATATACATGGGCCTCTCTCCTCCCTTACCACCTCCCATTGCCACACCAAGCAAGGGTTATCCACCTTCTCCTATGACTTTCTCACACCTACATTGTAGCAACAAGCAAGGTCCTACTCCTCCTCCTAATTTTCTTTGTTCAACCATGGCTAGCTCTACTCCGCAAAGGCAGCCAAAGGATGAGGTCACAACACTTGCATGCCACAACACAAGAGGTATAGATGATGAATGGGTGCCACAAGAGTTCACCAAAGGTGCTTGGGTATACATGCAGCCATCTGGTATTGGCCCTCTCCGTGTGCAAAATCATGCAAACTTGGATCATCATTGAAAAAGAAAGCTCCTTGGCTTCAAGAACCGCAAAGACAAGGGGGCTGTAGCCATTGTGCAACATGTTTTCTCAATATCAAGCATGCAATTGCAACAACAACCTTGATTTCCAACACACTATAAGTAAATGTTTTGAGAATACAAAGCTAGTTGTGAAATCACAGTGTAAGGTTTTTTATTTATTCATACTTAAGATTTGCCATGCATTTATAGTCATATTTCCATCCACATTGGTGGAGGAGCAGCCACTGCATTGTTTCTGCGGCACATTCATTGTTATACATGCAGATATTGGAGCAACAATTTTTGCACATCTTTGCCCAACCAAACTGGTTCAAAGAAGTATTTTCTTCTATTCTCACTCCTATATTGTGCCTACTTCTACACGAGAGTTTGGAAAGCTTGAACCCATCAAAGTATCTTCCTTATTAAGTATGGAGTGGCCACAGCCATTTGTGGTTGGTAGCATCTTTCAAGCAAAAGATGATAATAGATGTCCAAAACTCTTTGAAATACTGGTATGTGGGCTTTATTTGGTGTTTTTCTATTCATTGTTTCGTGCACATTTTTAAAGAGTTCGGAGTTGGGGAGACTACCACAATGCTTGTATGTAAAGATGTGCATCATGAAGAATTAGGAAGGCTTTTAGAGGAGGACTGGGGTTTTGTGGAGGGCATGTACAATGGGGATAGGTACCGTTGTAAGGTTGGAGGTTCAGGTATTGGGATGCACTATTTAAAATCCCGCACCTCCTTGTACATATGATTTCACTATGATCATTGGATGTGCAAGCTTGGAGTGTGGACTCCCTTACACGGGGAGATGGCACTATTGCAAGCTTTGACATTGCAGTGAGGATACCCAACGATGCTTTGGAGGCTGTCCAAGTGAACAAGCATTGGACTCTCAGTAATGTGCAAGAACATTTGGCTATTATGGGTTTTGAGGCCCTTCAACATGCACAATTTCGTTTGCAAGGTCACAAGGTGAGAATCCTTCCACCACATTTTCAATACATCATAGTTTGGCGATCATTGGCTACTTATTGTAATGAACGTCCACAGATTGGGAAGAGAATGGAAGACAAATTGAAGGTCAAGGAGGATTGAAGCATGGATGGAACTATGTTATCGCTCTTATAGCTTTGTAACTCTTGCAGTTTTCGAAACAATCCCCGATGTAATCAACATGATTTGCTTCAGCAAATTATGACTTTGAGTATAATTTTTCACATTGAGATGCAAGTTCAATTTTGATGAGCAAGCCCTAGGGGTGTGAGCGGTCAAGAAGCCCTAGGGGTGTGCGGGGTCAAGAAGCGCAAGTTGGGGGTGGAGTATCTTTCTCGGCTGGAAACATTCATCTTCTTTGTGAGAGAGGAACCTGATTTGAAGGAGCTCCTCCTACCACACCTTCAAGTTGGGTCCTTTATCAAGGACACCAAGGAACAAGAGGTTGTCCCCATGAACCTTGCAACAACGGAAGGACAGACACTTCGGCTCGAGTACCCCAGGGGGCTTGAGGAGGTGGTTGAGAAATCCATCGTTTTGACTGGCCCTAGAGACACTCTAGTGCCACTACCATTGATGGATGAGGCTATCTCAGAGGTAGACATTCATCTTCTTTGTGAGCGAGGAACCTGATTTGAAGGAGCTCCTCCTACCACACCTTCAAGTTGGGTCCTTTATCAAGGACACCAAGGAGCAAGAGGTTGTCCCCATGAACCTTGCAACGGAAGGACAGACACTTCGGCTCGAGTACCCCAGGGGGCTTGAGGAGGTGGTTGAGAAATACATCATTCTGACTGGCCCTAGAGACACTCTAGTGCCACTACCATTGATGGATGAGGCTATCTCAGAGGTAGAAATCGATTGCTTCTCCTTAGTGGTAGTGGATGGGGAGGAGTATGTTTTTATGCATGACTTGGAGAAAGCATTTGGTATGCGCATGGATGAATGCTTGAGCGTGCTATGCACCAGAACCAAATTTCCCTTAGACAATGTGCCAGATTTTCTTGAAAGTAAGCTCTTGTCACTTGGGGACTCTGTTACTAACACTATTGCAGTTGTGTGTGTGGAGGTCCTAGCAGCAGAGTAGTTGCACGTGGATGAGGAAGAATTCCAGGACATGCAAGCCAAGGTTGAGGCCTCTAGGATGCCTACTCCACTACATAACCCCCCCTATGATGATCCAAAGCTCGTAGGTGTGGTGCAGGGAGCATCGACTTGGGTGGAAAGGGCAACAAGGAGGAGGACAAAGGGAGGAGGATGACGAGGAGAAGGAGTTAAACTCTATCCTAATTTTCATGTTTTTTTTTAACCCTTCATTGTCTTTTTTCTTAACCTTGACTCGTTTATGATAGGACGTCCTGGAGGTTGAGACGTTTGCAACAAGGACGGGGGTGGCAGGCGGACGGGCTTTGGACCTCAGTCTTCCCTTGTGCATTACCTAGGACAACTCCCCCCTAGAGATGTTGCCATTGTACATAATGAATTTACTTTCCAAGGCCATTTTATGACATGGTTGTTGAAAGCTCTGAGCAAGGTTTTGTATTTGTGCACCATTGCTCAAACTGTGCATCTTGTGTTCCTAGTGTGTAGATCCCTTGTATGCACAGCATTTGGCACTGGCTTGTGTGGTAAAGTGCTTTCCCAGATAGGGATACATGCTTTCGTTGGCTCAATTGACCCTAAGGTGATAGCATAGTCCCTCCTAACTGGGGAGTTGCCTTACGTGGAAGAGAGGCGCCAGGAGATGGTTAAGAAAATTATGAGCTCCTCAGATGTATGATGTAAAATCAACTTTTTAGAAGTAATAAAGTATACTTTGAACTGCCTCTCTATCTTATACCTTCTTTTTACTGTCGTCTCTCAATCTTGTGAGTGGATGAAATTGGTGATGTGTTTCAGTAAGTTGTATCTTTTTTGCTTAAAGTAACAAAACAATAGAAGTGGGATGCACATGATATCTCCTTTCAACTTATCTTAATTCTGGGGAGAGTACAAAAAACATATGAGTGAAAAGAAGTGGAATTTGTATTGTCATGTTGCATAAAGATTTGCTTTCACTTAATCTAAAATTCTTTTGGTATCCTAGGGGCAGACAAGGCCAGATAATGAAAACAAAAGGGTGGCCACAAGGGCACGCAGATGGCCCATTTAGCAGTTTTGGATGGTTGTCCTACGCACCCTTGTAGCCACCCTTTTTTTGGAGATTTAGGCTATTGTTGCACTCCAGGACCCTGAAAAAGGTGAGACGAACCTAAAATTTAACTTTTCAAGCACATTATACCTTCCTCCAACTCAACTTGATAGTTCCCTGCACCAAAAGGCCAAATCACATTGGAAAGTATATAAATTTGTCTCATGTTGCATGAACATCTAGTTTCACTATATATTAACATTTTTAGTCACCCAACACACCCAACGCTGTTGAGAAGAGCAGGCCTAGCAAACACCAGACTCTGATAGGGAGGAGGAGCCGTCGTGCCACACTTCGCAAGCAGGACCATCTAGAGTTCAGGTGGTCCATACAGATACGAAATCAGAGACAGAGCCACCATGGCAGAGAGCTCATATACCGCGTACACATCGGGTGCCCGTTGGGGGGAAGACATTGCCTCGTGGCCAAGGAGATCTCCCCACATCACAAGATTGGGAGGCAAGGGAAGAGGATGACTCTGAAGAGGCTACAGATCCAGCCCCAAAGCATGTAAACAGGTGCAAATCAAAGTTTTTTAAGAAGCCTAAACGGCACCAACCAGCAAATCTGCAAGTGCCCTCAAGACAACCTCAGCAGCATCAAAAAATAGCAAGGGCATTTGCAAAAATCCAGCACTACCAGAAGACTACCGAGCTCTTAGTTTGACACGCCCCCTTTGATCCAACGGTGAAGGAGGTGTTTCAAAGCTATGGAAATCAGTATAGGATGCAAGCAATAGTGTTGGAGGCTATTCAAGAAGCTGTAGAGGCCCACATCATTTCGATGTTGGAAGATACCAATCTATGCATTATACATGCAAAGAGAGTGACTATACAACCAAAGGATATGTAGCTTGCATGCTGATTGTTGCGACGGGACTTCGAGCATTATCTGAAGTTACACGTCCCTTTTTGCATTGCACACCCTTCTCTTAATAATCAGATGACTTTGCAATGACAAAATGATGAAGAGTTGTGTCTACTGTCTCCATAGTCATTTGACTTTTTGGATTATCCATGTGTTTTAAGTTAAGTGCTTCTGGCCATGAATAGTTAAATTTAAATCAAACATTAACATTTTTGCTATCCTAAGGGGCAAACAAAGCTAGAAAACGCAAAAAAAGGGTGGCCACAAGGGCGCACAGATGGCCCATCCATCAGTTTTGGATGGCTCACCTGCGCGCCCTTGTGGCCACCCTTTCTTTTGTATTTTTTGCTTTGGGTCACTCTACATTGAGGTGTTTGTTGTTGTGCACGTGAAGACTCTTCTGCCCTCAATGACTCCTAGGCCCGACTACCATGCCCACTGCTAGAAGAGTGCCTGGAATGGTGAGGTTTTCGTGGCTGTTTTCTTGTGCCTTTAAGCCATTCCAACTTCTCACATCCTTGGAGGGTGTTTCTGTTGGCAGGCGGATGCTCTTTTGTGATTTGTTTGGTGCGCACCATTGGGTATGTTAAGAACTCACCTATGCTTAAGAAATGAGTGATTTATGAGAGCATGCAATATTTATAAGGGCCCATTTTAAAAGGGCTCTGTTCACAGTAATTTTGGAAAAAAGCTATTATTTTTTAAATGGAAGCACCAAATGTTTTTTAAAAACATGTTAAGAGTTAGACCCTGCGTTCATGTATAGTCACTCGTGCAAAATCCACTTTGACCCTTGTGGCACTGTGCATTGGCACCACGCACCATGCTTGGTAGGGCCTTGTGACATTTGCCACTTGTTGTGCTCTTGGCGAGTCCATTTTTGCACTTCCCTAGCAATCTTGGATTGTCATGCACGCTCCATTGTGAGCTTACGAGCAAATGTTGTGTAAAAAAACTAGTTAAACGTCTCCTCCAAATACTTGGATTGCACCATTCCACCACCATGTCGAGTATTTTTGAAGTACACCCCCCTTGTTCGATAATGGGACTTCTCCATGCCTTGAGCGTTAAAAATCTCAAGCAAACCATATTTGTGCATAAAAAATGTACCATGCACAAACAAGATATGTTGTTCACATGAGAAAACGATCCACATTATTTAATGAAAACAATCACGTTGTTGTGCCGTGGCACATAGATCGTGTGAAATAAAAACATTCACCTCACTCTTGACACTTCTCAATGTATGCAAATAAAAGCAATCATGTACATATTGTGATATATGTTGAAGCGTCTACTACAGTCATTATCATGTACGTACCTATCGAGGGAGTCGTGGCCCTAGATGTGGCGCATTCGCATGCTTTTCCACTTGATAAGATACTTAATTTGTTTTGACTGTGTACATAGTCCAAGTGTTTCATGGTGGCACACTCATCTCGCCTATAAAGACTGATGCGGGCAAAAATTGCCAAAAATAGCAGCTAATAGGCGTCGTTGCAGAATTGCATGGAAATGGCCCAAAATAGTATATTGATGGAAAATGATGCTTATCTATGCTTTTATGCTCATGCGAGTGATCCCACAAATTCAGGGATTTTTCTGACTCCATTTGGGATTTTTTGCATCAAAAATGGCATTTTTGGGTCAAAAATAAGCTGAAAATAGCCTAGTTTTGGTCCAAAGTGGAAAAATGGCCTAAAAATTGACACATCAGCTGAAAATTCCGTGGGGAAGAGAGAGGGAGAGGGCTGCTTTTTACAAGAAAAAAACCAGTAATTTTGCTCTACTATGTAATGGCTTCCATGGCTGCTCAATCTATGTGTAGGGCAATCCCGCCTCTTCAAGATCTTGTATCTGAGCTAGCGAGGGAGTGAATTAGGGTTTCCCCTTATCAAAATGGTGTGTGGACTTCACTTTAGAAGCTCTTAAATCTCTGCAAAATCAAAAAATTGTCTTCGTGAAGGTGGAAGCTCGAGCATTCCTTTCAACTGTTTGATGTTAACGACTATGTAATTGGGGGCGAGGCTACATGATACCATGAAAGAGGTTTGGGTTTTGATTGAGAATTGTGCTTGTATGAGAATTGAGGTTTCATGGCTGAAACTTTCGTGTTTTTAAATGGTCTTGTAAAGTGAAATTGAATGTGATTTGCTAATCCTCTCATCATAATCTCGACTATGAAAACAAGCAAACTCCAAGCACGATAGAAAAGAGGGTTTGTGACTTTGTTGTCATGGACGCTCTTAGATTTTTTGCCACCCTTAAAAAGAGGGTTGGTGATTCTTCACAAATGCTTATTCACAAATTCTTTGTGACTCTCATCACGAACTCTCACAGCCAGAGGATTTGCACCTTCCCAGCTAGACCGCACACATTTCAACATTTTTGGTGAACCCAACGCAAAGCAACTGGGGTGGGGGTTCAAAAACTTGATTTGAAAGGTTTAATTAAAACTAATTAAATATATGGATCAAAAAGAGCAACAAGGCATGCATTTTGATCAAGGCACAATGCAAATGTTTCAAGCATTCGCCATGTTTATGCAGCAACAATAGGCTGTAGAAAGAAGGAAGGTGTCAGCAACCAAAGCCCTTCAAGCTATTGTGAACAAAATCAGCCAATTTGAAGGAAGATATGTCACAAAGTTTCTTCGTGGTTATGTAAAGGAGATGGAGCTACAACGGGTTCCAGAGGTGGACATGATTCGTAGTTTTGAGCTTGTTGTGGTCCCTGAGATTAGAGACCATGTAAGGGGAATCAGGGAGGAGGATGGAGAAGGTTGGAAGAAATTCAAATTAGCCCTAAAGGAGGAATACTTCATGGAGGACTCTGAAAGGGTTACAAAAAGGACCTTCCTGGAATCGGTTGCAAAGCCAAAAGAAGGACTTTCCATCATCGAACTGTTGAGAGAGTTTGAGCAGCGCTATGCTCAGCTGTCAGGAACAGAGCGAGCCACTTTGGATAGTGAAAAGACTGAATTGTTCCTTCAAGCTGCAGGATCTGAGCTCCAATAAAATCTAGAGCTACTCCTTGAAGACTACAAAAAGTGGTTTCACTTTCTACCACGGAAGCAGAGTATGTAGCAATGACGGAGGCAAGCAAAGAAATTCTGTGGCTTCACAGATTCTTAGAAGAGCTTGGATTCAAACAAGACAATTGTGTCTTGTACAGTGATAGCCAAAGCGCTATCCATCTTGCGAAGAACTCAGCCTTTCATTCAAGGACAAAGCACATTGAGGTGAGATATCACTTCATACGCACTCTTTTGGAAGAGGGACAACTAAAGCTAGGAAAGGTGCATACAAGCAAAAATCTTGTAGACATGTTTAGAAAGGTGGTCAACAAGGAGAAGTTGAGCTTTTTCTCATCTTCAATCGGCATTCAAGGATAAGAAGCCAGAAGGGAAAGCAGTCACAGGTTTGGTTTGGAGATCAGTCTCCAAGTGGGAGATTGTTAAGTATGGAGCCTGATTTACCCTTTGTAATCTTCTGTGGTAAAAGCGCACATTTGTAAGGCCCCCATTATGAAGATAAGCCATCGTGCGTGAAGGAAAATCACTCACCGAAAACCAAAAATTGCACGGACAAGAATCAGGGACAACTTTAAAGGCCTCGGGGGCGGAGGCCCCTGAGACTTTTTTTTCGCCGGAATATTCTTTTTCGCCGGAATATTATGGCCGGACGGCGGCCGGAAAGTGGTCGGAAAACAACCGGTCCATTGGCCGATGGCCGGTGGTCGGAAGTCAATGGCCGGTGGCCGGTGGTCGGAAGTCAATGGCCGGTGGCCGGTGGCCGAATTCAATGGCCGGTGGCCGAATTCAAAAGCGGACTTGTCACACATGGGCGGATTGGAGGGTCCGATTTGGACTTATTCGCACAAGGGCGGCTACACATGGCTGTCTCTCATAAGAGAGGGCAGCCCTTTTGGCCTATAAAAGGAGGCCATTTCTACACACATTTCATAGTGTGAAGTTGATGCAACAAGGTGAGTGCCCAACTTACTGTTGTGCCTCCAACCGGGAACACATAGCCAGTAGTGCTCATTCGAGTATCTTTGTCACCTGCCATATCTGCATCAGCATACCCTTCTAGAAAAATATCAGTTCCTCCAAAATACAAAGCATTTGTTGTTGTCCCTTTTAGATACCTAAGTATCCACTTCACAGCTTGCCAATGCTCTTTACCTGGGTTGTCCATGAACCTACTCACAACTCCCACTGCATGTGCAATGTCTAGCCTTGTCCAGACCATAGCATACATTAGAGAACCTACCACTGCAGCATATGAAACTTTAGACATATAGGCTATCTCCTCTTGCGTCTTTGGACACATATCCTTCGTTAGTTTAAAATGACCAGCCAAAGGTGTAGAAACTGGTTTTGCATTTTGCATTGCAAACCTTTCTAGTACCTTCTTGATGTAATCTTCTTGAGATAGCTTTATTGTCTTCTTCATCCTGTCCCTTGATATTTTCATACCAAGTATCCTCTTTGCAGCACCTAAATCTTTCATTGAAAAAGATTTGGACAGCTCCTCTTTTAGGTCTTTGATGTCCTGCATGTTAGCACTTGCAATCAACATGTCATCAACATACAACATTAGGATGATGAATTTCCCATCTCCCAAATTCTTCGTGTAGACGCAGTGATCCGAGTTGCATCTTGTGAAACCATGATCCAACATCCATCGATCAAACTTCAAGTACCATTGTCTTGATGCTTGCTTTAAACCATACAAGCTCTTCTTTAATCTGCAAACCATTTTCTCCTTACCTTTTACTTCATACCCCTTTGGTTGAAGCATGTAGATTTCCTCCTCTAAGTCACCATGAGGGAATGCCGTATTTACATCCATTTGCTCGAGATTTAGATCATGAGCAGCCACAAGGCTTAAGACAAGCCTAATTGAGTTCATTTTTACAACAGGAGAAAATATTTCATTGAAGTCAATACCTTTCTTTTGAGAAAACCCTTTTACCACAAGCCTAGACTTGTACCTTTTCTTCCCACCTTCTTCTTCCTTTAGCTTGTACACCCATTTGTTTTGAAGTGCCCGCTTACCTTTAGGCAACTCAACCAACTCCCATGTTTGGTTGCGATGTAGTGGGTCCATCTCCACTTGCATGCTCTTCGTCCATTCTTCTTTGGATTCATGTTGCATAGCTTCTTCATATGATTCCGGCTCTCCAGAATCTGAGATCAAGAGATGGTTGAAGGAAGGAACAAACCTTTCTGGAGGTCTACTTGCTCTTGTAGATCTTCGGGGAATAGGTTGAGGCTCCTCATTTGGTTGACGTTGTTGCACATTGTCACCGTTTGCAGTCCTTGAGTCTTCACCGTCCTCAAGCTCCATGTACTCATTACATGTTTCTTTTGTTTGTTTTCTTTCCAAGTAATCTTTGTACATATTTTGTTCGTTAAAAATTACATCCCTACTCCTTAAGATTTTACCATCTTCAGGATTCCATAGGCGATACCCAAAGTCTCCTTCTCCATAGCCAATGAAGAAACACTTTTTGGACTTTGCATCTAACTTTGATCTTAGGCTTCTATCTATGTGCATGAAAGCCTCACACCCAAACACTTTGAGAAATGAATAATTCACCGGTTTACCTGTCCATGCCTCTTCTGGAACTCCCCCATCCAATGCTGTTGAGGGTGACCGATTGATTAAGTACACAGACGTACTTACAGCTTCCGCCCAAAGCTCAAGCGGTAGGCCTGCATGTAGCCGCATGCTTCTTGCTCGTTCCATGATTGTCCTATTCATCCTTTCCGAAATCCCATTTTGTTGAGGTGTCCTTGGGGCTGTCCTTTGCCTCCGAATTCCATTGCTAGCACAAAATCTTTCAAAAGATTGGCTGCAATATTCACCTCCATTGTCGGATCTGAGGCATTTAACCTTGGTACCTATTTCATTCTCCACAAAGTCTTTCCACCTTTGAAATATGGAAAATACATCGGATTTATTCTTCATGACATAAACCCATGTTTTTCTAGTCACATCGTCTATGAATGTTACATAGTACAATGAGCCACCAAGTGATGGTGTACTTGCACGACCCCAAACATCAGGATGAACCAACTCAAGTTTTTTATTTTTTCTTTCATTTCCTGATTTTTGAAATTTTACCCTCTTTTGTTTACCATAAACACAATCTTCACAGAACTCTAAGTCCACTTCTTTCAAACCTGGTAGAAGCTTCTTTGTTTGAAGGATTTGCATTCCTTTGGCACTCATATGCCCAAGTCGATAGTGCCACACCGCACTGTCAACTTCTGTAGTTGCTGCACAAGCTGAAGGTTGCATGCTAACATTACACAAGTAAAGTGTACCGACTTTTTCACCCTTGGCAACCACCAAAGATCCCTTTGAGATCTTCCACCGTTTGTTTCCAAATGCAATGTTGTGACCTTCATCGTCCAATTGTCCTATAGAGATCAAATTTTTGCGAAGAGAAGGAACATGCCTAACATCTTTAAGCTTCCATTCATTTCCGTTAGCCGATAATCTCACAAGCTTCATCATCTCCCAAGTATACATACCCAAAATTACCTTTGGTGTAGTCTTGGAAATGTTTCTTGTGTGGTGTCGCATGGAATGAAGCCCCGGAATCTACTATCCATGAGTTAGACACATTGTCTAATGAGAGAATTAGAGCATCTTGCTCTACTTTACCTGCCACATTGGCCTCCGATGTTGGCTTGTTGTCTTGAGACTCTGTCTCCTTCTTCTTCTTGGACCAGCAATCCTTCTTGACGTGGCCCTTCTTGACGCAGTTCCAACATTCAAGAACTGACTTTGTGCGTGACTTGCTCCACCTTGAGCGATCACGACCCTTTTGGTTTTTGAACCTCTCCTTAGGCCTTCCTCTTGTTTCCACTGATAGTGCAGCACTTGATGATTCTCCTGTGCTTCTCCTTCGCATTTCCTCGCTTATAAGAACACCCACAACATCATCAAACTTAAGAGTATTTGTGCCAGAGATAGAATTACTTACAGCCATCACAAGGCTGTCCCAACTATCCGGTAGAGATGATAGTATAAGGAGAGCTCGCACTTCGTCATCGAAATTGATTTTCGCTGATCGAAGTTGACTTATGTTTGTGTTAAAGTCATTTAGGTGTTCTGCAACTGAACCATTCTCTGCCATCTTTAGATTGAACAAGCGGTTCATAAGAAATACCTTATTGGATGCCGATGGTTTCTCGTAGAAGTCGTCAAGTGACTTCATCAAGTCCTCCGTGGTCTTCATCTCCGAAACATTGAAGGCCACCGTTGACGCCAAGCTTAACCGGATTGTTCCCAGTGCCTTTCGATCAAGGACAATCCATGCTTCATCTGCCATTGTTGCGGGCTTCTTCGCAAGACCGCCTAGTGGAAAATAGAGGTCCTTCTGGTAGAGATAGTCTTCAATCTGCATCTTCCAATGTTGGTAGTTTTTGCCGTTGAACTTCTCAATCTTGAGCTTCCCTTTCTCCGCCATAGCTCCCACTCAATTCAAGGAATCCTTTCCTTGAGATAATTTAGCTACGAGCAAACCTTGCTCTGATACCAGTTGTTAGGAAATAAGACGTGGCTAAATAGATAATTGAGTAGATTACTTAATGGAGAGAGACAGATTTATATACACGAGATTATAGAGTAGAGAGAGAGAGAGTACACACGATATACGTGGTTCACCCAATGTGGGCTACGTCCACGGGAAAGCAGCCACTCAATGGCTTTAGTACTTCAAAACAAGAAGTAGTTTACAAAGGGATTATACCCTTAATGGAGCTCCCGCCTTGCTTCACTCTCACCACCTCACACTCACCTTGTTGCATCAACTTCACACTATGAAATGTGTGGAGAAATGGCCTCCTTTTATAGGCCAAAAGGGCTGCCCTCTCTTATGAGAGACAGCCATGTGTAGCCGCCCTTGTGCGAATAAGTCCAAATCCGACCCTCCAATCCGCCCATGTGTGGCCACCCTTGAGAAGACAAGTCCGCTTTTGAATTCGGCCACCGGCCATTGAATTCGGCCACCGGCCACCGGCCATTGACTTCCGACCACCGGCCATCGGCCATTGACTACCGGCCACCGGCCAACCGACCGGTTGTTTTCCGACCACTTTCCGGCCGCCGGCCGGCCATAATATTCCGGGGGAAAAGAATATTCCGGCGAAAAAAAAGTCTCGGGGGCCTCCGCCCCCGAGACCTTTAAAGTTACCCCTGATTCTTGTCCGTGAAAATTTTGGTTTCCGGTGAGTGATTTTCCTTCACGCACGATGGCTTCTCCTCATAATGGGGGCCTTACAAATGTGCGCTTTTACCACAGAAAATTACAAGGGTAAATCAGGCTCCATACTTAACAAGAGGCAATGTCGTAGGGACAAGATGGTGGTGAATGGTACTACCTCTCCTCCTAGCACGTCAGAGATTCCACCAAAGCCTACTGTTATGAGTCCAAAAGGTGATAATTTAATGCTTGATGAACTTGTTAAGGGCATGCGAGAAATGAAGTTAAAGCTAATAAGGCCTGAAGAGAAAGGACAACCTGCCTGCAGAACAAAAATCCCAAAACAAAGTAGGATTTGTGCACAGATTCATATGGTGTGATGGCAGAGACCATGGAAGAAGGGATTGCAATAGATTTAGTGATGCGTTAAAAAGAAATCTTGTGTTTTTTAAGGATCTCAAGATCCATCTGCGGGAGACATGTATGCCATTAGGAACTAACTTTGGAAAAGGAGGTTTGCGGAAGTTAGTGGAGGATATGGCAAATAGTCATGCTATTTTTGCAGTGGAGGTTTCTACCTATGGGGCAAAGGTAGAGCTAATTCCAAAGAAAGTGTTAAATTATACTCCATATGATTTTGAGGAGGTTGATAGCTTGTGGCCATATGCAGTAGTCTCAACAGAAAAAGGGAAGGTAACTAAATAGGTATTACATGAAGCTGGTGATTACATAAGCCATACAACAGGTTGGGATGACCCTGTGGACTCTTTATCAGTGCATGCCTATCTTGCAAAATGCTATAACAATGAAGCAATTGTGGAAGAGAAGCACAGACATGACAATGGAGATGCAAGTCCTTGTACTTCGAAGAGGGTTACAAGAGCTGGTGGAAGAAAGGATCCAGGACCTTCTTATGAGGCTCCACCACATGTGCCTCCTCCTCCTGAGATTCCTATGGAGGAGGCATCTACAGGGAAGAAGAAAAAGCAAGGAAAAGCTAAAGCAAAAGGCCCTGCATACAAACTACAATCTGACATTGAAGCTGCCACAAACTTAAAGCAGGTATTGGAGGAAAGGATTTTGAATAGAAAAGTTGAGTTTACCTTGGGTGAGGTTCTTGGCATTGCTAAACGCGAGTTTCATGAAGAAATTATATATATCATAAAAAGAAAGAGGCAAACTCTCACCAAGTCTATTCCTCCACATTCTGAGGGTGAAGGGGAGTCACTTAAGGCACATGGAATACATGTCCAAGAGAGTGATTGTGATGAAAGTGTGGTAGGATGCTACCAGTCTTCTTGAAGAGATTCACATGCTAGATTTGCAGATGATGATGATGATGATGAAGCCTCCTATAAAAGCCACTATTGCAAAAGTCATTGGGCAAGAGGAACAACAAAAACCTTAGTCAAGGTGGGTGACCTTGAGGATCCATATGTTGCATTGATAGATCATGGCTCTGAGATCAATCTTATGTCCAAGAGTCTTTACATGAAGGGTAAGTGGCCGATAGAAACAGACCATGGGTGGATGATTAGAAATGCAATAACTCATCAGGAGAGCTGTATGGGGCTTGTCCAAATGTGAAAGTGACGATTGGTAATGTGAAGGATGAGAAAAATCTCTTTGTGAAGGAGATGTCTACCTATCCTCTTTGTTGAGATGTCGAGCTCTACACCTTGAGCTGGCATCCACTACGGGTCTTGGCCGCTTACGGCATTTACTCGCTGGCGCGTTAGGTGACCGACACGGAGGATCTCTGCCAGTGATTCTACAGCTGGACTACACTTATAGTGCCATCCTAGTACACTTCTAGCGAGTTCACACTTAGTGACCGCATGTACATATGTGCTACTTTTCAGCTTTAGCACTTAGTCATTTTGTACTCTCTTTTCTGTGAAGAAGAAGAAGAAGCTTTCCATCTCTGTGTGCTTTGTGCTTGTCTTGTGTAGCTCTCTTGCATCCTCATTCTTTACATGGTATCAGAGCCTGGTGCAGGCAAGAGAGGGTAAGAGAGCAAGAGCATCACCATCCCTTCGTTCGCAATCCACGACCAGATGCCGAAGTTTCTGAACAAGTTTTTCGCACAAGTTTCTGAACAGGTCTCCAAAGCGCAGTATACAGAGATTTATTGTACAAGTACAGTGGTTATGAAACGCTTGATTGTGGACACTCGTTGAGTGTAGAAAGCGTTACAGGAACCACGATAGCAGGTTCAGCAGATTTGCAGTTTTTTGCAGATTGCAGCTATTTTGTCTTAGTGCTTCAAGATGTCTGACGGTTTCAGTCAGATTGTTACTGAGAAGCTTGAGAAAAATAACTACCCTGCATGGAAGTTCAGAATAACAAATTTCCTAAAAGGAAAAGGTTATTGGGACTATGTAGAAGGAGACAATGAAAAGGAACCAGAGATTCCCGAGGCAAATGCTACAGCAGAACAAAGGAAAGCTTTGAGGGACTGGCAACAAGGCCAGAGCAAAGTGATGTATTGGCTGTCTATGAGCATCACAGATGGCATGATGGGCTATCTACAGGATGCTGAAACCCCCGCCATTGCATGGAGAAACTTAGGCAGAGTGTTCAAGGTGAACACCAAGGCCAAGAAGCTTCAACTAAAGTCGGAGCTAAATCAGGTTAAGAGGAACAACCTCTCAATCAATGATTATGCCTTGAAGATCAAGAGTATCATTGAGGCTCTTGGATCTATTAAAGTCTCAGTGGAAGACGATGACATTGTCCGTGCATGTTTGGATGGTCTAGGAGATGAGTATGTACATTTTAGGTCTTCCATGAATACAAGAGACGACATCCCCGTGTTCCAAGATTTGATTTCTATGCTTATTCTTGAGGAGAAGAACCTTGACACATCTTCTTCTCATGGCAGAAATAATTCTGAACAGGCCTTCTATTCTAACTCCAACAGAGGTAGAGGTAGAGGTCGTGGTCGAGGCCCAAGGGGTTGCAGGGGCCAATTTCTGGAAGGTCAATCAAATCAAAACAATACAGGTGGCAGGGGAAACCAGTCTCAAGGCAGGGGGAGTCAAAGAGGTCGTGGTGCAGGATCAAGCAGGCAGCAACATACTCCAGATAGTAGAGAATGTTGGACTTGTGGTGGAAGAGGTCACATGTCACGTGACTGTCCAAAGGGAAAAGCAAGTAGAAAGAGAGAACAGGGCAACTATGCATCTACTAGCAGAGATGTAGATGACAGCAAAAACGAGCGCATGTTTGTTATGCAGCATGTAATGAATACAATGACTGCAGAGAATTCCACCCAAGATGATGTTTGGTATGTGGATTCAGGTGCCTCTAATCACGACGTCTCGTGGAGAGTGGTTTAGAGATATGCGCAAACCAGATGTGTCAGGCTATGTGCAGACAGGAGATGACACAGCTCACCCCATTGCTCATGTAGGGGACATACCTCTAAATACGTAGAGTGGGAAATCAAAGTACTTAGCAGATGTACTTCATGTCCCAAACATTACAAAGAATCTTGTTTCTGTTGGACAAATGGTTGAGGAGGGTTTGCAGGTTTGCTTCAATCCAAATGGCTGTTATGTAGAAGATTTCCAGAATGGCTGTAAGCTGATCACAGAGGGCAAATGTGTGGGCAGAATGTTTACGCTGAATGTAGACATGCCTGAGGTAAAAGCTGCATTATTTGCACAGGGCACAGGTGTTGTGGCTGATGTTGACATTTGGCACAAACGCATTGGCCATGTCAATGAGCAGAGATTGCGCAGCATGCAATCAAAACAGATTGTAAAAGGTTTGCCCAAATTCAAGGTGAATGGTATGCATAAAGTGTGTGCAGCATGCCAGTTTGGAAAACAGTCAAAGGGCTCATTTCCACATGAGCGCAATGTATGTAAAAGGCCACTTGAGGTGGTGCACACAGATGTTTGGGGTCCAACCGATACTGCAAGTATACATGGTTGCAGGTATTATGTTTCTTTCATTGATGACCATACAAGGAAAGTATCGGTCCACTTCATGCGTAACAAAAGTGAAGTGTTTGGTCACTTTCAAGACTTCAAAGTCATGATTGAGAAGGAGACAGATATGCAAATCAAGACATTGAGGTCAGATGGAGGGGGAGAGTACTTCTCCAATGATTTTTCAGATTTTCTGCGAATGCATGGTATACACAGGCAGTTTACATGCAGATATACTCCACAGCAGAATGGGGTCGCAGAAAGGAAAAACAGGCACATTGCAGAGGTTGCACGTGCATTGATGAATGAGCAGAACATGCCTCATCATTTCTGGGCTGAAGCTGTAAATACAGCTATGTACATTATGAACAGGACATGCCTCATCATTTCTGGGCTGAAGCTGTAAATACAGCTATGTACATTATGAACAGGACACCTACAGCTGCGGTGCATGATGTAACACCTGAGGAAAAGTTTACAGGTACAAAGCCTGATTTGGCACACTTGAAAGTGTTTGGCTGCATAGCTTACGTGCATGTACCAGATGAGTTGCGTAGGAAATTGGATCCTAAAGCAGAGAAATGTATTCTTGTGGGATATTCCCTTGAACAAAAGGGGTACAGGTGCTACAATCCTACTACACGAGAATTACGAGTGAGCAGAGATGTAGTCTTTGATGAGATGAGCAACTGGTACAGTAATGCACATGGCACTATTGGGGCTGATGTAAAAGATGATGTGGTTGTACAAAATGTGAGGCCACAGTCACAGGTTTTGAGTGGACCACAAGAGTCCTCTTCTCGTGGCTCTGTTGAGAAACCATGGAATGGTAGACTACGTACGCAGGTTACTCCACCAACAGGTACAGGGAATGTATCACGAAAAGGAAAGGAAAAGGTTGATGAACCTCCCTTTATGGTTGATGCATCATCAGGTTTTTCACATGTAGACATGGATTCAGATGGTTCTGAACAAAGTCTTGATGAGGAATTTGGAATTCCGGCTGTCAGGACACCTGGTGTAAGGAAAGTACAAGAAGATGCTAGAGGGCAAAGGAGTGACCAAGGACCGCGCAGATCTAATAGAGTCAGAAATCCAGTTCAGAAATTGACTTATGGTGGGTATCTAGCGCATCACCAAGCCTACATGGCTAAGGTGATACAGGATGTGGAGCCCACATGTTTTGAGGATGCAGTTGGAAATGTGCATTGGGATGATGCAATGAATGAAGAGATGGCTGCATTGGAAGCAAATGACACATGGGAGTTGGTGCCATTGCCAAGTGGCAAGAAAGCTATTGGCTGTAAATGGGTGTATAAAACCAAGCATAAGGCTGATGGTAACATTGAGCGTCACAAGGCAAGGCTGGTCGCAAAGGGTTATGCACAGACATATGGCATAGACTATGAGGAGACCTTTGCTCCAGTGGCCAAGATGACGACTGTGAGAGCTGTCATAGCAGTGGCTGCATCTAGAGGATGGATTATGCATCAAATGGATGTAAAGAATGCCTTCTTGAATGGTGAGTTGCAAGAGGAAGTGTATATGGATAAGCCACCTGGTTATGTCGATCCAGGTTACCCAAATTATGTATGCAGACTTCTCAAAGCTTTGTATGGTTTGAAGCAGGGCTCTAGAGCATGGTATGACAGGATTGCCAAGTATCTTGTCAGTATTGGTTTTAGGAGAGCTCATGCTGATCATTCACTCTATGTACATGAGAGTGATGTGGGGATTGTGGTCATTACCATATATGTAGATGACCTTATTATTGTTGGTGACAATGCTATGGAGATTGACCATGTGAAGGGTCTTCTCAAACAGGAGTTTGAAATGAAAGATTTGGGCGAGTTGCGCTACTTTCTTGGCATTGAGGTGATCAGGACTCCAGAGGGTGTATGGCTGTCAAAGAGACAATATGCTTTGGACATGTTGTCAAAGTATGGTATGGCTGATTGTAAGCCGATTTCCATTCCCTTGGATGTGAATGCAAAGCTGAGTGCAGAGAAGGGTGATGTTGTTGAGGATGTCAATATGTACAGGAAGATGGTGGGTAGTCTAATCTACTTGACTATCACAAGGCCAGACTTGAGCTACACAGTAGGCTTGGAGTTTCTGAACAGGTCTCCAAAGTGCAGTATACAGAGATTTACTGTACAAGTACAGTGGTTGTGAAACGCTTGATTGTGGACACTCGTTGAGTGTAGAAAGCGTTACAGGAACCACGATAGCAGGTTCAGCAGATTTGCAGGTTTTTGCAGATTGCAGCTATTTTGTCTTAGTGCTTCAAGATGTCTGACGGTTTCAGTCAGATTGTTACTGAGAAGCTTGAGAAAAATAACTACCCTGCATGGAAGTTCAGAATAACAAATTTCCTAAAAGGAAAAGGTTATTGGGACTATGTAGAAGGAGACAATGAAAAGGAACCAGAGATTCCCGAGGCAAATGCTACAGCAGAACAAAGGAAAGCTTTGAGGGACTGGCAACAAGGCCAGAGCAAAGTGATGTATTGGCTGTCTATGAGCATCACAGATGGCATGATGGGCTATCTACAGGATGCTGAAACCCCCGCCATTGCATGGAGAAACTTAGGCAGAGTGTTCGAGGTGAACACCAAGGCCAGGAAGCTTCAACTAAAGTCGGAGCTAAATCAGGTTAAGAGGAACAACCTCTCAATCAATGATTATGCCTTGAAGATCAAGAGTATCATTGAGGCTCTTGGATCTATTAAAGTCTCAGTGGAAGACGATGACATTGTCCGTGCATGCTTGGATGGTCTAGGAGATGAGTATGTACATTTTAGGTCTTCCATGAATACAAGAGACGACATCCCCGTGTTCCAAGATTTGATTTCTATGCTTATTCTTGAGGAGAAGAACCTTGACACATCTTCTTCTCATGGCAGAAATAATTCTGAACAGGCCTTCTATTCTAACTCCAACAGAGGTAGAGGTAGAGGTCGTGGTCGAGGCCCAAGGGGTTGCAGGGGCCAATTTCTGGAAGGTCAATCAAATCAAAACAATACAGGTGGCAGGGGAAACCAGTCTCAAGGCAGGGGGAGTCAAAGAGGTCGTGGTGCAGGATCAAGCAGGCAGCAACATACTCCAGATAGTAGAGAATGTTGGACTTGTGGTGGAAGAGGTCACATGTCACGTGACTGTCCAAAGGAAAAAGCAAGTAGAAAGAGAGAACAGCGCAACTATGCATCTACTAGCAGAGATGCAGATGACAGCAAAAACGAGCGCATGTTTGTTATGCAGCATGTAATGAATACAATGACTGCAGAGAATTCCACCCAAGATGATGTTTGGTATGTGGATTCAGGTGCCTCTAATCACATGACGTCTCGTGGAGAGTGGTTTAGAGATATGCGCAAACCAGATGTGTCAGGCTATGTGCAGACAGGAGATGACACAGCTCACCCCATTGCTCATGTAGGGGACATACCTCTAAATACGAAGAGTGGGAAATCAAAGTACTTAGCAGATGTACTTCATGTCCCAAACATTACAAAGAATCTTGTTTCTGTTGGACAAATGGTTGAGCAGGGTTTGCAGGTTCGCTTCAATCCAAATGGCTGTTATGTAGAAGATTTCCAGAATGGCTGTAAGCTGATCACAGAGGGCAAATGTGTGGGCAGAATGTTTACGCTGAATGTAGACATGCCTGAGGTAAAAGCTGCATTATTTGCACAGGGCACAGGTGTTGTGGCTGATGTTGACATTTGGCACAAACGCATTGGCCATGTCAATGAGCAGAGATTGCGCAGCATGCAAGTCAAAGACTCTAAAGCTTGCCACACTCTGCCAATGTAGCATTCCTTTCAAGCACCTACCATACATATTATAAAATCAGAGCATTTTGAACATGAGAAAATTCCAAGAACAAACAATACAAATAAGGAAGCTTCTTTTGGAGTCTGGACAATTGTGCATACTAGTCTACCTTCCCTTATTGGCAATGTTCTCAAAATATAGTTTAAAGATAAGCAACCTTGATCACTTTGTTCTGTGATTTTAGCTCACACATTCTTGGACTTGTGATGGAAATACTCCGCTATAGAGATCTCTTATCAAGAGGCTTACTTTATCTCTTATTGGGAGCCTTAATTGCTTTAATTTCATTGGCGATCCCAATTTTATGCCTATCTATGGTGATACGGTTCCAATATCTTGATCTATCAGAAAAGGAGAGCCATAATTTTATGCTCCTATTGGTGACATCTTGCATTCAGACTGCAAGGCGATTATAGGAGGATAAGTTGCAAAAGATGGTAAAAACTTATGTATGTCACAACTTGGTGATGTGGCATGATTGCTACTAGATTGAAAGATGACAGGAGAGCTTGTGAACAGAATGATCAACCAGATTCAAGTCCAAATTGAGCACAAAATGTGGCACAATTCGTGTGGAAAACATTTTCCGCACATTGCTCATGTGGTAGGATAGACACTGAGAGCTTTTGCGTCAGTTATTAAAAGATTCACTTTAGAGCTTTTGAAAGCATATTCTTTTGGGGGCACCTTGTAAAATTGAGGCCAAGGCGCTTTAAATATGTGCCTATGGATATCCTTATACACGTGCACAATGGTAGTTTGAGACCTCCTCGGGAGCTATATATCTAGCTAAGAGCATAATGAAACAAAGTACCACAAGTAGACACCTACCTGAGAGGCCAATACATCCAAGTGGAGAACTCCTTCTCAAATGTTGAGTTCTCTTTCAATTTCAAGTATGTTATTATTATGAAAGAAGAGCAAAGACAAAATATAGATTTTGACCTTTTATCAAACCCTTTTTTACTAAAAGAATATTCAAAAAGGCTTGTGGCACCAATGCTCCAAGATTTTGGACATGCTATGAGACATACAATATGCTCAACATCCTACTACACAAAATCAAGCAAATGAGGAGGTTTCTATGAAGAAATTCATGATATTAATGCTTGAATCAATTTATAGAGAGGACACCTTAAGCTTCATGAATTAGGTTTTTAGTTTCATGTCTTTGATAAATCAAAGGCTTTCTTCCTCGAGGTTTTTATCTCTATAAATATGGTATCATAGAAAAATCTTAGACAATGTGCATGTCTCAATGGAGGATGCAAGCAACCCTATGCACATTCAGTATTGCACTAAAGATTGTTTCTAGAGAGTAGTCTTGGTGGGGGAATTTTTTCTTTCTCTTTCCCTAAGTATTTGGTCTCAAAAGAGGAGGGAATATTGGCCATTTATCAAGTTGAGCCTAAAGCTCATGTGTAGCACAACCTTTGAATTACTATGTTTCCTCTTAGCAATGGTAGCTTCTTTTCATCATTTGAGATGTGAAAGTTGTTTGCTTTTGATCATGTTGAGGCACATCATCTTTAAATCTAGTAGAGACCATGATAGTTTTTTCCTTATTTCTACCATGTTTACTCATTTCTTTTCCACTGGATATCATCTAGACTGCTCTTTTCATCCATGTCGAGCTTAAGGGTCATTACATACTAGTATCTCACTATCTAGAGCTTCTACTAATGGGAATCTCTCTATGCTAGCTCCTTATCCACTAATCTAAGTAGTTGTCTTGCAAGTTTGTATGCATTTGGCTATATAAGCCACCTTTCCATCAAGTACATTGGGCATTATTATTGTTTTGGTGATCATTAATTAGCTTCTCTCTCCTTGGTTATTCTCTCTCTCCCCCTCTCTTTCTAAAAAATATAAGGCTATCCAAGTATGGCACTGCTATCAAGATATTCTCCACCACTAGTTTAGTCTCTATGGAAAGGGAAGTTGAAGTCGCAAGGAAAGAAAGAGTCCGAAAGACAATTTACTAATTATGATGATGGGCATATTTGGATAGATCCAAGCTGACATTTTGCATCTGTCCTTAGCAAATAATATTTTTCAACATCTTTAACTCACTAAAATGGGAAACAAAATTTGGACTACTCTAGTTAGGCAACCTCATTTTATATAAATTCACATCACAAGGAGTCTTGTCTAATAGATTATAGTTCATATACACAAAAGGATGCTTGCAATATCATTATGTATTTAGAGCATGGAACTAGGGAGTAATGTGATTCTTCAACACATAAATAACTCACTCTGAATAGCCTCATACTGCATGAAATTTTGTAAATAAGATGCATGCTATCATACTATATGTGTTAGCATATGTAGTTTATTTGAATAGTAAGTCTAACACTATTTGCTACAATACTATTATGCGCATGCTAACATAAGCATGGATTTATTTTATGCGAGCTATGCTATAACTTTGCCTACTAACTATGCTAGTTAGCATACCTACCATGCATGTTACAACTCACAAGATTACTTCCAATAGCTTTCCATGTTATAATCCTATTACGTGCATTCTAACATAAGCAATGCTTTTTTTTAATGTGAAGTATGCTATAAACTTGTCTACTAGCTATGCCAATTAACATACCTACAATACTATTATGTGCATGCTAACACATCATGTGCTTGTTGACATAAGCAATAATTTCTTTTATGCGAACTATGCTATAACCTTGCGTACCAGCTATGCTTGTTAGCATTCCTACCGTGCATGTTAACTACAATAATATTCTAGCATGCTTCTTAACCTATGCCCAATACAATGTGTTCTTTCTTTTAGCATATACAAGATGCTTTTTAGCACATACAAGATACATGATGGCGCATGCCTATGCTAGTTAGCATACTTGGGGATTCTTGATAGCACATGTTTCATGCCTAATCCAAAACTTTGCTTTTTACCATATGTGGAATTTTTGTGAGCACATGCCTTGTGCCCATTACCCCTATTTTTATTTAGCATACACATGATGCTTAATAGCATACATGGGATGTTCATTAGCATATGAAGGATGCTTAACAAAACAAAAATGTCTTGTTTGTTACATAGGCACATCAAAGCAAAGATTTGAAGAGAAAGAGTACGTAGAAAACCTACGTAGGCAAATAGCTTCTCTCAAAAGTATGCTAGCTAGCAAATGCCAATCTAGGAGTCTATGCTAACTAGGATACAAGCTCTTTGTTGAAGTATGCTCAACAATACAACATTTGTTTTCTAGGTAACATACATATATTCCAAGTAGCATTGGTTTTCTAGGTAGCGCACATAGTTTAAAGTGTATGCCAGCTAGATGAGTCCTATTACATGTATGCTTCTTTTCATGAAGCAGCATATATGTATGCTAAGTAGCATACATTCAAGATGAAATACATCCTACTTAGCATAAAGATGCATCTTTGGGTACACTTCTCTAGGTATTCTTTGGATAGCCATGTACATTGGCCTCCTTTAGGGAATCTTCTTCTATCTGATACCATTGCCCCTGGCCCAGCCCATGACTCCCTAGCCTTGCCCTTGTCGTGACATCAAGAAAGTCAAAAACACTCTAGGGTAGACATCATAGGACTCCAAAAACATTAGGAAATGCAACCAAGTGAAAAACTTTAAATTTTGGCAAAATGTAAAAAATTACGCTATTATACATTCTAATGAAATTAGGATTTTTTCATTATCTAAGGCTGTACCAAGTGGGAATATGGACAGTTGCACAAATCGGGATCAAATTGGTCATGTGAAAGCTTCACAAGGGCCAAAATAAGTATTTTAGATATTGTTTGGTCAAGTATGCCATCAAAGGGCTTCTTCTAAATTTCAAATTAGCTTTTTATTACACAAGTGCGATCTAGATTATGTTGGAAATGTGTGGGAGAAGTCTAGGAACTTTGTAGCTATTGTAAAACATCAATATTTTTTACTTGGCTTTTAGAGGTAAACTTTCTCATCACACCCTTGTCTCATAGGTTATTGTCATCATGCTTACCAACTTTCACCATGTTTAAATCACCAAAACCCATTGTAACAAGAGAATGGAAGATTTCATATCTTTAAAGCCAAATCTAGCATCACTCACCACTTAGTGGTCCTAATCACCCAAAAATTCATAAAATCCTTGAAACAACATAGGGAACCAACAACCTATGCCAAAATCACAAATTTTAAAGAAATTTAAAACTTGAATTATTATATATTTCTTCATATGAGGGGATTTGACATCTTTGAAAGTTTTTCCATCATCTAATGTTCGCAAATAATCATGGAAAGTGCTTTTTAGATGTAAACAAATAGAGAACTTTGGATCGTTATTTTTAGATAGACTAATAGAAGAGTCACCATGCAAATGAGGACATTAAGTGTTGTTAACATTAGGAAGAGAATGGGGTCTAGGAGGGCCTTTTTGTTTGGCAGTTTAAGGAAATCAAACCTCTAGTATCAAGAAATCAATCAAAGAACATCTTTTGAACTTAAACATACAAAACGGATAGTTTATTTGAATTCAATTTTTCCCCCCAAAATGAAATGTAAAACCTAACGTGTAACATATCTACGGAAAGAGCTCGATATGTAGATTACAAATCTATACTCTCCACTCATATTGAAGATCATATGTAGGAGTTATGGAAGGTCAAAAATCATAAAGTTGTCCATCCCCTTCTTGGGAGAGAAAAGTACATCCTTTGACCACTCTTACACCTCTCTTACACACCCACCATTCTTGTATGGCGTACATCTATTTGTCAAAATGTTAATCACCTCCAGAATCTCATGGCCAATATGCATAAGAAAAATCACTCGTTTTGGAAAATCAAAAATTCACGCCGGAATATTCCCTTTTCACCAAAATATTATGGTCGAATGACGATCGAAAAGTGGTCAAAAAATGGCCAAGGGGTTGGTCAATGGTCGATGGTCGGTGGTCGGTGGCCGAATTCAATGGCTGGTGGGTGGATGATTTCTAGGCATACTTGTCTTCTCAAGGAAGGCCACACATGGGCACGTGGGAGAGTCCAACTTGGACTTGTCTACACAAGGATGGCTACACGCGGCTGCTCTCATGAGAGAGAACAGCCCTTTTTGCCTATAAAAGGAGGCCTCTTCTACACACAAAATTCATTGTGGTGCATTGTGAAGTTGATGAAACAAGGTGTATGTGACGTGGTGAAAGTGAAGCAAGGCGGGAGCTCCATTAAGGGTATGATCCCTTTGTAACTTACTTCTAGTTTAAAGTACGCAATCCATTGAGTGGTTGCTTTCCCATGGACGTAGCCCACATTGGTGACCACGTATATCGTGTGTGCTCTTTCTCTCTCTCTCTCTCTCTCTCTCTCTCTCTCTCTCTCTCTCTCTCTCTCTCTCTCTCTACCTCATAATCTCTCGCGTGTAAAATTATCTCTCTCCATTAACTAAATTACTCTAATATCTACTTAGCTATGTCCTATTTTCTAACAATTGGTATCAGAGCAAGGTCTGCTTGTAGCTAAAGTATCTCAAGGAAAGGATTCCTTGAATTGAGTGGGAGTAATGGCGGAGGAAGGTAAGCTCAAGATCGATAAGTTCAATGGCAAAAACTACCAACACTGGAAGAGATGTAGATTGAAGACTATCTCTACCATAAGGACCTTTATTTGCCACTAGGTGGTCTTGCAAACAAGCCTGCAACCATGGCAAATGAATCATGGATTTTCCTTGACCTAAAGGCATTAGGAACAATCCGGTTAATCTTGGCATCGACAGTGGCCTTCAACATCTTGATGATGAAGACCACGGAGGACTTGATGAAGACACTCGACAACTTCTACGAGAAACCATCGGCATCTAATAAGGTATTTCTCATGAAGCGCTTGTTCCATTTAAAGATGACATAGAGTGGTTCACATGAAGAACTCCTAAACAACTTTAACGCCATCATAATTCAACTTCTATCGGTGAAGGTCAATTTCAATGATGAAGTGTGAGCCCTCCTTATACTATCCTCTCTAACGAATAGTTGAGACAGTCTTGTGATGGCTGTAAGTAACTTCGTCTCTGACACAAAGACTCTTAAGTTTGATGATGTTTTGGGTGTTCTTATAAGCGAGGAAATGTGAAGGAGAAGCACAAGTGAATCATCAAGTGTTGCACTATCCGCGAAAACGAGGGAAAAGATCAAAGGAAAGGTTCAAAAACCAAAAGGGTCGTGATCGCTCAAGACGGAGGAAGTCACACACAAAGTCAGTTCTTGAATGTTGTAACTGCAACAAGAAGGGCCACATCAAGAAGGATTGCTAGTTCAAGAAGAAGAAGGAGTTGGAGTCTCACGACAATAAGCCAACATCAGAGGCCAATGTGGCAAGTAAAGTAGATCAAGATGCTCTAATTTTCTCATTAGACAATGTGTTTAATTTTTGGATAGTAGATATTGTGGCTTCATTCCATGCGACACCGCACAAGCAACATTTCCAATATTACACCAAAGATAATTTTAGGTATGTATACTTGGGAGATGATGAAACTTGTGAAATTGTCGGCAAAGGTACAGCTTGTGTCAAAACTACTAATGGAAATGACTGGAAGCTTAAAGATGTTAGGCATGTTCCTTCTCTTTGCAAACATTTTATCTTTACAAGACAATTGGACGATGGTCACAACATTGCATTCGGGAACAAAATTTGGAAGGGATCTTGGTGGTTGCCAAAGGAGAAAAGGTTGGTAGACTTTACTTGTGTACTATCAGCACACAATCTTCAACTTCTGCAATAGCTACAGAATTTGACAGTGCAATGTGGCACTATCGGCTTGGATATATGAGTGTCAAAGGAATGAAAATCCTTCAATCAAAGAAGCTTCTACCAGGTTTGAAAGAAGTGGACTTAGAGTTTTGGGAAGATTGTGTTTATGGTAAACAAAAGAGGGTAAATTTTCAAAAGGAAAAAAATAAAATAAAAAATAAAAAACTTGAATTGGTTCATTCTAGTGTTTGGGGTCCTGCAAGTACACCATCCCTTGGTGGCTTGTAGGCCTACCGCTTGAGCTTTGGGCTGAATCAGTAAGTACATCCGTGTACGTAATCTACTGATCACCCTCAACGGCTTTGGATGGGGGCGTTCTAGAAGAGGCATGGACAGGTAAATCAGTGAATTATGCATTGGATGTGGGCGTTCTAGAAGAGGCATGGATAGGTAAATCGGTGAATTATGCATTTCTCCAAGTGTTTGGATGTAAGGCTTTTATGCACACAGATAGAAGCCTAAGGTCAAAGGATGGAAAGTCCAAAAATTGTTTCTCCATTGGCTATGGAGAAGCTGACTTTGGGTATCGCCCATGGAATCCTCAAGACGAAAAATATTTATAATTAGGGATGTAATTTTCAACAAACAAAATATGTACAAAGATTACTTGAAAAGAAAACAAACAAAAGATGCAGGTGATGAGTACATGGAGCTTGAGGATAGTGAAGACTCAAGGAGTACAAGCAGTGATTGTTGGAATTAGGGTTGTAGGGAAACGCACACAACTTGGAGAAGCCAAAGGAAGCTCAAGGCACACAACAAAGAGTGTATTATTTAGTGTGCAATGGAAAGATAGATAGCCCTAGAGTGATTGGGCGTATATACAATGCACAGGGGGGGAAACCTCCTAGAGAGGTAAAAAATGCCCCAGTGGTCCTAAGTGTGTTCACACACATCATACCACATGTATATGGTAGCAAATCCCCCGTAGAGTGATGTGGTGAACAAGAGCTGGCACATGAGTAAAGGGAAGTGCCATGCTCTGAGGACATGATCACTTCACAAAGGGGAGTAAGCCGAAAGCTTTGCAGAAAACTTCGAACTTCTCATGAGACAATGCCTTTGTGAAAAGATCTGCAAGGTTGTCCTATGTTGGCACATAAGCCAAGCTAATCTCTCCTGTTGAGAGACTCTCCCTGACATAGTGGTAATTCACCTCAATGTGCTTTGAGCAAGCATGAAAAGTTAGGTTCCTCGCAACTGCCAATGCGCTCTGATTGTCAGTGTAGATGGTGTTGGCAGTGTCCTATCCAACACCCAAATCATCCATAAGGCGTCTGAGCCATACACACTTAACCGTAGTTGTGAAGACTGCCCTGTACTCAGCCTCACAACTAGAAGTGGCCACAGTAGGTTGCTTCTTACTCAACCATGATATACATGAACTATCGAGCATGAAACAAAAACCACTTGTGGACACTTGCGTGTCAAAACAACCAGCCCAATCTAGCGGCAATGATCCCCCCTTGGGATAAAACAAGTCAAGATGTAAAGTGCCACTCAAGTAGCAGAAAATCCTCTTGACAGGCTGCCAATGCTTAGACTATGGGCTATGCATAAACCTGCTGACATGTGAGACTGCAAATTGAATGTCCGGCCTAGTGTTGCATACATAAATGAGGCATCCAACAACAGTTTGGTAAAGAGTGACATCTGCAAGCAAGATCACCAGCCTCAATTTCAAACCTGTTTCCATGGGAGTGGCAATAGGTTTGCAATTCTCAAGTCCAAACTTACATAGCAATGTCTCTATGTAACTTTTCTGACACAAGGCAATACCACCATCACACTGCTTAAACTGTATACCCAAGTAATGATGCAACAACCCCAAATCTTTCATCTTGATAGTAGAATTCAAATCAGCCTTAAATTCAGTAATATGTATCTCAGTTGGTCCAGTGATCAGCAAATCATCTACATAAAGAACCACAATGAGAAGTACATCGCCATCACGCTTTACATACAATCTGCTTTATGTTGGATTGTTACAAAAGCCTCGTTTGACCAAATGAGTGTTAGCTTTCTTATACCAAGCACGAGGAGATTGCTTCAACCCATACAAAGCTTTGTTACATTTGCACACCTTATCCTCTTGTCCTTTCTTGACAAAATCGCAAGGCCGTGTTACATAAACTTCCTCAAATATGTCACCATTAAAGAAAGCAACAACAATGTCTGACTGATGTACATCGTAGCCAAAATGTGTTGCCAATGCACATAGAAAACGAACAGTAGGCATACGACAAGTGGAAGAAAAATTTTCTTCATAATCTATACCTTTTTTTTGCGCATAGCCTTTTGCAACAAGTCGAGCCTTATGGCGATCAACCTCACCATCCGGCTTGCGTTTCAACTTGTAAACCCACTTTGTGCCAATGGTATTTTTGCCAAGAGGCAAATCACATAAAGTCCATGTGTCATTTTCTATAAGTGCATCATATTCTGATTTCATGGCAGCCATCCAATTTTTTGAATTTTGTGCTTCATCAAAAGACAGAGGTTTCTCAACATCATGTAAGCTAGACACAACCAAAGCATAACAATCTAATGCATAATATGCATGGCGAGAGCCTGAATGAGTATGACTAGACAAAGGTGCATCCAATTTCACGCAATGTATGCACTAGCCATTTTAGCATACCTCTAGCCAGCTCATTTTCAGCCCTTTCCTCATCAAGTACATCGTGTACATCTACATCAGTAATAGGAGGATCTGTAACATTTTCAGAAGCCCCCATAGGCTGTACATTTGCCTCATTGGAATTTACATTCGAACTTCCACCACTAAAAAGAGGCAACGAAGTGTTATAAATGTCTTGTGAGCTGATATTATTGTCTCTATTACATGACAGCAAGGACTGAACAGAATCTGCCACAAACTCAACATCCCATGAGACCAAGATACACTTTGTTTGTAGATGATACAACCTGTAAACTTTGCTTTCAGCACTATAACCAACAAAAATACATTTGACAGCCTTATCATCCAATTTTCTACATTGTATTTGTGGCACCAAAGCATATGCCAAACAGCCAAAAACACGCATGTGCTCAATAGAAGGCTTTCTATCATGCCATGCTTCATATGGAGTAATAGACTGCCAAGATTTCATAGGACACCTATTTAGTACATAAGTAGCACACATGATGGCCTCAAGCCAAAAAGAATGCGGCAAAGCTTGACTTTTGACCATACATCATGACATTTCCGTAAGTGACCTGTTTTTCCTCTCAGCAACACCATTTTGCTAAGGCGTATAGGCATTGTACATTGGTGTTTTACCCCACAACTAGCCAGAAATGCATTAAATTCATGAGACATATACTCCCCCCCCTGATCGAAACAGAGGGTGCCCATAGTACAGTTCGGGACATATTCAGCCTAGCAAGAAATTTCTTGAAGCACATAAACACTTCGGACTTAGCTTTCAACGGATATACCCATGCATGTCTGGAGTAGTCATCAATGAAAGTCACAAAAGACAAGTAATTTCCCAAGGACAGAGTTTACATAGGCCCACAAACATCACTATGCACAAGTTGCAATATGCATGTAGCACGAACTGACCCATCCTTTGGAAACTTAGCACGCTGCATTTTACCCAAAATACATCCTTCACCAACATGTTTGACAGGTGCTTCAAGAGGCAGCAAAGAAGCAACCATATCAGATTTTTGCAAACGCAACAAACTGGCAAAATGCAGATGCCCAAAACGTGCATGCCATAGTTTTTCATCCGAAACAACCCTTGAATCTGCAACTACATTTGCAAAATTTTGTCCACACTTGTCATACAAAGTGAGCTTACACAGCGCACTGCACAAAAGGCCAGATGCAACAATTTCATCACCAAAACTGGGATCATGAAGTGTACATCCATCATCCACAAATTTGACTACAAGTCCAAGTCTAGCAAGTGCAGATACAGACAAAAGGTTCTTCTTTATCCCAGGTACATACAATGCGACAACAAGTGTGAAAGAACTGCCATTTGCAATAGTAAGCACAATCTTTCCAACTCCTTGAACACGATAAGAGGCATTGTTGGCACAAGTCACCATATTCCCATGAGGGACTCAATAGAGGTAAACAAATCACGATGTGAGGTAATGTCCTTTGTAGCATCACTGTCAAAATACCACACATGTGAATTTGCAGCAACTGACATACATGCATCATGGACAATAGGATCATAAGTGCACTATGCATTAAATGCCCATTCTACATCAACATCAACATCACAATCTCCTTTGACAAAAGACTCTACAATCGCTGCACTTGTATTGGACCCCGTAGTGGATCCAGCCTCTTTTGCCTTCAATTTCGGACACTGCTTGATCAAGTGATCATTAGCTTTACAATAATGCAAACACATCTTCTTTTTTCCCTTATCACTAGAGTGGTCAGACGAAGTGCTGCCAGCAGAGCACTAGGGATCTTCAACACTATCCTCAAAACAAGTAGGCTCTACATCCTACACATTATTCTTCATATATGCACAATGATAATCCACATAAGTGTCAGAAGTCAATTTTTGCATAGGATTCCTCACTCTCCCAAATCTTTGTTGTCCATGATCACTACCAAGTGCCTAATTGTTTGACTACACTTCTTGGAGTCTTAATAGAGGGTATACCAAACTCCTTGTCAAGACTCTACTCCAAGCCATTTGAAATTGCCATCATCATGACCTATACTCAAATTTTACATCCTTGGGTCATTATCAACCTTTCCTTTCCCGTTTCTTGATACATTTGGTGAATTTGAAAGACTTAGTCTCTCACACAACCTACAATTCCATAGATTTTCAACATGACGTGTGGTCCTTTCAAAACATGTGATTGTGTAGCTGCATTAAATTTAGTCACATTTACCTTCATATCATTCCAAAATCATCTTTTAAATTTGCATATTATCTCTTTAACTCATCAAAAGCAGCATCATCTCTTACCCTCACTTGACACATGATAGGATTGTAGCACTTATAACCTTTTTGTTCAAGGGAACAAAAAATAAACACACGTTTTTTAACTTCTGGATACAACTTTGTACACATAACCTTTGGCACATGAAAATAAGTTAATCCAAACACTCTGAGATGTACCCAATCAGGTTTCCTACCACTCCTCCTCGGTTTATGTTATGTACAACAAAAGTGGGTGTCTTTTTCATAATATATACAATTGTAGAACTTTCTAGGCACAATATAAATGAGGCATATTCCTCTCATCCATCATTTCTCTTGAAACTTTTGCATTGTGTATGTTCTTTCACTCAGCAATACTACTTTTCTATGAAGGACACCCACATGAAACTTTTGTGAAAATTCTATGCTTTTTAAAAAAATTATCAAACTCATTGGAGAAGTACTCTTTTCCTCCATCTGATCTCAAGAATTGTACATACTGTCCAGTCTGTTTTTCCGAAATTTAAAGTTCTAAAATTGAGTAAACACATCACTTTTCTTCTTCATAGATTATACCCATGCCTTCCTTGTATGGTCATCGTGAGATGAAGGTAACATATAAAACCTACATCCACCCATAGTTGCAATCTTTGTGGGACCCTACACACTAGAATGTACTATCTTCAATACATTTTTGCGACCCTACACATTAGAATGTACTATCTCCAATACATTTTTGCTTACATGCTTGTCATGAGAAATGACATCTTTGCCTACTGTCCAAATTGACAAAGCCTCACAAGTCACCAACCTTGTGCACTTCAGTCATCATAAATAGGGCTTAAACATTAGCAAACCTATCACAAGGTCTTGGCTTTGTATAGTTTTAAACCTTTATACATTGACATATCCAATGTGATTATACCAAATGTTAATATTTGCGCCAACTCTTGACCCTTGTTAAACATGGAAGCTTTGTTTCAATCCATCCAAATCAAGAGTGAACACTCTACCCATATTTTTACCTTGTGCAATGAGCCTTCCATTCTTCTTGCATTCTTTTACATACAGAAGACCAAAATTGAACCTGAGTTGCAAACATTGATCTACTATTTGCCCAGAAAACACCAAGTTCTTTGTAATGTTGGGAATATGCAATTTATCAACCAAATACTTCACCTTGCCATCTATCAAAGGCAATGACACATTGCATATATGTGCAATAGGATGTGTTGTATCATCCCCGGTCTCAACATAACCAAGAGTGTTCAAAGTTTGTAGTAGGATGTGTTGCATCCTCCTGGGCCTCAACATAACCAAAATGGTTCAAAGTTTGCAGGTCCCAAAGCCACTCACCATGTCTAGTCATGTGACTTGATGCACTCGAATCCACATATCATACATTACCACCACAATTTAAAACATTTGGAAATAAAGTATTCATCATTTATCTACAGCAAACAATCTTTTCAACTCATCTATACCCTTCCTAGTACCTCCATAATTGTTTTGTTTCCTTCTTTGTGGACAATGACGCTTGAAGTGGTCTGGACTGCCACATGTCCGACATCCCTTGCCATTATTCTACACATTGTTTCTACAAAAGTTTCCGTGACCTCTTTGACTCCCTTTGCCTTTGAAGTTTTCTCTGCCACCTGTATTCTATCTTTAATTTAAAAAAATTGATGATTGCCATGATTCTAGGTTCAACGACATAAGTCACCTCCTCTACCTCTACCATTGTGTAGAATTACAACACACGAGGGAGAATGGAGAAACCCTCAATTGCTCCTTCTGCTTTCAAATATGAGTATGTCTAGATAGTCATGAAATTGACTTATGGTTTTATCTTATGTTTCTTTGTTTTTGTTGTTTATTATGTTTGAAATATGTGTTGTGCAACATTGTCAAATTTCAAAGTCTTTGAACATTTCGTATGCATATATCTCTAATTTACTTTCGATTTATTTTTTTCACTTGCCTCTTGATTTGTGCATAAGCTAATGTGCGGATTCATTTGAGACTTTATGAGTAATGAAAAATTTCATGGGTTACTATGTTGGTGACCATATCAAAGACTACCAATTTTTCATTATAGATATTGGACCGGTAGCTAAAACTTTGGTATTGCATTTTGATGGGCGAATTGGATGAGAGCCTTTCCTCAAGGACAGCAACCATGTAGGTTTCCCTTCCTTAGGAAGTGCAAGGGAACCTTGTAATTTTTAACCCTAGGGGGGATTTGGAGCACCCCTTGTCATTCGATATGGATGGTCACTCAATCTGGCAACAAGTAGACCCTAACACGCCCTTGCCCTTGTTTAGTTAAAATGAGTCCATTTGGAATCCACAATTCCTACATCATGTATGCACATGTGAAGTGGTTAGCTCGTCACATTCTCAACTAGGGGGGATGTGGATTCATGTCCCAAGGACATTGCCCACCACATAGGGATTTGAACAAACACCCATAGCCAGCAATACCTTTGTCCCTCGGCTCGTGAATAATGTCTGTTTAAGTTTTAGTCTTGTGGCAAATAGGACACGCACATTGTGGACTTGTTTTCTGCAAAAATGGGGGCAAGTGGTGAATACCATGGGCAAAAAACAAATGTCCATAACCTAACATGAAACCATCAAGTTGTTAGTATGCATAAGACAAAGAAGTGAGTGTGAGCATAGAAAGTTCCAAAGAATTGCATGTATTCATTCACTGTGTTGTAACTTGTATCATATTTAAGAGACGTCGAAGAGGCTGAAGGATGCTAAGTGTGGTATAATTACAAAATTAGGGTAGGCCATAAAAGCAAGGGAATCTCCTCACAAGCATGATTTGGTTTGGAATTAGCAAGGATCTCCATCATGGGTTGGAAGACATAACAAGCATCCAACATCTCCACCCCAACAGATGATGATATTGCCCAATCCTAAGAAATAGTTTTTTTGTAATGTCTTTACTTGTTTGGGTAAGATTTTGGCCATAGCTTTTTAAAATGTCTTTACTTCTTTTGGTTTCGGGGGGAAGGGGGGGGGTCTCTCCCTGAGATTCTATCCATATTATTTCTTATAAATTTCATGGTCTGTGTTTTTATAAATCAATGCAAATGTCGCCCACATGTTCTTTTCCTTTTTGTAGTGTTTTGGGTTGTGGAAAAGGAAAAATTGGTTGCTCATAAAAACCATCTAACACCATGTTCTCTTCATTTTGTACAAATCTTTGACAAAACCAAACTTACAATAACCCCATATTTCCAAAAAATCAGTATTGTCAACAGTTGACATTCCTCAAAATTGCGTGTGTGTGTGTGTGTGTGTGTGTGTGTGTGTGTGTGTGTGAGAGAGAGAGAGAGAGAGAGAGAGAGAGAGAGAGAGAGAGAGAGAGTCTTGAACTCAAGATGGTTAGTCAAGAGGGAATTGGAATAATCGATCTACATGATGGAAAAGTGATTCCAATTTCCTCGGACAAAAAGATTTTTCGACGTCATTAGCAAAGATGTGTCCCATGGAGAGAGAGAGAGAGAGAGAGAGAGAGAGAGAGAGAGAGAGAGAGAGAGAGAGAGACCTATGGTGTCCAAAAAGCATTTTATTACAAGACAAACACCATATATGCTCCTATTTGTTGAGTCTGGATCACTTCCAATTGAGGTTATGGCATTAAAAAATAGTGATAAATGATAAAGATGCATCAAAACCCCTCAAATCGACTTCCAACAATTGCATGTGAAGCAAGCAACAAAGCTACAAACACGCATAAAAGCAAGATCTTTGGATGCAAAACATAAAGACATGGTTTGGAGATGGGATGCATTGCATTCGCTACATGATGTTGGCAATACGAACTATGGCGACCATTTAGTTTAATTCACGTTCCCTTCAATGCAAGACAAGGTGTGAGACAATGGAGTCACATCGACTATGCACATTATGCTCACTACTATTTCGAGAGTATGAGTACCACACAACTAGAGTGCTCAGCTTTTGCTCACAATTGAACTTGTTTCCCTCGCGTTTTCAACCCCATGATTTAAGACCTACACACTTTCCTTCCAATGTGGACTCTCCATTGCGATTCTCATCATCATAATCCTAGAGCATCAAGAATCATTTATCAGCCACATACATAGTACATAACACATTCTCATCACCATGATCGTAGAGCATCGAGAATCACTTATCACCATACATAGAATATCACATGTACCTTTGGTCCCAAATGTCATATTTGGCCTCCGAGGACGATAGTAAAATCTCTCTCTCTCTCTCTCTCTCTCTCTCTCTCTCTCTCTCTCTCTCTCTCTCTCGTGTGTGCGCGTGCGCGTGCGCGTGCATGAGAGAGAGAGAGTCTTGAACTCAAGAACCAGGTGCAAAGAAGCCAACACCACCACACTGCATGCCACCAAGATTATCACATGAAGAGTGCATGGATGCATGCATGCCAACTTCAACACTCTTCCTGATCTTGGTATAAAACAACACAAGCAGATCTTTAGAGCTTCTAGTTCTCACAGAACAAGCCGTATTTTTTTCATTCATGAATGAATAGGAGACAGACATCAGGCTGGCGATGCATAAGGGGCAAGGTCCCCAACACAACTCAGCCCCAAATTCTGAGCCTCACATCACAACAGCACATCATGCTCACATGCAAGAGCAACAAACCTTGCCACGAAGCAACCGAGACAACATTTACACTGAAGGAACAGCGCATCCACAAGAGCAGCTTCCCATGAAAAATGTGAGATTTACAGATAAACTATGGGAAGTCACTGCTCTTTTTAGCTTACCAAATGACTCCAACATGCTTTGGCCCTGCTCTTCAAATTGTTTAATTACGATTCTTAAAAAAGGTAAACTGGTCTTAACAGCATTATCCTGCCCATCTGCCAAATTTCAATGAGAAAATACACCACCGCAATTGATGTCTCATTCTGACAATCATGAGCACAATTATTGTTTCTGTGTAGGGCAAACTAAGATACTCACATGAAAAACACATCCATATTTGATATACAAGGGCTACGATTCTGATGTAGACAAGGGCTCTAACACTATAATTATTGAGTGAGTTCTTATTGTGAATCCTGCTTTTACCTGTAAAATACAATGGGCCGTGCTTACATAACATAAGCTCCACCCCATTTCAGCCTATAAGATGGGCCGATGCTCGCTCTTTGTCGTTATCAAACATTGCGAGAGCACCTGCAATCTTATCAGGCTCAAACCCCATTTCTCGCAATACATCATAGGATGCTACGAAATCAACAACCTGTTGACAGAAAACTCCGACTTAGAAATTATCAAGCCTCTTTAAGAAAATGAAAGGACGGTTGTCTCAGTTCCGTGCACCTTTACCTTGGTCTGAACATCTCCATAAGTTGCAATTGCCAGTACGACAGCTTCCTTGTTCAGACCCATTGAAGTATACTTGGCCACAACAGGGTCTTCTTGTGCAGCCTTCCAATTACAAACCAACCAGTCAGAAATCCAACTTTTCATGATTTTACATCGTATATCTCATGTGCATGAACAAAAACAAAGCTCTCTCTCTCTCTCTCTCTCTCTCTCTCTCTCTCTCTCTCTCTCTATATATATATATATATATATATATATATATATATATATATATATATATATATACACACACACACACACACACACACACACACATGCCACATAGAGCAGGGGTCGCCATTGGACAGCTCAAAGTATCATCACACCAGCTAGAGATTGAGGCAGGGAGAGCTGCACATGTCCCCAGAGCAGAGAGGATATGCAGACTTTGCACAGCAGAGGTTGAGAGCGAGGAGCATTATGTATGCAGAAGTAGAGCATATGAGGAGATTAGAGGCAGATATCCGACCTTGTTTGCCGATTAGCCCACTCTACATCATATTTTTTAGTCCAAAGACCAGCAACAGTTCGGCCGCTTCCTCATAGAGGCACAGCAGCATCGGGACTTCCTCCTCCAAGCAGCATCACGTGTGAGAGACAAGCGCCAAACACAGCTCACAGACTTTTTTAAGAGGACCATAGCAACACCATCACCTCCAATCATGGAGAGAGGAGTGACTCTACAGCAGGCTGAGGAGGTCCGAGCTCGCAGACGCCCACGTACCCACAGACGTAGGGCACCTCGCCTACAACAGAGAGAGATTCAGGAGATCCAAGAGCACTACTATAGATTTTTGGAGGAGCGACACACTCCAGCTTTTGCAGATCCAACCGCCATCTTACACAGATTGTTCACACCCTATCCGCCCATGCATTATGTATTACACCCTGACTAAGGGACTAGATGGAGCTAGAGATAGGATAGCATCTCATGATTGTATTTACCACAGCATACAGGATTTTGCATCTTCCCCCAGTTTTGGAGCTCCCCCCCCCCCCAACCCTTGTATAACTTATTACCTCCTCCCCCAGTCATTACACACGATAGCTTACTTTTACTTTTGTACCTTTTATCCTTTATGGATACACAGAGGACACCCACCTCATGTACTTTGATTTGTCTCATAGGCCGACTTCGGCCTTTTTATAGACGTTAAAAATCTCTCTCTCATTTCTCTCTCTCTCTCTCTCTCTCTCTCTCTCTCTCTCACACACACACACACACAGATACATACCCACACACACACTACACACATACACGCATACACACACGTACTCCCTCTCTTCCCCTTCTCCCCTCTTCTTCACAATATGAAGAGAGGGTAGTTACGAAGACAACCATGTCTTCCCCCATCATCAAGACGCCGACATCGACAATGAAGACAACCTTCATGCTCACGAACAAGAGGCTTGCACAATTGGAGAAGGACATGAAAGAATGGCGGATGGAGAGAGAGATATGGGAGGAGGAGAAAGCCACCTTCATCAAGCTATGGAACGAAGAGAAGGAGGACATGAGAGCGGAAATCCAAAATCTCAAAGAGGAGAAGGAGAGAAGGGAACGGGAGAACGAGAAGGAGAAGGAGAGATGGAGGAAAGAGCAAGAAGAGATGAAGGCACAAATCGATCTCCTTCATGCTTCCATCACATCCCTCACCCCCGAGGAAGGAGAGATTAAAGAGGAGGCTAAGGAAGCCCTCAAGGAGGAGATCACCAAAGCCCTCACCGCAAGCATTGAGGACAAATTAGAGGCCACCAAAGAAGGATGGGTCGAAGTGGTCAAAAAGAACATCAAGAAGGTAGCAAGAGAGGAAGCCCAAAAAGATGAGGTACTCATCGTACACACAACCATCGAGGAGGAGAAGATGCGACAAGCTCGCCGTCTCAATGTGCGAGTGACCGGCATCAAAGAAGAAGAAGGGTCTACACCCGAGAGCGATGGGAAAGCTTTATGCAAGAAAGTGGGATACAAGGAAGAAGAGATCCCTTTCTCCAAAGTTTGGAGAGCCGGCAAAGATCCAAAGAAGAGAGCTCTCATCCTCCAATTCGCCTCCGAGGAGTCTCGAACTTCTTTCCTCCGAAAGAGGGTCATCTTGAGAGGGCTAGAAGGCCCCCCGATTTATCTTGATGATGACCTCACAAAGATGCAACAAGATCACCGTCGCGCGTGCATGCCTAGAGTCCACCAAGCCCGCAAAGAAGGGAAGAAGGCAGTATATCGAGATGGTAGGGTTATCATTGATGGCAAGACCATCGCATAGGGACTCGCGGCCTGTGGGACACACGAGGAGATTCATGTCACGGTTTGGAATTGCAATGGAGACCTATGGACACACCCAGAGAGACTTGAGGAGGTGATGAGAGGTCGAGACATCATTCTACTTACAGAGACACACGAGAGCCCAGAGAGAGGGTTACCACGGATACATGGAATCCAGTGGGAGTCTCTACATCGAGGATGTATGCGCCAGCACACCACTCGCGGCTCAGGAGGAGTGGCCATACTCTTTAGACAGGGGCTTCACAGCAGACTACAGATTGTTGCCCGGGACCCACAGGCCCGCTACATGTGGATTCGCCTCGAGCTCTCACGAGACAGGATCGTCTACATTGCCCTTTGCTACTTTGCTCCCACAGGCTCCAGATTCGTCCCTATTGAGCAAGAGTCACCGTACGCATGCCTCACGGAGGAGATTATGGAGTACTCCACACTGGGTGAAGTCTTCCTTATGGGAGACTTCAATGCTCGTACGCGCAGTGAGCAGTGTGAGGCATATGACCACGAGGACCCAGAGGCACTACACACTCTAGATGAGGAGGCTACTATGAGAGATACAGCAGACAGAGCTCCAGTCACAGCCTACGGACGACATCTACTTCGACTTCGCTCCTAGCACCGTCTCGTTATTTATAACGGGATGGTCCAGTGGCCCACCTCAGGGGGCCTGACTTGTATGCCACATGGAGTTGCAGAGGGAGGGGGGAGTACAGTCGACTATATTCTGGGACCCAGGGAGGCTACACACCTTATCACATCCTTCACCATTCCACCCATACCCATCGGAGCCGACCACACATACCTCTCTTTCTCCATCACCGGAGATACCATCCCACACAGCTCCACAGCACACACTCCACACACCACCATCCATTTCACACATGAGCTAGCCTCTCTTTACTTGGCCGAGGTCGAGCATGGCCTATGCCTCCTCCACCCATCCACACCACTCTCAGTTCTCACATCACATATCTCTTCCGTTCTCCACACTTCAGCTATTAGCTCTTTTCCACACACCACTCACACAGGACGCACCCCCCCCCCCCCCCCCCCCCCCCCCCCGGGACTATGCCTCAGAACCGCTGGTATGATGATGAGTGCAGAGAGCTATACCGACGCCTCCGTGCACGGCGAGCCTTAGGAGAGATCACAGAGAGAGAGGCCAGACGGCATATGAAGACGCTGACACGCCAAAAGCGGCGAGCATTCGAAGAGGCACAGGAGCTTGAGCTATACCGCCTATTCATGAGCATGGATAGCGCGACGGCATGGCGCACCCTGCGCGAGCCACGCCCGACTACAGCTGTTGAGGATCCACAGATATGGCATGATTATGCAGAGCGACTTTATGAGGTGCCAAGGCAACCTCCTATCCCACAGCCACACGAGCCACGCCCCACGTGCTCCTCCTTCTTTACAGCAGAGATGGTAGAGAGGGCCATACGCCGCATGCAGCACAGACGATCAGCTGACCATACTGGATTACAGAGTGAGCACATCATTTATGCGGCCTCCACTATAGCCCCGTTGATTGCACGTCTTCAACCGGGCTATGGGGGAGGACTTCCCAGAGGAGTGGACACAGCACACCATAGTGCCTATCCACAAATCTGGCGACACCCTGGACCCAGGGAACTACAGGACTATCATGATTGGCCACACGATGGCCAAGCTATATGGAGCAGTACTTGAGGCACAGCTCAGCTGCTACGCAGAGATCGAGGGTTTACGAGCTCCAGGCCAGGCAGGTTTCAGACGAGCTTTCTCCACCACTGATCACATCTTCGTTCTGCGCTGCCTCATTGATGGGGCAAAGGCGCGGAAGAAGAGGCTTTACTGCTGCTTTGTGGATTTCCGCAAGGCCTATGACACAGTCCCACACGAGAGACTCTTCCAGCGCCTTCACAACATTGGGGTACCAACAGAGATGATTTGGGCCATATATGCTCTCTACGAGAGGGTGACGGGTCGAGTTCGTTGCCCAGGCGGTTTTTCAGAGACCATTGCTAGCACCATTGGTGTTAAGCAAGGATGCCCACTCTCCCCGACACTCTTTGGGCTCTACATCGACGAGATCTCCGACTACATACTGCGAGTAGGAGGGGAGGGGAGCGACTTGGCAGGTACTCCGGTCCACATCATGTTATATGCTGATGATATTGTGTTGATTTCAGAGTCACCCGAGGGCTTGCAACGCCATCTTGAGGCCTTGGACGAATTCAGCACACACGGGGGGTTGACTGTGAACCTTGGCAAAACCAAGGTTATGATCTTTCACACATCCAGTGCAGTGAGAAGCGCTGCCACCTTCACAGCAGCAGGAGGACAGGTTGATGTAGTCACCTCCTATGTCTACCTTGGCATCACATTCACCAGCCTACCAGGACCCTTCACTATGAGGCAGGCTGCTGCTGACAGGCTCACCCGAGGATATGCAGCTCTGGCCATGCTAGAGCGGAGATGCCATCAGGCACACTTTCAGGAGCCCCGCACGAAGGGGTGGCTTTTCGACACCTTAGTCACCCCGGCCTTGATGTACTCGGCGGCAGTATGGGCACCAGGATTGACAGCTGACCAGTGGACACAGCTTGAGAGGCCACAGGTATGTATGATCTCACGCTTGCTCCGCAGCAAGAAGACAGTGCCACATGACATTATTAGAGCCGAGCTCGCCACACCACCTATGGTTGTAGAGGCACTATTCCAGACAGTCTGCTTCATCCAGAGGATGAGAGAGCTACCTCCTGACAGACTTACTCGTAGAGCATTTGAGGCAGCTATACAGCTATCAGAGAGTGGGCATGAGAGAGCATGGTACTCACAGGTCAGAGCATGGTTTGAGGGACACGGTCTTGACATGGAGAGCCTACCACCATTCCAGTACGACCCCCACTCACCATATGTTCACCTCTCTCGCAGTGAGAGGAACTTGGTATTGAGACAGGATCTGTGGCAGCCATACACTAGGAGAGTCTGGGAGTCACCTGGCTTGGGGACGAGGATGTCAGATTACAGAGACCAGTTTCTCACCATATTGTCTGGGGGGTTCATACAGAGACCACGCTACATGGACACATATATGCCACATAGCTCACGGGTGGCGATTGGTCAGCTGAGAGTGGCTTCACACACGTTAGAGATTGAGATCGGGAGACATACTGGTGTTCCCAGGGAGGAGCGAGTCTACAGAGCCTGCACAGAGGAGGTGGAGAGTGAGGAGCACTTTGTATGTAGATGCAGAGCATACACTGAGATCAGAGGCAGGTATGAGGCCTTATTCAGAGGACAGCCCACTCTCCGAGAGATCATGGACTCTCAAGATCAGAGACAGCTCGGACGTTTCTTACTAGAGATACAGAGCCATCGGGACACACTACTACAGCCACACACAGCTACACAGACAGAGGGGAGACAGTCGCAGCTCACAGACTTCTTTCAGAGGATTGCCGCCCCTCCCTCACCAGACACTCAGAGGGGAGTGACACTCCCACAGGCGGAGGTGAGCCGAGCTAGACGACGACCACGAGTCACAGGCTACAGGGGCGCGAGCTCCCACCACCGACAAATCGAGGAGATCCGAGCCCGGGAGCGCCGTGCCACTGAGGAGCGAGTGGCTTAGATGAGGGCCGACCCGATAGCTTTCATCCGGGTAGCCTTGGCACCAGACCCGCCCATGTACCACATCTTACATCCCCCCATTAGTACAGGATGGAGCTAGATAGCTTGATGCATTCTCATGATTGTACTACCTTGAGCATATAGACATGCATATACCCCTAGAGATAGAGCTCCATCCCTCCTCAGATACTCCACTACCTACATTCAGTTCAGTTTTGTATCAGTTTTGTTTCATTTGTCTTTCCGATAGACGGATGACATACACACCATGTACATTTGATTTGTCTCATAGGCCGATTTCGGCCTGACATAGACATTAAAAATCTTTCTTTCTTTCTTTCTTTCTTTCTCTCTCTCTCCGCCGCTTATGTCATTTAGAGCCAGAGACAAAGTTACATTACATATGTCATTGCACCGTGTACTATGAGATACGAGGCCGTTTTCATTGTCTATTCACAGAGGGTTTTGGGCCTCTATCTAGGGTCATGAGCTATGAGGATCAGAGATGTCTTGGACTGTATCTACTTGAGTTACACAGGCACAGAGACACTTTACTGAGGAGAGTTGGAGAGAGACGACCCCAGAGATAGATTACAGATTTCTTTACACTAGATATTGGATCCCCAGAGGAGCAGCCAGAGAAGCAGACACCATTGCAGAGCTCTGCCTGCACTCATACTACCGCTACTTGCATTCTCAGAGACCGAGCATTGGAGCTAGGGAGATCTAGACGCCCGCGATTGAGGAGAGGAGCTACACAACATCGACGGAGCCATTACATCAGCCTAACGGCACACAAAATAGAACGGATCTAATAGTGAAAAAAACCCTCGGTTATTCAACAGCCACATACCAGTGATACAAAGTTACAAAAGATGGGTGATACGAAAAAAGCTAGGAGTGGGGAAGGGAAGAAGGAAGCAAAGAGCTGAAGCAGAACCAAGCCACCCAGACTTCGACATGGAGGCCGTAAACTCCACCAAAGAATCTCCAATAGCCAACTCCAAGTCTCCAAGGCCGTAAGCAACGGCACATCCAAGAAAAATAAGCACCACCACCCCCAAAACTTTGCATCAAAACTCCGGGAGACGGATAGCCTCGAAGCAGTGACTCTTAGCAAAAACATAGTGCGGAGCAAGACTATAGGTTCAAACACCCAACCCTCCATGGCCACCACAATCCCTAAATACCTTAGCGAATTGATCAGAAACAAGAAAATTACAGGAAAACAGGCAAAAAAAGACGGCATGCAATAGCCACACACACACCACCCACAAGCAGACATGCATACACATGCAGAGAAACATGCAAGCAAGCAAGCAAACAAAACAAACAGCATACACAAACAAAGGAAGACACAAGCATACGCAACAGGTAACAAGCAGACAAAAAAACAATCAAAAGGAAAAGTCTACGTAAGAAAGAAGGAAGAAAAGAGAGAACGCCACAAGCTAGAGAGCAACCGGAAAGGAGGGTAGGGTTAGGAGAGAGAGAACCAGGCAGATCGCGTTTGTGTGCAAGTTGAGGCGAGGGAAGCAATATCAGCACGCAGGGCAAACTGCTAGAAGATGGTGCAGAACCCGCAGGCATGGGCGAGCGATGATTCTCTCTCTCTCTCTCTCTCTCTCTCTCTCTCTCTCTCTCTCTCTCTCTCTCTCTCTCTCTCTCTCTCTCTCTCTCTCTCTCTCTCTCTCTCTCTCTCTCTCTCTCTCTCTCTCTCTCTCTCTCTCTCTCTCTCTCTCTCTCTCTCTCTCTCTCTCTCTCTCTCTCTCTCTCTCTCTCTCTCTATGGCGGGCAAGAGCACATTGCGGGCTGCTGAGCGCGACTATGAAGCGACCTCTCTCTTCTGAGCACATGGCGGGCTGCTGAGTGCGAGGATGAAGCGACCTCTCTCTCCTGCAGCAGCGCGAGGTCTCTCTCTGGCGGGCTGCCGAGCGCAAGGGTCAGGTAGGTCTCTCTCTCTCTCTCTCTCTCTCTCTCTCTCTCTCTCTCTCTCTCTCTCTCTCTCACACACACACAGGAGCAAGTCGCGGGGTAGCAGGTTGCGCCCCTACATCCCAAGTTTCGAGTGCATACAGCAGGCCTCCCATCCAGCGGGGGCTGCTTTCGGATACCACAGGTCACGCCCTGGAAGGGCTGTTTTCATCACACTATTGCAGGTCGGAGCAGCCACAGTAGGGCTGTGCTCGGGATATCACAGAGGGCTCTATCTCGAGCTCTTGCAGCGGGGCAGTACCTCAGAAGGGGGCTGCGAGCAGGTACATTCTGCGCCCTGAGCGGGCTTGTTGACTGCGTGGGTTATCTCCAGCAGGGGGTTGCGTAGACGCTCTTTTCCTACAGGGGTTGAAGCTAGGGCAGACCCGCTGGGGACTGCATCACCTACATTCAGCAGGGTACATGCTTCGCGCCCTTCGGGGTAGCCTTCACTTGCAGGCATTCTCAAGCAACCAAGGGCTGCATGATATGAGCAGGACAGCTTTGGACAGTGTTGGGAGTTAAGGCATCTGGCGCAAGACCCTCTTATCATCTGAGGTTTTACTGCATAAAAGCTGGACAGCAGCAGCTGGTGGTCAGTTACGCAGGAGGGTCATAATACGCGTAGGTCAACAGACGCCATACGCGTAGGTCGTCATTCTACGCGTAGGTCAGGCATCCTACATGTAGCTGGGAAGACAGCTGGATATCATATGCGACGTCATACGCGTAGGTTTCAGTGGAACATTCATGATGATTCTGTGTGCGAAATGGTAAGTGAACCCGATACATCTCTTGAACGACAAAGCATGGAAGCAATCTCTTCTGCACAAGACCCTGCACAGGACACGGATGCCGTCAATGTCTCACCTGTTTGCAAGTCGCGAGCAAAGGCAACCTTCATGCTCACGAACAAGCGGATGGCGCAGATGGAGAGGGAAATGAAGGAGTGGAAAACAGATATGGAAGGATGGTGGAAGGAGAAGGCCAACCTCCTTCAGATGGTCTTCAATGAAGGCGCACAATGGAAGAAGGAGAAAGAGAGCCTTAACGAAGAAATACAGACACTCAAAGAAGAAGTCTCAGGCCTCAAACAGGAGAACCCAAACGCCGAGATACGGACACTCAAAAAAGAAGTCTCGGCCCTTAAACAAGAGCTTGCTGATAGAGTAAGATGTGAACTAGAGGAAGGCGAATTTCAGCCCTCGGTAATAGATGAAATCAAGGAAATCAAGGAACAGGTAAGGATGATCACAGAGGAAGAAAAACTGTGTGGCAAAGACATCTTCATGGGCGGAGATGATAACAAGGACACAGAAAAAGGCGAACCAGGCCGAAAAATGGATTGAGGTCGCCAAGAAATGGAAAGGCCAAGAAACTCCTTGTACACCGACGCTTATCAACATGACCCTCGAACAGGAACAAAGAAGGCGGATACGAGCACTGCATGTGAGAGTGACTGGTCTCAAGGACCTAAACAATGTGGAGAAAGAGGTCACAAGCCTTACATCCATGATGGGGATGGAGAAGCTGTAACTGACTTGGACACTCCAAGTCAAGAATCAATCGCGACAGCACCAAATAACCACTTCAAAACAATTCACAGATCACAATAGATTTGCACTGGCCCGGCGGAGTTCCGTGCCTAGAGATATTGGCCCCAAAGACTGGCGCCCCTTTCGGTATTTCTTTTTATATTAATCAATCATCAAAGTACAAGAGAGCGGTTAGGGTTTCACTCTCAGACTCTGCGTCCAGATGCTTTGAGAAGTGAGGCCCTCACCACTAATTTAAACAGTTACAAGGGATGCCCAAAAGCAGAGCCCCAAAAGCTTGAAAGCAAAAGCAGATTCTCTCTCTCTCTCAATGAGAGTCAGTAAAAAGCAAGTTCTCTTTTTCTCTTTCTTTCTCCCAAATCAAAGCGAAAAGTTGAGATTTGCGTCGCTCAAAAAAATAATTTAAAAAAAAAAAATCCCCCATCGGCGATTTCCGGAAATTAGGGTTTCTGACAGAAATTAGGGTTTCTGTTGTCCACCACGTCATCACTTTGTGACATACCCCCCTCTTGAAAGCATTGTAATCGACCGCAATTACGCCTGCAAAACCGACAAAAGCCATAAACCGTCTTAGCAGACACTGACTGTTAGTACCTACGTACTAGGAACACACATCTAGCACATGTACAAAATCGACAGTCACATCACACGACATCACCGGACATCACATGACATTCAACATTCATTTGGATCTTAGACCATGATTTATCGGCAATGTAGCTAGCAATCACATCTAGGTCCAATCAGGACCTCATCGATATCCGATTGACTAACCCCTATTGCAACCATGTCTATTCGAGATCAATCAGACCAAAATGCTGCAGTCATTTCGGCTATCAGTTCCTGCACTCAAAAGAAGTGAAGAAACAAATCAGTATCATAATCAGGAATTCCATTTCATAAAGTCATCCAGCAGAATACTGTCAACTCTCAGTATCCCTGAAGTTCAAAGAGACATCAGTGACTTTAGTATCAAAATCGAGGCATCTGTTGACAAAGGAGCAGAGTAACTCCCCTCTTGTGCATCCCACTGCACCAGATCTTCGGCCAAGCTGAGTTTCTGGGTTCCATTTGGAGTAGACTTTGCTAAACCAAAACATCGAGGTAAAGTTTCACAATCCGAGGAGTATGTGCTAGGTCCTCCTCCTCCATCCACTTCGCATCAAATGCAGGAAAGTTCTTGAACTAAACCAAGAACCGCCTTCGGACTTTACCTTTCTTCGTATCATTATGTGCCAAAATTTATTCAGGAACAAGGATCTCCTCGTTTTCTTCCACTTTGGGTTGCTCATCAGGCTCCCCATCATCAGGCACATCACCCTTAAAAGGTTTCAAGAGACTCACATGCAATGCATTGTGAATCCTCCAAGTATCTGGCAGTTTTAATCGGAAGGAGACATCATTTATCTTTTCAATAATCTGGAAAGGTCCATAGTATCGCATACTAAGCTTTGGAAAAAGCCTCTCCTTTCCCTTTTTCTTTCGTAGGCATGCCTTCTCAAAAGTAAGAGCACCCAATCATCCTCCTTCAATTTCAAGTCGCGACGATGGCGATCCGCTGCCTTTTTCTGTCGTTCTTGAGACTCCTGCAAAGTCTCGCGAACCTTGGCAAAAGCCGTATTCAAATCTCGCGAATATTCATCCGCTTCAAATATCTAATCTTTCGTGCTCAGGAAGGATGAAACCTTCGCAGCACTTTCAACAATCTCACATGGCGTCTTCCCCGTCGAAGAGTGTATCGTGTTATTGTAGGCAAATTCCACCAAAGGTAAGTTCGTTTTCCATTGAGTCTTCTGATCCGAGATACAAGACTTCAATAAATCTAAAATCACCCAATTGGCAATCTCAAATTGCCCGTCAGTCTGCAAGTGGAACGATGACGAGAACTGCAACTGCGTGCCAATGTTCTCCCAAATTGCCTTCCAAAACCAACTCATAAATCTGGGGTCTCTGTCGGAGAGAATCGTCTCAGACGTGCCATGTAATCGGAAAATCATCGTGATCATTTTGTGTTCTCAGGAGATCAAAAAAATGAAATCCATTTCAATATTTTCCCAGGGGCGGGTGGGTATGGGTAAAGGTTGTAGCAATCTCTGTGCCTTATGCCTATCAAACTTCACCTTCTGGCATACCAAGCAACTGCGCACAAACTCTTCCACATCCTTCTTGAGTCTCCGCCAAAAGAAATATCTCTCTACCCCTTTCATGGTGGTAGCAATGCCGCGGTGACCCGTAAAAGGTGGAATGTGGCATTCAGTCATAACCTTATCCCTCAACGGCTATGTAACGCACAACATAGTCTTTTTCATCAAGTAGCCTTCCCGAAGGGAGTATCCAGCTACTGTCTCCCCATCCCGTAGCCGTGTGAAAATATCTGTAAAATCTGTATCTGTGGCATACTGATCGACCATATCCTCGAAGCTCCTATGATGTATCACGGAAATAGCCAGAACCAACGGTTTCCGAGGCAAAGCATCTACCACCACATTCTTCTGTTCCTGCACATGGACAATCTGGAAGTGGAACTGTGACAAGATGTTCGCCCACCGCATCTGCTTTTCCGAAAGCTGCTTCTGTGACAAGAAGTAGCGCAAACTCTGATGGTCTGTAAAGACAGTAAAATCCGCTCCGACTAGGTAATGCCGCCACTGAGTAAGAGCATGGATAACCGCCAAAAGCTCTTTCTCATAGATCTGTGCTGTCATCTCCGGCCTAGAGAACAAACGGCTCTCGTAAGCTATGACATGGCCTTCTTGCATCAAGACCGCACCCAGACTACGACCACAAGCATCACAAAATACTTCAAATGACTTCTGCAAGTCCGGCAAAGTCAAATCTGGTCCTATAGTCAATTTCTCTTTCAATGTCCGAAAGGCAGTCACCTCTGTGGATCCCCACAAAAAAGGTACTCCTTTCGGTGTCAAGGTATGCAAAGGGGAAGCAACCTCTACAAACTTTCGTATGAACCGCCTGTAGTACGAACACAGTCCCAAGAAGCTTCTAACTTCATGGACATTCCTCAAATCGGGCCAATCACGGATAGTCTCTATCTTGGCCGGGTCCATTTGCACTCCTGCTGCTACTGACAAAATGTGTCCCAAAAAGTGTATCTCTGGTAGGAAAAAATCACTTTTCTTTGCATTAATCACTAACGTGTGATCTCGTAATGCCTGAAAGACTTGAAGCAGATGATCTCTGCGTTCTGCCTCATTCTTGGAGAAAACAATGATGTCATCAAAGAAAGTGCCAACAAATAGCCTGTACTCTCGAAAAAAAAAATTCATGTCTATCATCCGGTTAAATGTCGCAGGAGCATTGGTTAAGCCAAAAGGAATCACCAGAAACTCAAATAACCCAAAAGTTGTCCGAAAAGCTGTCTTGTAGACATCTCCTAGCGCTATCCTGATCTGATGATATCCACTCTTCAAGTCAATCTTGTTAAAGCACGAGGATCCCTGTAACCTGTCGAGTATATCATCGATCCTAGGAATTGGAAATCTGTTCTTAATGGTGATTTCGTTGAGAGTGCTATAATCGATGCACATTCTCCAAGATTCGTCTTTCTTCAAAACCAACAACACTGGAGAGCAATATGGTGAAGTACTAGGCTGGACAAGACCCTTTTCCAAGAGGTCTTTCACTGGGTTCATAATCTTTTCATTCTGTACTCGGCTCACACGGTAAGGTGGCCGATTCGGTGGCGTGCTTCCAGGTATCAGATCAATGGTTTGATCTTCAGGCCCTCTGAAAAGCAATCGGCATGAGTGTGGAGAAAAATCTTGGCGTTCTTTTGATCAGGTCAAAACATATTCAACCTTTATCCAGCGTTCAGTTCTCTCCCAAAGAATGAGTAAGAAACTGAAGTTCATAAGTACAATCTCTAAGCCCTTCATTTATCAAAGTCACTTTCTCGGCCCGATAGTCAACCATGGCGTAGTTCTTGTGGTACCAAGGGATCCTGAGTAGAACGTCACTCGCGTGCCCTAAACACCCCTGTCATTGCAAACAAAGTTTTCCAATGCTCCGTGTAATGGCAACATCCCATCCGGGTGCCAGTCGAACTACCTCTGCCTGTGGCGTCAGTCTGTCGGGCGTAATTCCAAATCGAGCCGCCAATTCCAAGTGAAAAGAAGTTGGCCTTTGCTCCTTCAAAAGAGCTTCCTGATCCTTCACTTTGCCCCAAAAGCGGCAAAGTTTGTACTTTCATTCATTAGATTCGGTACAGGTCCCACGCCATGTGGTACCAGTTCTGCTTTTCTATTTGCCTTTTCTGCCACATTCCTCAACTACTCTCGAACTCTCAGGCCTGTCGTCGTCTTTATCATTCTGTTCTTTCTGTGCCTTATTAGGGCACTTCGCGGAGATATGTCTCTGTTCCCCGCATCCAAAGCACTTCCCCTCTCTGATGAAGCGAGCTCTCTCCTCAGGAGTAAGCTTGGGTCGTGCATCATTTTTCTCTTGGTTGCTCTTTTTTCTTTCTACTTTCATTCCCAGAAGTCTGTTCGGCTCGTTGTGTCATAGCCTCATTTGTGGGGTAGGTCAGACTGCCAGAGTGAATGGCAAAGCCCCGCGTCGCATGAGTTATCAACTCCTGAATAGAAGCTGACTTCTGTTCCAAGCAGTGATCTCGGATCTCTGTAGGTAGACCCAAGGTAAACCGCTCAATCTGTTCTCTGAACGAGATCTTCTTGAATGAAGAGGCGGGTAGAAAAGAGCTCCAGAATCTTTCACAATAAGCATTGATTGTATCTTTCTTGGTCATCCGAAGATGGTTCCAAGCAGCTCGTATATCTCGCTCAAACTCTTGAGTCAACCACGAAGAAATAAAAAGCCTCTTGAATTTCAGCCATGTAGCTGGCATAGTCTTGCTTAATAGAAACGTGGACCACCAAGTGCGAGCATTCCCCTTAAAATAAGAGGCAGCTCTCCGAATCTTGGAGTGCTCTGAATAGCGTCCTCCCGCGAAAGCGATGTCAAACTGCTGTATAAAAGACAAAGCCTTCGAAGCATCTAAGTATCCTGAAAAAGTATCAAACTTGATCGAGTGGCCACCTTCCTTAAACTCTCGGACTTTCTTGCTTTTATCTTCGAGAAAGTCATACTGGTTGGCTTTGTAAAAATTCTTCTTGTTCGCATAAAACTTTCCGTCATCGGAATCTGAGCTGTCTGTAGACGAGTCCTCAGTAGAACTGTCAGTCTCTGGACGAGATGTAGCCTTCTTTGCCTTTTTCTTGCCCTTTCCGAAGCTTTGTGTCTTGCTTCGCTTTTTGCTTTTTCTGTCTTCTTCGCTCTAATGCGAGGAGCTAGAAGAACTGTCAGAAGAAGAAGAAGAAGAACTGGGTACTCCTTCAAATCGAACACGCTTCTTCTATTTCTTTGCCTTGTCAAAAGTCGACCGACGACCCAAATATCCCGGGGAAATCAATGCCTTTCTTCTGCTTTTTTTGCCGTGCTTTTTGCCTTTCTTTTGCGCGTCAAAAAGCTGAGCAACCCGTGCATCAACCACGTTCTCTAGTTCCTTCTCCGTATATTTCTTGGAGGCAGAAGGTTTCTTGAGAGCGGGTTTCGGGAGTGGTGTTGTGGTTCTCTGCCACTCCATCTGTACCTCTTCCAAAGAGGTCTGGTTCATATATTTTGCCATCTTCGAGTCCTTGGCAGAATTGAGCATCATCTTTGTTGCATCATCAATCAATTTACGACGCTCCATCTCTTTTTGCTCCGCCTGAGTAGGCCGAGGCGGGCCATACTCTCTGCCTGAATCTTCGTTGTGATCCCAGCCCGCATCTCCAGATGCAGAGGGAGTCGACTGATCATTGCCTGAAGCCATAGGTGCCGCGGAAAAAAAAAATCGGGGATCGGATTTCCCGTAGAAGAGAAATCGGCCGTGCTCTGATACCACTGTAACTGACTTGGACACTCTAAGTCAAGAATCAATCGCGAGAGCAACAAATAACCACTTCAAAACAATTCACAGATCACAATAGATTTGCACTGGCCCGGCGGAGTTCCGTGCCTAGAGATATTGGCCCCAAAGACTGGCGCCCCTTTCGGTATTTCTTTTTATATTAATCAATCATCAAAGTACAAGAGAGCGGTTAGGGTTTCACTCTCAGACTCTGCGTCCAGATGCTCTGAGAAGTGAGGCCCTCACCACTAATTTAAAGGTTACAAGGGATGCCCAAAAGCGTGAAAGCAAAAGCAAATTCTCTCTCTCTCAATGAGAGTCAGTAAAAAACAAGTTCTCTTTTTCTCTTTCTTTCTCCCAAATCAAGCGAAAAGCTGAGATTTGCGTCGCTCAAAATTTCCCCAAAAAAATAAAAATAAATAAATATTCCACCTCCGCGATTTCCGGAAATTAGGGTTTCTGGCAGAAATTAGGGTTTGCAGGAATTTTAGGGTTTCTGGCAGAAATTAGGGTTTCTGCTGTCCGCCACGTCATCACTTTGTGACAGAAGCCTCTGCACACAAAGGCATGGAGGGTAGGTAAGAAAAGTGATGGCACGGGAGAGTCTTCAAAAGGGAGAGCTCTCATACTACGCTTCCCCTCGTTGGAAGAGAAGAAGGAATTCCTGAGGAAGAGACCTACTCTCAAAAAGACAGGTATTTTCCTTGGTGATGACCTGACTCTCTCACAACTCGCACATATGAGAGAGGTAATGCCAGAGATTACAGCGGCAAGGGAGAAGGGAAAGATGGCCTTCTATAGAGATGGACGGCTGGTGATTTTAGAGCGGCGCACTGCATGACGGTGCGAGACATATGGGACCACGCTGAAGATGGCTACCTGGAATTGTAATGGGTCTATGAGGTTGGACGTGGGTGCATTTGAGGACAGTTTCAAAGACAAGGATATTGTATTCTTCTCAAAGACTCATCAGGCCCATGGACAGGTGATTCCACATGTGGTGGGATACAGATGGGAGACAGCTCACAGGACAAATGCGAGATATGAGCATGGGAGTAGAGGTTCAGGAGTAGCAGTGCTATTCAGAGAGGAACTACAACCATTACTGCATATTGTACGAAGAGATGATCATGCTAGATATATGTGGGTAAGACTAAGAGCTAACACAGGTCGATTCCTATATATGGCCATATGTTACTTTCCTCCCAGTACATCAGTGTATGCTGCATCCAGAGGGCAGTCGCCTTTCTCTATACTAGATGATGACATATGGGAGTTTTCTAGGGATGGTGATATCATTCTCCTAGGGGACTTCAATGCCCGAACGGGCAACTCACAGACAATCTTCTACGACACTTCAGATGAGATGCTTAGAGAGCTGGACGTGGGTGAGTTGGGACTTGACAGGTGCTCAGATGATAGAGAGCGGACGGAATATGGAGATACCTCATGGAAATGACGACTACACATGAATTAGCTATACTTAATGGCTTACAGCGATTTCCTGGAGCAGCCGGTTTCACATGCTTTCCACACAGACATGGGGCTAGTACAGTGGATTATGTTATGACACAACCGAGCTTTATCCCCTACATTCAGGATTTCACTGTGGGAGCCAGGCCAGTGGGCATAGCAGTAGATCATGCTCTCTTGACACTGTCCGTCAAATTTCAATATAGTACAACCCAGACATCAGGAGGCAAGTCACACACCCGATATACATTTACTCCAGAGACTGATTTCGTTTATACAGAGGAGATCTGGGACCGTCTATTGGAAGGCACAGCTGGTACAAATGATACAGGCCTCTCAGTGGAGGAGTGCACCACTCTACTGACTAAGACACTACATGGGGCTGCATCAGTGGCATACCCACACACTCAGCCGGGTAAGAGACGACATTCTGGATGCATGCCCCTGAATAGTTGGTATGATGAGGAATGCAGAGAGATGAGAGCCCAGCTTCAAATGGATCTTCTTTTAGGAGTCATCACCTACAGACAGTCTCGGATTGCTTTCCGACGCCTTGTGCGACGGAAGAAGCGAGCTTACCTAGCTCAGATGGAACGAGACTTATATCAGATGTTCTTGAGTAGGGACTCAGGAGAAGCATGGTGACTCTTCCATGAGCACTCCCCTCCCCCAATGATTACTTCACCTGATGTGTGGGGCCAATATGCGACATCATTATATACGGTTCTTGGACAGGAACCCCTTCCAGACCCTAACAAGCCTTGCCCAGCTACGAGCACTTTCTTTACACTTGAGATGGTACAAAGGGCCATCGACAGGATGAGGACCGGGAAGGCATATGATCATGACGGTCTAGTAGCGGAGCACTTTATACATGCCAGGGATGTGCTAATGGAGGTTCTCGTAGTGTTGTTCAATCGTGCCATGTGAGGGATTACCTGAGACTTGAGGTTGTCTAATATTGTGCCCATCTTCAAGGCTGGGGACCCTACAGAGCCTGGGACCTACCGCACTATTATGGTTGGACACACATTGGCACGGTTGTATGCATCTATTCTGGAGCAACACTTGAGTAATTGGGCAGAGGGCGAGGGTGTACGAGCAAAGGGTCAAGCCGGCTTCAGGAGGGGTTTCTCCACTCTTGATCATATTCTGACACTCAGGGCCATCATTGAGGAGGGCAGATCACATGGGAGACGGATCTATTGTAGCTTTGTGGATTTTCGCAAAGCATTTGACATGGTACCAAGAGCTCGATTGATGCGCAGACTGCAGGAGATGGAGGTGCCCATAGAGGTAATTTGGGGGATTATGGCTTTGTACAGATCAGTGGTAGGACATGTACGCACTCCGGAAGGGGTATCTGATTTAGTTCACTCTACTATTGGAGTGAAACAGGGCTGCCCATGGTCTCCTACTCTATTTGGTATGTATGTTGATGAGGTGTCTGAGTACATCGACAGAGAGGGTGATAGGGGTGCCCAGCTGGCACGGACGTGGATCCCATTGTTGCTATATGCTGATGATATTGTGTTGATATCTGACTCACCAGAAGGTATGCAACGACATTTGGATGCACTACGCAGTTTTGCAGAGGATAGTGGACTGTGTGTAAACCTAGGTAAAACCAAGGTTATGGTGTTTAACACCACACCACAATGGATTAGGAGATCAGTACCTACTTTCAAATATGGTCAGGAGATTGGGGAGTATACAGATGCATACACTTACCTGGGGGTAGTCTTTATTGGGCCGAGATTTTCTTTCAGAAGAGCAACAGAGACTAGACTAACTAGAGCTGGTGCGGCTCTGGGAGGAATGGAGAGGATGTGTTCGCAGGTTCAGTTCCAGGAACCTAGGACAAAGTTATGGCTCTTTGATACTTTGGTTGCTTCTACTATATTATATGGGGTGCAGGTTTGGGGACCTTCTATAGGCCAGGATGGCTGGAGGCGTATGGAGAAGCCCCTGGTATCTATGATCTCTCGGCTGATTAGAGCCAAGGCTTTCGTACCGCATGATATCATTCGAGCGGAATTAGCTGCCCCCCCTATGGAGATTGAGGCGCTTACCAGATCAGTCTCCTTTGTACACAGTCTGTGGGATACTACTAGAGACAGATATGCCAGGGTGGCTCTAGAGTCCTCCAGACAATTAGCTCTTAATGGGGATACATCATGTTGGTTTGCACAAATGGCATCATGGTTTCAAACACATGGTTTCACCATGGACAGGTTGCCTCCTTTTCAATACTCTCTACAGGCACCCTTGAGGTCTCTGCCCCCCCTATGGAGATTGAGGCGCTTACCAGATCAGTCTCCTTTGTACACAGTCTGTGGGATACTACTAGAGACAGATATGCCAGGGTGGCTCTAGAGTCCTCCAGACAATTAGCTCTTAATGGGGATACATCATGTTGGTTTGCACAAATGGCATCATGGTTTCAAACACATGGTTTCACCATGGACAGGTTGCCTCCTTTTCAATACTCTCTACAGGCACCCTTGAGGTCTCTGACACGGGTACAGATTAATAGACTTATTCGTCGGGATCTGATCCAGCTGGACACGAGGAGGACATGGATAGAGCCGTTATAGGAGTTGGGCACAAAGATGGCTTTCTATAGAGAGCATCTTCTCCACCTCACGGGGGATGGGTTTGTGATTCGACCTAGCTATATGGACACGCATCTTTCTCATGGTTTGCGTTGTGCCATTGGCCAGATACGCACGTCCTCACATCAGCTCGAGATTGAGACTGGCAGATTCAGAGGGACACCAGCAGATAGCAGGATATGCCGCTTATGCCATCTAGAGCCAGAGACAGAAGTACATCACATATGTCATTGCACAATGTACTATGAGATACGAGGCCGTTTTCATTGTCTATTCAGAGAAGGTTTTGGGCCTCTATCTAGGGTCATGAGTTATGAGGTTCAGAGATGTCTTGGGCTATATCTACTTGAGTTACACAGGCATAGAGAAACTTTACTGCGGAGAGCTGAAGAGAGACAACCCCAGAGACAGATCACAGATTTCTTTACACTAGATATTGTACACCCAGAAGAACAGATAGAGGAGCAGCCAACAGTGGAGAGGTCTACCCAGCAACCCGCACTACTGGCATTCTCATAGACCGAGCATTGGAGCTAGGGAGATCTAGACGACCCCGATGGAGAAGAGGAGATACACAGTTTCGAAGGAGGCTACAGCAAAGGATTCGAGCCATACTCTTTCGTCGTCCCGAGTGCAGATGAAGATGGATCTCTACTCCCCTCCCATATTGTCTTCACATTGTACTACTTAGTTTAGGATCCCGCAGTATTTATATTTTGTTATCCTAGTTTAATTTATTTTGTTAATCTGACTTTGTATCAGATACACCGCATTGTAACTTTCTGGTCTCATAGGTCACTTTGGTCTTTTGAAGACGTTAATATTTCATTTTATTTCATCTCTCTCTCTCTCTCTCTCTCTCTCTCTCTCTCTCTCTCTCTCTCTCTCTCTCTCTCTCTCTCTCTCTCTCTCTCTCTCTCTCTCTCTCTCTCTCTCTCTCTCTCTCTCTCTCTCTCTCTCTCTCTCTCTCTCTCTCTCTCTCGCATAAGAGACCTCTGGCGATGCACAATGGCCTATCACCCAGAGGAAGTACAAAAGTAGGTTAACAAGGTATGCGCTATATATACATCAAGGTGGCCTGTAAGATGAATGTAAAAGGAACCACTATGGAGGTGCATAATGCCATGTGATGTGGCCATGATCTCGACAAAAAAGAATTGACAATCTCGCCCATTTGTGAAGAAAGACACATCGACGCTGCTCTGCTGCCCTGGAGGAGCCAGCTGAAGAATCCCACAAACTGCGGAGAGTATGCAACAGCCCTGTCCAAATGGCTGTCAAAACGGTGGACGTAGGGGAGGATTGAGAGCCCAGAATGTGGGCACCGCAAGCCTTCCACACGGTCCAAAGCATGATGCTGCATATCGAGGTGAAGACTGTGTTTCGGTGGCAGAAATCCAACTCATGACCTGCATCTGGTATCGTCTGTAGAGTGCCTGGTCTATATCCTAAGGGAGTAAGCAAGAAGACCGCGTCTATCGGCAAGCCCTGAAAAGAGGTGTATGACCCGGAAATTGCAAAAGCCATGCAACTGCCCCCCATGTCACAAACCCATCACGGATACCCTATTTAATCAACAGACAACAAACTGCTATCCACACTTTGCGCATATGGACAAACCCAGAAACAGTGTCTCAAAGACTCAGGCTCCGAAGTACATCTCTGACAAGTGGGATCATGACCATTGACTACCGACCAAGTGCCTATAGGAAATCCAGCATGTGCTATCATCCACATGAAAAACCATATCCTGTGGCTGATCCAAAGGGTCCAGATGCAGGACCAAAACTGTCGATGGAAAGTTGGGAGGATGCGCTGATTTTGCCACACCTCTGATTGGCATGGACGATGAGGTGGATGCCGGGTTCGTAAAAGAAGCCTCCCCCTAAGGGAGACTGTGTACTCAAAAAGGGATAAGAGGGCTCATCGCTCAACGAAGGCCAGTGCCATCGCAATTCGCAGCGGTCCGTATGTTGTGCCACATCAGCATGCCAGCGCATAATACGACGTTCAAATAGCTGCCCGCCAGCTCTTTTTAGTTGTCTAATGTTCCTAAGGACCCATCCGACGGGACCCTATAAGTTGGAACAACTTATAATTCTTGGTCCTGTTAGTTGGACATGCCACGTCATAATTTTGTGACATTTATCCGCAACAGCAGGCTACAAAAGGCTGTTGTAAGCCCCTGTAACAAGGGTAAAATCTGTAGCACTTGTAGGCAGTAGGACCAAGCACCAAGGGGTAATGGCTACAGTATAAAACCCTAAAATGGCTGCGAGCAGGGTAGTGCACAGAGGGTCAAGCAGGGGCAGCTCGCACAGTAGATGTGGGGGCGACGCACACAGTAGAGAGGGTGTGCGTTGCAGGTCTGAGGGAATGCACAGCTGTAACGGGAGGGGGCACCACGTGCCATCGGAAAAGAAGACCCGCACCTGTAGGGCTACTTGCCCTTCAATTAGGACGAGATTTCTCGTACGAAATCTCTCCAAATCAACCTCTACCTGGTTAGGATTAGCATTTAGCTAATCTAGTACCTGTGCAAGAGGCTCTTGCCTCGCATACAGATGAATAGCCCTTGAGTCGGCATCACGATTCTATATTCAAAAAGGGAGAGAGATGCACGAGCGGAATCCTTGTGCTACATAACACAGAGGAGAAGGCAAGCTTTTTATTAAAGCTGTAATCATGCACCCACTACTCACACACACTTTGTAGTCACTTAATGAAGTCAAATCAGCCTCCCTCCCTTCTCTACTCGATTTTGGGCGCCCCAATTGCTAGCTGTTGAGGTGTCCTTGCAGATTGCTTTGGAGCTGCCAAGTGTCCCTTATGCCCATTTGGTTTAAATTCCTAGTACCCACCAACTTATGAAGTCTCCATGAGCAGCCTAAATGACTTTAATTGAGCCTAGCCACCCTTTTACTTATGCCCATTTGGTTTAAATTCCTAGTACCCACCAACTTATGAAGTCTCCATGAGCAGCCTAAATGACTTTAATTGAGCCTAGCCACCCTTTTACTAATGTCGATCGGCCCAACCATCTTGTGGCTACCTAGCCTTCAATGTTGCCGTGACATACCCCCCTCTTGAAATCGCAAACGTCCTCGATTGCATGCAAGATATACACGATATAGATGATTTAGTGTGATTAGCACCCTTTTACCATCACATGTATCTGCAAGAAACGTCATGAAACATAGATACAAATGACTTAATGAAACCTTCATACTTTTCTCATTTCTATCAATCATAGAAGTGAGCATTATACCTTTAAAACTTGCTAAGCAATGTACACTTCTATTGCATTGAATCTGTATGTACATATGATGTGCTAGCTCCAACATCACCCCTCTTTTGAGCACGTTGAGTTAAGGCATACGTGCATTGTAAACCAAAGGCCTCAAGGTAACGCTACAATACATTTGGTGACTCTACCTCAACTTCAGGTTGATCTTCATTTGGCATTATCTTCCGGCACATCACCCACAAGAGGTCTTAGAAGACTCACATAAAACGCATTATGAATCTTCCAAGTGTCAGGCAATTTCAGCCTATATGCAACATCACTAATCTGATCAAGTACTTGAAAATGTTGAGCTTGGGAAACAACCTTTCCTTGCCCTTCGTCTTTTTTAATCTTGCCTTATCAAACCGTGAAAGAACCCAATCACCAGGTGAAAACAACTATACACGTCGGTGACGATCAGCAGCTTTTCTACTTTGCCCGAGTCTTCCCAAAGGCAAGCTTAATTTTCTTATAGATTTCATCCATGTTCTCTACATAGCGATCTGCTTCAAAGATCTTATCCTTTGTGTGCAAAATGGGAGGAACCTTTTTGCCACCTCTCTCTCTCTCTCTCTCTCTCTCTCTCTCTCTCTCTCTCTCTCTCTCTCTCACACACACACACACACAATTACATACATCTTAGACATCATCAATATCATCAACTAATAAACATTGTTGATCTTTTTCATTTGAGAAGTGTTGAAATGGCACATACATTTTTCAATACTTTGCTCAATTTTCACTCCAATGCGAATGCAACTAGCCATGCACTCTAGTTACCAAAAGTGATAATGAGAATGAAAGCACGTATTTAGGAAACATAATGAGAGCCCAACACTCAAGAGGCATCGACAATGGAAGGAAAAAAGAAGAGGTCTTCACTCTTGATGCCTTGTTACATGATCAAAAACTGAAGTGATAATGAAAGCACGTATTTAGGAAACATAATGAGAGCCCAACACTCAAGAGGCATCGACCATGGAAGGAAAAAAGAAGAGGTCTTCACTCTTGATGCCTTGTTACATGATCAAAAACTGAATGGAGCAGCCAACTATCACTTTAGAAGATATAATGCAACAGCCAACTAGGATCTAATCATGGCTCTTGCATTTTTTTTAAATATGCACCTTGATCTGTTCCATATTTATTCAATGTTTCATTATTGCTACTATCCATGTTGCATGACTTGAGCACAATTTCGAAGGGTGCCTTGCCAGTTAATAAATGCACCAGATTGTTGGATGCATACTCAAGCATAGGTAAATATTGTTCCCACTTGCCCTTTTTGTCTGACACATAGCACTAAAGCAGATCTAAGACAATAGAGTTGGCTTCTTCTGACTCTCCATCATGAAATGAGGACAAAAAACTTGAGCGTAGTGCCCATGTTTTCAAACAAGCCTCTCCAAAACAGGCTTGTCATGCGACGATTACGATCACTGACAATTGACTGTGGCATACCATGGTGCTTAAACACATTATACATGAACAATCGTGCCATCAGATCAGATTTTATCTTTTTCTTGACAGGAATAAAGTGGGCCTATTTGATGAAAGTGCAAATAATGGTCCTTATACCATCATTCACAGTCGACGTTCTTGGGACAACAAAGATAAAATCCATAGCAATACTTTTCCATAGCTCTTTTGGAATAAACAGTGGTTGTAGCAACCCTGGTGCCTATCACAAACTGCTGACGTGTCAAGCCATTGAAGAACGGAGCCAACCTGGAGATCCTAGCCGAGGAGCCTAAACCCTAAGTGAAGAAGCAGAAGCTGTAACAAACTTGGACACCCCTAAGTCAAGATTCTACCACGACACAATAGAGATTCACTTTAAAACGTTCACGAAAGACGACACGGCCCGGCATAGTTCCATGCCAAGAGGTTTTGGCCCCAAAGACTGGCGCCCTTACAGTATTTCTTTTTAAATTAATCTATGTGCAAAGTACAAGAGAGTCCCTGGGAACTCACACTCAAACTCTACGTCCAGATGCTCTGAGTAATGAGGCCCAAAAGACCTTTTTATTGTTACAAGGGTTGCCCAAAAAGCAGAGCCCCAAAATCTCAACTCAAAGGCTTACTACCCCAAAAGCTTTCACTTAAAACTTAAAAGCAATCTTCTCCAAAAGCAGCCAGTGCTAATTCAGCCAAAAGCAGCAGCGCAATTTCCGGAAATCCATACACTGCCATGTCAGCATGTCAGCGGATATTGTGGAAGTTCGTATTGCCTACCACGTCACCTGTCAGTGCGTTTTCCGGCGGGATTTCTATCACAAGACAAGCACCACGTGCCAATAGAAAAGAACAAACTGAACAAACTTTTAGCACTTCAATAACAACTTAACTGAAAGAGAGAGACGACAAGCGACACGGAGTAACGGAATTCCACCCCAGAGAGTATTGGCCCCAAACCTTGGCGCCCCTTTCAGTATTTCTTTATATTGCATCAACACTGTACAAGCCGGTACTCCAAACTCTGCACCTTCTCCAGGAAGCATGCCCGAGAATGAGCCCATGGCCTCATATTTAAAGGCCCTAGGCCCCAAAAGCAGTTTACAGTAAAAAGCCTTCGAACTCAAAGGCTCCTGGTCCAAAAACAATGCCAAAAAGCTCCCATCGTAAATCAAGGAAATCCATAGTCCTGCCATGTCAGCACTGTCAGCGTAAAAAGCGGAAATCCGTACAGTTCTGCCACGTCAGCACTGCCAGAAAATCCGTACAGTTTTGCCACATCAACAGTCGTTGGAATTTCCGGAGCCTCCATACAACTGCCATGTCATCAGTTTTTGGCGCAAGCCTTTGTGTATGTGTGGGTCCTGCTTTATTTTAATTCCTTGATGTCTCTTGGGACCCCATCGGACGGGGTCCCCATAAGTTGGTAGGACTTCTTCTGTTACTTGTTCTTCTTAGGGTTTAGGCCCCTCGGCCGGCATCTGCAAGTTGGCTCCATTCTTCAGTGCTTTGACACATCAGCAGTTTGTGACATCTCCCCTTCTTGAAAGAGAGTAATCGTCCGTGATTACAACATATCTGCAAAACAACTCAACTTAGCTCAAGAATTTCGGAGGTTAATCCGAGGGACAATCGGTTTGCTCTTTTTGTGAAGGAGTTAGCTTCTCCTTTCGGCTCTTTTGATCAAGGAGTTGGCTTCTCCTTTCTTCCAGATCGGAACTCTTGATATTCTAGCGTAGTAAAATTAGCCATCACACCCAGACCGCACTGATCTTCCACGGGTGTCTTTATGCACTAACATTACATACCCAGGTAATCTCATCCAATTAGGAATATATAGTGGTTGGCACATCACAATGCAACACAAATGCTCACATATGCATGTTACAAGACATAGAAACATAAAGCCGCCGATGAACACTCCCCCCGCAAATAACCACGTCCGATCCATGAGTTGTTCAACGACTCCCTCATCATTCCTTCCGCAAATAACCTACCATAAATTACGCTAGCAGCTTTTTAGCTTTGCTTTTGGACCAAATGCTTTTGAGTTAGAAGGCTTTTTATTGTAAACTGCTTTTGGGGCCTAGGGCCTTTAAATATGAGGTTAGGGCTCATCTCTGCAATGTTTCTTGGAGAATGCAGAGGGTGGAGTTCCGGCTTGTACTGTGTTGATGCAATATAAAGAAATACCGAAAGGGGCGCCAAGGTTTGGGGCCAATACTCTTTGGGGTGGGATTCCTCCACTCTGTGTCGCGTGTCGTCTCTCTCTCAGTTATGTATTTATTGATGAAACCGGCCCGTAGGTCGGTAGGCGTTGGCTTTCACCCGAAAATTCTTTACTTTAGACACACACAGAGCACTTTGCAAAGGTAACCTGTAACGGGAATTGACACTTAATCACACACACGGCTCGGCAGCTACAATGCTCCGAGCAGACGCCGACAACCTGTAGGCCCCAACATTGGCGCTCCTTTCGGTATTTCTTTATTCTGTAACAAAGGGAATAGAACCTGTGATCTCCTACAAGCTGCCCCGCACAATCTAGGCTAAGAAACACCTGTTCTGGCCCAATTTCGGCAGCATAACTCTACTAGGACGCTTCACAGTCAATATCCCCACGCAATAGGTGACTTTCCCAACGCATACAGACACTTTGCAAAACCTGGCGAGAATCTGCAGCACGCTGAATTCTCAGTTTTCTGCCCTGAAAATGCGCCAGTTCACCTATACAACGGTCCCTTCGCGTCCCCGAACCTCCTGGGGGTATTAGGGTCCGTTTAGGGCCGAAACCCTAAACCTGCAAAAATACACAGCAGTCTGTAATTCCCTGTTTTGGGCTCCGTTTCGCGTGCCGGTCGCATCTGTAGCAAGACCTCGAGCTCCCGCACTTGTAGGGCTACTTGCCCTTTGAATCGGACAAGATTTCTGGCGTGAAACCTCTCCGAATTCACCTGTACCTGCGGGGGATTAGCTGCTAGCTAATCCAGTACATGTGCAAGAGGCTCTTGCCTCGGCAATCACGCATGAACCCACATAACTGTACATTGGTCAAATGAAAAGCCCACTAGTGGGGCATAACATACTACTCGTAGGGGAGAGAGAGAGCAGTGCGTAGCGTGCAGGGCATCACTCCTGGCATCGCACTGTACATAAGAGGGAAAGGAAGCACTACATAGCTCTTAACCTGTGACAGAATGCAAAAGAGACCGCCTCCCAGCTTAAAAATCAGCGCCCATTTTTCCCTTGTGAGGCAAGTGCACAGAAATGTGCCACTTGGCGCATTTACAAGCATTTTCCCGTTTTGGGTTCGCCGCTTAAAAATATCCTGACCGGTTGCCCAATTGACTTCGCGGCAGAGTTGTAAAATGTTCCCCTAGTCATACCGGAGGTAATGACGCAAACACATTTCTCGGCCCAAAATAGCAGTTCTCTAAATTTTAGGAGATGCTTCCGTTGGGCTCCCACTGGTCTTCTGACCATCTATCCTCATTGGGACCGCATCCAAAAATGCAATGTGGCCCAACTGTCGGATACTTTTCTGTTGGTAGTCACACCTTGACTTTAGGCCTTTATTGAGTTCACTTCCTAGTATCCACCAACTTGTTAAGTGCGACGGGGGGACCTATATGATCTTGCTCTGAGCCTAGACATCCTCTTACCATACAAATTCCAGTGCCGACCACTACCCATCTGCGGGTGAAACTACCGTTCACATTGGCCATGCAATGTCCAACCGTTTGCTACTTCAAGAAGAGGGTCTCAAAAATAAAACAAAACCCCTTGGAAAGAAACCAACAACTAAAGTTAGCAGTTGCCACGTCCTCGTGACATAGTTAACAGTTGCCACGTCCCCGTGACATACCCCCCTCTTGAAATCGCAAACGTCCTTGATTGCATATCATAAATACACGCCACTAATGATCTTGTGCTATCAACACTCTTTTATCATCGCATGTATCCGCAAGAAAGGTCATAACATATAGATACAAATGACTTAATGAGGCCTTCATACTTTTGTCATTTCCATCTATTACACTGAATTCATATGTACATTTGATGTACTAGCTCTATCATTAGCCCTCCTTTGCACACGTTGGGTTGGGACATAAGTAGGTTGTAACCCAAAGGCTTCAAGATAAAGCTGCAATACATTTGGTGACTCTAACAGTTCATGCTCTTCCATCCACTTTGCATCCATAGGCGGATAGTTCTTGAACTTCACCAAATAGCGTCTTGCAACTTGTCCTTTAACCTTTCTGTCCTTATGTGCCAAAACTTGCTCAGGTACCAGCATCTCATCAAGTTCCTCAACTTCTGGCTGATCCTCATCTGGCATATCTTCTGGCACATCACCCATGAAGGGTCTTAGAAGACTCACATGAAACGCATTATGAATCTTCCACGCATCAGGCAATTTCAGCCTGTAAGCCACATCGCTGATCTTGTCAAGCACTTGAAAAGGCCCATGGTAACGCATGCTGAGCTTAGGAAACAACCGTTCCTTGCCCTTCATCTTCTTTAACCTTGCCTTTTCGAACCTTAACAGAACCCAATCACCAGGTGATAGTAGCAATTCACGACGGTGACGATCAGCAGCCTTTTTCTGCTTTGCCTGAGTCTTCTCCAAGGCAACTTTAATCTTCTTATACATCTCATCCATGTTCTCGACATATCGATCTGCCTCAAAGATCTTGTCCTTTGTATGTAAAATGGGAGGAACCTTTTTGCCGCCTTCAACAATCTCAAAAGGTGCTTTGCCAGTAGACGAATGCACCGTATTATTGTACGCATACTCAAGCATAGGCAAATATTGTTCCCACTTGCCCTTATTATCTGACACATAGCATTTCAGCAGATCTAAGACAGTAGAATTAGCCTCTTCTAACTGTCCATCAATTTGGGGATGAAACGAAGACGAGAACTTGAGCGTAGTGCCCATGTTCTCAAACAATCCTCTCCAGAACAAACTGGTCATGCGAGGATCACGATCACTGATAATCGATTGTGGCATACCATGGTACACATTGTACATGAACAAGTGTGCCATCTGATCAGATTTTATCTTCTTCCTGACAGGGATAAAATGGGCATGCTTGCTGAACCTGCAGATAATGGTCCATATACCATCACTCCCTGTTGGCGTCCTTGGAAAATCAAAGATAAAGTCCATAGCAATGCTTTCCCATGGCCTATCCGGAATCGGCAGTGGTTGTAACAACCCTGGTGCCTTTTGCCTGTCAAACTTGACCTTTTGGCAAACTATGCATGCTCGCACAAAGGCATTCACATCTCTCCTCAAGGTAGGCCAATAGAAGAATGTCTCTACCGCTTTAACTGTTGCATCAATGCCACGATGCCCTGCATACGGTGGGACATGACTCTCTTCCATGACCTTATGTCGCAGTGGCCTAGTGACACAAAGTCTGCCATGCATCATCATAAAACCATCTCTGAGGAGGTAGTACTCGTGATGTTGCCCCTCTTGTAACTGTTCAAAGATCCTTGCAAAATCTTCATCAGCAGTATACTGTTCCTTCATGTCATCTAACTCATGATGATAAGGAATTGACACAGCTGAAATTTGTGGCTTTCTTGATAACGCATCAGCCACAACATTCTTCTTGCCTTCCACATGCATAATCTGGAAGTGGAACATGGAAAGAATGTTTGCCCATCGCATATGCTTTTCGGATAACTTTGACTGTGTAAGAAGTATCGCAAGGTCTGGTAATCTGTTTGGACAACAAAATCAGCACCTAAGAGGTAGTGCTTCCAGCTAGAAAGCACATGAATCACGGCCAAGAGCTCTTTCTCATAGACTTGCATAGTCCTCTCTAGCCCTTGGCTTTCATAAGCTACTACCCGTCCATCTTGCATTGGCACTGCTCCGATGCTACTACCACACACGTCACACTGGACCACAAATGACTTCCTGAGATCTGGCAAAACAATAACTAGATCTGAAGTCAACTTTTCCTTTAAGAGACTAAAAGCTGAAATCTCTTTTTGGGTCCATCTGAAAGCGACCTCTTTCTTTTGCAAAGCGTGAAGAGGCGATGCTATCTCTGCAAAATTTCTGACAAACCTTCTATAGTAGGAACACAATCCCAAGAAGCTTCTGACATCGTGCACAATCTTCAAGTCTGGCCATGTCTTGATAGCTTCGACCTTTGCGGGATCCATTCTAACACCATCCTTTGAGACTATGTGGCCAAGAAAGTGGATCTCTTCTAGGAAGAATTCACTTTTTCTTAGGATTGACAAGTAACCTGTGACTGCGCAGCTCTTCGAATACAATGGTCAAGTAACGCCTATGCTCCTCTCCATTCTTCGAATACACTATCATGTCATCGAAGAACGTTCCAACAAACTGTTGATGCGAGCGGAAAATCCGGTCCATCATTCTGTTGAACGTGGCAGGAGCACTTGTTAGCCCAAACGGCATCACTAGAAACTCATAAAGACCAAATGTCGTTCTAAACGCAGTCTTGTGCACATCCTCTGGCCTTATACGAATCTGATGGTACCCACTCTTAAGGTCTATCCTGCTGAAAATTGCAGCACCCTCTAAACGGTCGAGAATATCATCAATTCTAGGAATAGGGAACCTATTTTTGATGGTATTCTTATTCAACGCACGGTAATCAATACACATGCACCATAAGCCATCCTTCTTCTACACTAGGAGCACTGCGGAGCAAAAGGGTGAAGAACTAGGCTGAATCAGCCCCTTCTCTAATAACTCCTCAACCTGGCTCATAATCTTTCTGGTGCGCCGCACTAACCCTGTAGGGAGGTCTATTTGGTGGGCTACACCCTGGCACCAAATCTATCCGATGGTCCTCAGGCTCTCTGGCGGCAATTGCGACAGTAATAAATTAGAAAAACAAACACTAAACTTTTGCAAAAATGCTGACCTTTCTATATCTAACACGGATAAATTTGACTAATCACTATCTGAGACATCACGTGCAAAAATCAAGTACACAAAAAGATGATTCTTTATTACAGAAGTGATAGCAGAAGCAGATACAATAGGGACTGACTCTCTTTTAAGCTTTACATCCAAGATGTGAGTTGTGCCCCTATGCTGTACAGTGATCTTTTTGTTGTAGGCATCCAAGACTCCATGCACTCGGAACATCCACGGGATCCCCAACAAGACGTCACAACCTTCCAGCGACATGATGTAAAACTCTTCAATGTCCACATACGATTGAATATGCAGACGTAGTTTTCCAATGATGGGAGTAACACACTCTCAGTGGCCAGGACATGCCAACCCTGCCTCTACTATGTACCCCATCTCTTCAGCTCTGATGCCCAGCTTCATAGCTAACTCTGGTGAGATAAAGTTGGCTTTGGCACCTGGATCAAAGAAGATGAGTGTCGTCTGATCCCTAACTTTACCCCATGCCCTGCATAACTCACTGGCATCTGTGCTGGGCCTGTCACCCACCATGTCTGGCACTAAACCTGTCGTGGGTTTAGGCTTCTTGCCTCTCTGGTCTTCTTTATCCTCTGAGTCAGTTGGTCTTTTCCTTTGTGGACAATTGATAGAAAAGTGACCAGGCTGCTCGTATATAAAGCATTTGTTCTCAGCCATTAGGACCTTCTTTTCCTCGAGCGACTTGCGCACAAAAGGCTTCCTTTTCTGTTTCTTTGCCTGCGCTCCAAAAGTCCCGGCTGAATCCTTGTCTTTGGTGGCCTTTTCTGACCCCTGTGACGCATCAGGAGCCGTTTTCACAAAGGGCTTCTTCGCTGAATTTTTCTTTTGCTACCCTCCTTTGTCAATGCTCGGAAATCCACTGTCCTCTCCTTTCAACAAGGCAAGAACAGTGTTTGCAACTTCCATAAGCTGAGTAAGGGTAGCCACTCTGTTCTTTGTACAGTAATCGCAAAGCCCTTTAGGCAGCCCACAACAGTACTTCTCTATCTGCTCTATCAATGGCACAAATCTGTAGGAGGTCACTGATAGTAACGCTTTACAAAACCTCCTATTGTACTCCAGCAAGCTCTTGCACGAAGCTGAAGTAAGCTGGTGCCAATCTGTCATGACGTCGAGAACCTCAACATCGTACTTGATATACTCGTCCAATCCAAAGAGAAAAGCCTCTTTGCGCTCATCATCCGATTTTCGTAATTGAGTGCCTAGTTGCAAAACACGATTAGAAAAAGACATGACTAGCATACCATTTTGCTTGAGAGAGCACCAATCGTCCTTCAATCGTGGGAGGTACTGAGGTGGCATAAACCGCGCCTTGAGCTTGTCTTGGAAATCAGCCCAATTGAAGGAAAGGGGCGTGAATTCGTCGACTTCCTCTAGGTGCACGGCTAGCTGTGCCTCTTGCCATGCATGGTACCAATTAATGGCATCACCGGCAAGGTACATAGCTGTCGTCAAAACTTCGCTATTTCCTGTCTTCTTAGTTGTCGCAAAATAAGCATTAAATTGATGCAACCAAGAATGAATAACCGTAGCATCCATCTTACCGTCATACTTACTGAAAGTCAACTTCTCTGTGACTGGATGGTTGGAATCCGCCACGTGGCTTGCACCACTTGAGGAAACCCCACGATCTTTGGGTGGTTCGGTCTTCGAGGCTAGCACTTGTCGAAGCAATTCTTGAGTGCGTAGCTCTCTTTGAGCTTCACGCTCAGTCTCCAAAGCCAATCTTGAGCTTCACGCTCGGTCTCCCAAGCCAATCTTTGAGTTGTACGCTCGGCCTCCAAGGCCGCGCTTCTTGCCGCCTCTTCCGCCTTTCTTTCTTGTTTTCGTTCTTTGCGGCGTCGCACTCGCGTTCTAAAGCAAGGCGATTGTCTTCTTGTTGTGCGGCAAGTCTTGCGTCTCTTTCGTCACGCTTACGGTCCTTAGCAAGGCGATTTGCTTCTTGCTTGCGGTCCCTAACAAGGCGATTTGCTTCTTGTTGTCCATCATGGCCATCATCTGCTTGACCATCATCTCCATAGGAGTTAGTACAACTCGTGGCGTAGATGGCGAAGGGGGAGGGTCGAAAAAGTCTCCTGGTGGGGAAAATTCTTCGTCGCCTCTCTCATGCTCATCACCTGTATGCGAAGTATCCATTCCACTTCGGGTGACAACCATGCACTATGATCTTCGGTTCTTAAGTCCACGAGGAACTTGGGTTCTTGAGGGTCTTGGGTTCTTGGGTTCTTGAGTTCTTGAGGTTCTTGAGGTTTTGTTTTGCTTGCAAATCGCGTTTGAGAAGGATCTTCTCTTCACCCGAGTTCTACTCTTTTCCGCGGGCGGACCCCTTGGTGGCCTTGCGCTCACACCAAGGTTGCTTTTTCCCACCTCACCTCGATTGGCCGGCCGCTAAGTGCACAGTCCGCTCTCAATGAGTGAAAAGAGACACAAGGGGAGGCTGGACAAGCCCTTCTTTCTTGGGATTCCTGTCACTCTTCAACAAAACACGATTAGGAATCGACACGCCCAAGCGAACTTGGGTTCGTGCGACCTCAACAAGCAAAAAAATTCTTGTGGTTCTTGTGGTTCTTTCCTTGAGTGATCCAGAACACTGCCAAAGCTCTGATACCAATGTTAGGTGCAGCGGAATGATTGTTTGCGCTTTGTTCAAGATGTGTCACGTACACATCCAACCCTATGTGTCCGTGGACAGCTACACCATAACAGGGTTTCCGTCAAGACCAGTCGGTCTAGATTAGAAGTGATCTGGCACTTTTCTGAGTCTATTCGTAGACCGTGCATGCCCAGTCACTTAGTGTAGATGCATATCCTTTGGTTGCACACCGCATAAGCACAAGCATTTCCATCAAATTCCATCAGAGTCAGTTTGGGGATTTTTCAAGTGACTTTATCCTATTCTTCCCTATTTTTAACATTTTTCACTTATTTATTAAGTGACTTTTGTTGGGAACTCAGTAGGGCAAATTGGGTAAGTTAATATATAAGAAAACCCAACTTAGCACAATTGGGCAGATGAGCAAAGAGCACAGCAGGCTTCCCAAGCAATAGGTGCTTCCTCCCTCTCTCAACAAGACCTCCCCAAGCCATCCCTTGGTGAGCCATCCCCAGCGTTTTAGCATCGCCATCCACTTCCTCTCCTTGGCGTTTTCTCCCACAGCAAGCCATCGCCATCAAGTCTCCTCCCTTGGCGTTTTTCCCAGCGACCAACACTCCCAGCCATTAGCGTTTTTGGATCGCAGGTACAAGCAGTCATAAAAACGCAGCCAGATAGAGCAAGAACTTCAGCGTTTTTCATCACCATACGAACCCCGACAAAACCAGTCATTTTCAGCCATAAACACACCAATAAACCAGTCATTTTCAGCCTCCCAAAGTGGTCCAGATTCTCAGCCATTACCCCTTCGTGGACAGCAGATAGAAGAGCACCAAAGATAGCCCTAAAGTCATCAGCATAGACCCCGTTTGCATCAGCCCATGCACCATCATTGTACACCTTTGTGCAATCAAAAGTAGACCACTCTCGCCGACGAGAGTGGGGCCTTCGGAGGAGGGTTTTACAAACTCTCGGGTGTCGTATCTCTCTTCACTCTTTCTCTCAGTCTCATACACTTGCACGCACAATATCCACTCACTTTGTTTGTGATCATCGCACTCTCCATAAAGACGGAAGGCTCTCTCCTTCCCTAAGAACTAAAAAGAACCTTGAGTAAATATAGATCACTAATCTTGAAAAAATACAACATTCATTCCGCTGCACCTTACATTGGTATCAGAGCTTTGGAAGTGTTCTGTACTACTCAAGGGAAGAACCACAATAATTTTTTTTTGCTTGTTGCGGTCGCACGAACCCAAGTTCGCTTGGGCGTGTCGATTCCTAATCGTGTTTTGTTGAAGAGTGACAGGAATCCCAAGAAAGAAGGGCTTGTCCAGCCTCCCCTTGTGTCTCTTTTCACTCATTGAGAGCGGACCGTGCACTTAGTGGCCGGCCAATCGCCGTGAGGTGGGAAAAAGCAACCTTGGTGTGAGCGCAAGGCCGCCAAGGGGTGCGCCCGCAGAAAGGTGTAGAACTCGGGTGAAGAGAAGATCCTTCTCCAACGCGATTTGCAAGCAAAAGAAAACCTCAAGAACCCAAGATTCTCACGAATCAAGAACCTCAAGACCCTCAAGAACCCAAGTTCCTCGCGAACTTAAGAACCCAAGATCATAGTGCATGGTCGTCACCCGAAGCGGAATGGATACTTCGCATACACGTGATGAGCATGAGAGAGGCGACAAAGACTCTTCCCCACCAGGAGATGATTTCTTCAACCCTCCCCCTTCGCCATCTACGCCACCAAGTGCACCAAACCCTATGGAGGCAATGGTCAAGCAGATGATGGCCATGATGGATAGACTAGAAGCAAATCGCCTTGCTCAGGACTGTGAGCGCGACGGAAGAAACGCAAAACTTGCCGCACAACAAGAAGACAATCGCCTTGCTTTAGAACGCGAGCGGAACCCTTATGAAAAAGCTTCACAAGGAATTATAGGAGGATACATCACGGTTGAAGAACAAGTGATTTATGCTAAAGAAGGTAGATGTTTTCAATGTCACGTCAAGGGTCACATTAAGAAGGCCTGTCCTAAGACAGTCCCACCTAAAGAACCAAAGGCACCCACAGCTACCACAAGCACTGTCACAACACAACCTGCATCTTCTCATAACTCTGACACACACATTGATGAATCTCTCATGAAGTGTTATGGTCATGTAAAAGGGCATCGTCTTATCATATTGTTTGATCCAGGCAGTATACATGATGTGATTAGTCCCCCTCTTGTTGAGAGAGCCCGCCTAGAGGTTAGCCAAAAATCTCCTCTCGAAATTTCTGGCTTCGCTCCTGGTATGGACTCTCTCATCACGAAGGAGTGCCTTGATGTGATATTTACCGTTCAACAAGCTTCTTTTTGTAGAAAATTTTTTGTGTCTCCTCTCGCAGGATGTGATATGATTTTAGGCATTAAATGGTTTCGTAAACTCAACCCTCTCATTGATTGGGAGGCTAACACTCTCACTTTACATGCCAAAACTGATTCCCCCCCCTCATCATTCGTGCTGAGGAGGGCTTGCATTCTTTGCCTCTCATCTCGCATGTGCAGGTAAAGCGTGAATTACGACGAGGAGCACAAGCGGCATTCATCTATGCTGCCCCAGTTTCCCAGAGCATTCAGGCTCCGGGTAAGTATTCGGGGTTGTTTACGAAGTTTAAACATCTCTTTTTGCAAGATGATCTTCCACCTCGTCTCCCACCCGAGCGGCCGGAGGACCATCGCATCGAGCTTATGGAGGGAGCGCAGCCTGTCAGTAAGGCTCCCTACCGTTTGAACAAGTCACAGGAGGAAGAGTTAGAGCGACAACTCACGGAGTTGGTGGCTAGAGGATTCATACGTCCTAGTGTAAGTCCTTTTGCTGCCCCTATTTTGTTTATTCGCAAGAAGGATGGTTCGTCTCATTTGTGTGTTGATTACAGGGAATTAAACAAGATAACCGTCAAAAACAAGTTTCCGATGCCTCGCATTGAGTATATCCTCGATAAGCTCAATGGGGCAAAGGTTTTCAGCAAGGTCGATCTCAAAAGTGGATACCATCACGTACGACATTTTCAAGACGGCCTTTCGCACCGAGCGAGGGCAATGGGAGTATATTGTTATGCCTTTTGGATTGACAGGAGCCGTGAGTACGTTCAATCGTCTCATGGTAGGTCGTTTCGGCGATATGGTAGGTGTATGTGAGTTCATCTTTTTAGATGATATTCTCATTTTTTATGCATCGTGGGAGCAACATGAAAGAGATGTTGAAAGGGTACTAACTTGTTTGGATGAGTGTCAATTGTACATTGAAGCTAAGAAGTCTGATTTTTTTCTTACTAAAGTCACTTATCTGGGTTATATCATTTCTGCAAAAGGCGTCAAGCTAGACCCCGCGAAGGTGGAACAGGTTCGTAATTGGGATTTGCCCAAAACTGCATATGATATGCGTTCTTTTTTTGGTCTATGTCAAGCATATAGATCGCACATAGAGAATTCACGCATTGCTGCACCTATGACTGATGTTTTAAAAGGGGTAAAGACTCGCCGTCAGCGCATAGACTTGCCCGAGGTAGCCATTGAGGCTTTCGCAGCTCTCAAGGTTGAGGTGTGACAGAAGCACCGTGTCTTATCCTTGCCTCTTGGGATGATCCCTTTGAGGTATGGACAGATACGAGCAATGTCGCCATAGGCGCTGTGCTCCAGCAGCATGGTCGCCCAGTAGCTTTTCTTAGCCGGAAGCTCAATAGTGTGGAAAAGAATTATTCAGTTTATGATAAAGAACTTTTGTCTGTCATTCACTCTCTTAAGCATTGGAAGCATTTTCTGTATGGTAGAGAGTTTACACTGCGCACAGATCATCAAGCCCTCAAGTGGCTCCAGTCTATACCTAGTGCACATTGGAGTGATCGCCAAGCGCGGTGGTCACAATTTTTTGAGCAATTTGGAGGTTTGATAAAGTGTGTGCCTGGAAAAGCTAACCCTGTTGTTGCAGATGCGTTGAGTCGCAAAGGACAAATTTTGGCTCTTGAGTCAAGAACCACATTTTCTATACAGGGTGAGTCTTTTGACAGCATGAAGAATCAGTATGCAGATTCGGAGTTTGGTAAGTATTGGTTGCAGGCTCTTGCTTCCCAAGGGCCCAGCAACTATCTCATTCGTGATGGATTGTTATTTTTTCGTCAGCGTTTATGTGTGTTGCCCTCTCTCAAGCCAACCATATTGCATGATGCACATGATTCTCTCACGGGTGGGCACAGGGGTATGAACACCACATTGGAAAAGATTGAATGATTTTTTTACTGGCCTAAAATGCGAAAAGACGTGTTTAGTTATGTCACACAGTGCACTATATGTCAAAAAGTAAAAGCTTTTCGCGGTAAGCAGCAAGGCCTCTTGCTTCTGCTGCCTATTCCCGAGGGACCTTTTCAGGATATCTCTATGGATTTTGTGACTAACTTACCACCAAGTCTGCATTCAAGGAACACTCGATGTTTAACAATTGTTGATCGTTTCAGCAAATTTTGCATGTTGATTCCTTGTAAAGCCACAGTTATTGCACGAGATGTTGCACGATTGTTCATTAAGCATCGGTACCCCCTATGTGGTTTGCCAAAGTCCATTGTTTTAGATAGGGATGTTAAGTTCACGTCCAACTTTTGGCGTGCACTCTTTGAAAATTTTGGCACAAAGTTGAATTTTTCATCCGCTTTTCATCCACAGTCAGATGGTCAAACCGAAATTTATAATCAGTTGGCTTTTGATGTGTTAAAATCTTATGTTCATGATCAGCAGTTTCAATGGGAGCTCTATCTCCCATTGGTTCAGGCTATTCAAAATGATTCCTTTTCTTCGGCTATTGGTCGAACTCCGTATGAGGCAGCCTTTGGCCGTCCGTTCCAGTCACTTTTGACTAGATCGGTCAGTCAAATGCCTGATGCCAATGCTGAGAGTCAGTCATTGGATGAGATTTCTGAGAGTGTGAAGCTTCGGCTAAGCAAGGCTCAGGAATCTTATTCTCGACAAGCTAACAAGCATCGTCAGGAGGTCTCGATCAAGAAAGGAGATTGGGTGTATCTACGAATCATGAAACAGCGTCTTAAGCAAGTTGGCAAGAAATGTCCTAAGTTATCTTTTCGTACGTATAGTCCATTTCCAGTCATCAAAAAGATTAAAGAGGTTTCAATGAAATTGCAGTTGACTAATTCATGGTCAATGCACAACGTTTTCCATGTTTCTTGGTTGAAAGTGTTTCAGGGAACACCTCCAAAGGACGTTTCGGAAGAAGAAGAACCGGAGATCATCGATGAAGCTGAATTCATGGAGCCGGAGCAAGTCTTGTTGCATTGGTTTCGCCATGGTTCGAAGAAACAAGTACGACAATATTTTTTGAAGTTCAAAGATCAAGGAACCCATAGAGCGGTGTGGGTAGACGAAGAGTTCTTCAAGGATTATCCAGAGTTGTTGGCACACTACAAGGAAGCCATGCAGCTCGGTACCAGTACCTCACTTTAAAAAGGTGGGGATGTCACATGACACATCCAACCCTGTGTCCGTGGACAAGCTACACCATAACAGGGTTTTCGTCAGGTACAGTCGGTCTAGATTAGAAGTGATCTGGCACTTTTGTGAGTCTATTCGTAGACCGTGCATGCCCAATCACTTAGTGTAGATGCATATCCTCTGGTTGCACACCGCATAAACACAAGCATTTCCATCAGATTCCATCAGAGTCAGTTTGGGGATTTTTCAAGTGACTTTATCCTATTCTTCCCTATTTTTAACATTTTTCACTTATTTATTAAGTGACTTTTGTTGGGAACTCAGTAGGGCAAATTGGGTAAGTTAATATATAAGCAAACCCAACTTAGCACAATTGGGCAGATGAGCAAAGAGCACAGCAGGCTTCCCAAGCAACAGGTGCTTCCTCCCTCTCTCAACAAGACCTCCCCAAGCCATCCCTTGGTGAGCCATCCCCAGCGTTTTAGCATCGCCATCCACTTCCTCTCCTTGGCGTTTTCTCCCACAGCAAGCCATCGCCATCAAGTGTCCTCCCTTGGCATTTTTCCCAGCGACCAACACTCCCAGCCATTAGCATTTTTGGATTGCCAGCCCATCTGCAACTTCAACGTTTTGTGTTAGCGTTTTCAGCATGGAAAACACAGCCATGACAGCGTTTGCAGCAGGTAAAATCGCAGGTACAAGCAGTCATAAAAACGCAGCCAGATAGAGCAAGAACTTCAGCGTTTTTCATCACCATACGAACTCCGACAAAACCAGTCATTTTCAGCCATAAACACAGCAGTAAACCAATCATTTTCAGCCTCCCAAAGTGGTCCACGTTCTCAGCCATTACCCCTTTGTAGATAGCAAATAGAAGAGCACCAAATTCAGCCCTAAAGTCATCATCATCGTCATCAGCATAGTCCCCGTTTGCATCAGCCCATGCATCATCATTGTACACCTTTGTGCAATCAAAAGTAGACCACTCTCGCCGACGAGTGGGGCCTTCGGAGGAGGGTTTTACAAACTCTCGGGTGTCGTATCTCTCTTCTCTTTCTCTCAGTCTCATACACTTGCACGCACAATATCCACTCACTTTGTTCGTGATCATCGCACTCTCCATAAAGACGGAAGGCACTCTCCTTCCCTAAGAACTAAAAAGAACCTTGAGCAAATATAGATCACTAATCTTGAGAAAATACAACATTCATTCCGCTGCACCTTACAAGATGAGTGCTCCGAACTGTGCTCAAGGGTTCCTTTTAGTTCTTATGGAAGGGAGAGCCTTCCGTTCTTAATGGAAAATGCTATGATCACGAACAAAGTGAATGGACAATGTGTGTGCAAGTGTATGAGACTGAGAGATAGAGAGAGAAGAGAGATACGACACCAGAGACGACGTAAAACCCTCCTCCGAAGGCCCCACTCTCGTCGGCGAGAATGGTCTACTTATTGATTGCACAAAGTGGTACAATGCGGATGCAATGGACTGATGCAACTTGGGACTATGCCGATGACGACGACGGTGATGACGACGACGACTTTAGGGCTGAAGTCTGTGGTCTTCTAACTGCTGAATTTCGGGGCTGTTTCGGTGGCTGAAAATGACTGTTTTGGCTGCGTTTCGAGGGCTGAAAATGGGGGTCTTCTTCAACCAACTAGGGCTGAATTTTCTGCTGTCCTTAACTGCTGAAAACGCTGCCTCTTCTGTTACAGATTGGCTGAAAATAGGAAACGCTGGCAGATCTGAAAAACGCTAGCAAAAATGATAGGTAGCTGGGAAGTTCTGGTACTGCTGATGGCGATCTGCAAACGCTAGGCTGTAGGTTACTGTGGCGATGCCAAACTGGAAACGCTAGGGCTAAATGTTGATGGCGATCAAGCAAATCTGAAAACGCTAAGTGAGGGAATGTCCGACGATGAAGGAAAACCAAAACGCTAGGGGTACCGACGGGGTTCTTGCTGAGAAGGTGCCTGTTGAGCGGGAAGCTCCTGCTGCCTCTTCTGCCAGAAAGTGCTAACTTGGGTTTGCTTATATATTAACTTAGCAAAATTGCCCTACCTACTTTTGTTGGAAAGTCACTTAAAAGTAATAAGTGAAAAATGTCAAAAATAGGGAAAAAACTTCAAAATAGGCTAAATGCACTGGAAAATTCCCCTAACTGATTCTAATGGATTCTGATGGGAATTCTGATGATCATGCTGTGTGCAACCAGATGATATGCATCTACACTCAGTGATTGGGCATGCACGGTCTACGAATAGACTCACAAAAGTGCCAGATCACTTGTAATCTAGATTGACTGGACTGACTGAACCTTGATCATGCTGTAGCTTGTCCACGAACACATAGGGTTGGATGTGTCACGTGACAACTACCCGACCATCTTGCATTAAAATTGCCCCAATTTTATTGCCACATGCATCACACTAGACCACAAATGACTTCCTGAGTTCTGGTAAAATAAATACTAGATCTACGGTATCTTTTCCTCCAAGAGATTAAAAGTTATAATCTCTTTTCGTGTCGATATTGAAAGTGACCTCTTTCTTTTGTAAAGCATGTAGGGATGAGAAAATCTTGGTAAAATCTTCTATAGTAGGAACACAATCCCAAGAAGCTACGAACATCATGCACAGCCTTCAAATCTGGCCATGTCTTGATTGCTTTCACCTTGGCAGGATCCATTCGGACACCATCCTTAGACGTGGCCTAGAAAGTGGATCCTCTTCCAAGAAGAATTCACTTTTCTTAGTGTGCAACCTGTGACTGCGTAACTCTTCGAACACAATGGTCAAGTGATGCCTATGATCCTCTTTATTCTTCGAATAGTCATCAAAGAATATGCCAAAAAAATTTGATGTGGGCGGAAAATATGATCCATCATCCTATTGAACATAGCAGGAGTATGTGTAAGACCAAATGGTAGTCTTGTGCAAATCCTTTGGCCTATTACGAATCTAATGGTACCCACTCTTAAGATCTATCCTACTGAAAATTGTTGCACCCTCTAGACGATCAAGAATATCATCAATCCTTGCAATAGGAAACTTTTCGTAATGGTATTCTTATTCAACGCACGATAAGGTGAAGAAATAGGTTGAATTAGCCCTTTTTTCTAATAGCTCCTCTGCTTGGCTAATAATCTCTTTCTACTGGGCCGCACTAACCCTGTAGGGAGGTCTATTTGGTGGGCTACAACCTAGCACCAAATCTATCGCATGATGCTCAAGCCTCTCTAGCAATAACTGAGACGATAATGAATCAGAAAATAGTCACTAAACTCTCGCAAAAATGCTGACCTTTCTTTATCTAACAAGGATAAATTTGATTGACAATTATTTGAAACGTTAAGTGCAAAAATCAAGTGCACAGAAAGATGATTTTTAATTACAGAAGTGATAGCCGAAGCTGATACTTGCCCCTTCAGCATTTAGCCATTGTATCAGCATTTGTGCAAGTAATCTAAAGCAAGTACTTGCTTTGGAAACAAAAAAACGGGGCCCTTGAGGGTGGTTGGGTCATTTCTCTCTCTCTCTCTCTCTCTCTCTCTCTCTCTCTCTCTCTCTCTCTCTCTCTCTCTCTCTCTCTCTCTCTCTCTCTCTCTCTCTCTCTCTCTCTCATTGTGTTCAGTTTAGTTCTCTCAAGTGAAGTAGCCTTGTGTTTGTGCAAAGTACTAGATTTGAGCCAGAATCTTTAAACCCTTCCGCTGCAACTAACAAAATTTTACCAGTCTCTGCTTTTAGTAAAGGGTACCACCAAAAAGTGCTAAAAGTGGTACCACCAATACAGTTCACTCTCTATACAGTTCACTTCAAGTTATTTGAAGTGATAAAAGCGTTGCAAAGTTTTGCAAATTGTGGTTTTCTCTGTGTATTTTGCCAGATCACTCGTCAGAAGTGATTACACCCCCTCTGAGTTCCTTGCCCATGCTAAGATCCCGGATAGAGACTACATGCTCTGTTGCACACCTTGTGTATGGACATTACCTTGGACAAATGCATCCTCCCTTTGTCATCTAGGATAAGCTCCGCGGCACCCTCGCTATGATGTTTACACTCACCATGTATATGAGCGCATCTACCAATTAGACCCCTCGGCACCTCTGGAGACACTCACCAACCAGCTTTCCACCATCCTGCACACCTCAAGAGTCAGCAGCTTCTCCCATTGCTGTCACATAGGAGGTACCACACCTAATGGACTGCCCCAAAACAGATGGTATGATGGTGAGTGCACAAACCTATATAGACACTCCGCACACGATGTTTAGTCTCTACATTGATGAGATAGCATAGTATTTCCTTCGTACGGGGGGCAAGGGCAGGAACCTAGAAAGTACTCATACTCGTCATGCTATATGATGAGGGGGCCTTGTGAATGCTTGGCCTCCATATTATCATCCGTGGGAGACTTCCTTTGGGGGCAGCCAGATTTGGCGGACCTGTATATATGTTGCTCCCCCCTTTGCCATGTATCATCACTTTAGCATGATAGCATTGACATTGTTTTAGCCTCCACAAGGCATCTGTCTCTTGTCCTCCTCTTGAGATCCCTCTCTCTGTCCCTTGCCTTCCCTTTTCTCGCTTAAAGAATTGCTTTCTATTATCCAAAGAAAATAGTTGCACAAACCTTGACTATTGGTGTAGTGCCTCAATAATTATAAGCCAGTCTCCAAAGACCAGCATGCCTCCATCAACCATTAATTTACCAGCCGGAACTTGTAAACAAAAATGACTAATCAATCTAGAAAAAGAAATTTCCATACCGTGCCAGCTGCATCAGCAACTCTGCTCAAGGACGATGGCCTCCGTAATGATCCTATGAAACTGCTGCCCTCCTTTCTAGATTCTTCCAAAATTTTTCTTTCCAAATCAAAGTCAAACTGGAAAGTGCTCTGGGGTATGTCCTCCATCAGGGGCAAAAGCTCGGGCTGCTCACCAACAAAAAAACATCATAAACAATGACAACCCCAAATTGAAAATTTGTCTAAAAATTTTTACAATTTCTTTATTGCATACCGGAGGTGCCAATCGATACTCAGGTTTTAGTGCTACTCTGATACCAGTACCTGCAGGCAGGAATCTCACTCATCAACACATTTCCTTGAAGAGATTCATCACACAGACTAAGAAAATCACTTTGCAGATTCATTCAGTGTCAAACGCAAAGCATAAGCGAGAAGCTAGCATCACAAAAGACATTGGTGTAGTCATTTTCACTAATTCCCAGACTAAGAACATCTGTACAAGCAAAAATCTGTGTGTGCAACACAGGGCATAAGCAAGAGCCTGCATCACAGCAAGAATTTTGGAAGGCCTGGTGTAGGTCAGATTCAGCCACACTGGCTCAAATTTTATGCTTCCTTTGTGCAAATATTTATTTACATCTGCAAAAGATGTACGAGACCAGAAAATAATATCGTCGTCATGAGATCCAACTGCCCAATACAAAACTACGATAACAAATGCTACAAATATAAACAAATAAGAGCCAGTAGAGCCAGCCGGTGGCACATCTCCCAAAGCCTGATCTCCTGAGTGGGCTGCCAGTGTAAGTGCCATCACATAAACTCTCTCACTAGTAGCAAAAATAGCCCAAGGCATCTCTGGTCACTGTAGACCATCACCATTGGCAGAGGCTCCGAAGCCCTTACTAAACCTTTCCATTCTCATAGTATACAAGGCAGCACCATATGTAATGCTCCTTCCTCTCAGGCTCCTAAGTCACATAGTTGGTATATGCGCTGCTCCAGAGGCACCAAATATATCTACTTGTCTCTCTGTATTTAAAAGGGAAAGGTGCGAAACTGTTCTATGACACATCAAAGCCCGTGCGAGGTGAGAATTCATGAATCTCCGCCATAGACTATGTTAATCTTTGAACATGTGAAAGTGGTGTGTCCAAAGAGTACTAAAACGGTAGCAATCCATCCATAGTAAAGGATTTGGACCTTGTGCATACCAACATCTAAAGCCTCCCACCACGGCTAGCTATCGAGACGACTCACCTCCTTCCCAAAGAAGAGAAGATGTTGCTTCCAGAGTCAATTACTGCAATTCTGGACCGAATTGCTCTAAGAAGACCTATCACCTGAGCTCTAATACCACATCATGCTTGTGAGAAATCGCATCTTGATCATGCAAATCATCATGCTTGTCATTATCATGCTTATCATCATGCAAATCCTATATGTCATGCTTGGGAGAAGAAAAGACGGAGAGAGTCTCCTTTTCCTGATCCTCTTCAAACTGCGCCTGCACAATAGGAAAGAGTTGCAAGAACTCTTTCATGTGTTGGTCACTCTTTTCTTTTCTTGCTTTGTTCTTGCGATCAAATTCTGCTCGTCTTTCTTTGTTCTTGCGATCAAATTTGGCTTGTCTTTCTGTGGCTTCCAAGCATGCTTGCTCGTGCTCATGCTCTATGGCTGCCGTTCTTTCTTTGTATTCACGATCTATGGCTGCCCTTCTTTCTTTGGCCGCCAAGCGCGCTTGATCACGCTCAGCTCAATAGCTACCTTTCTTTCTTCGCATTCTAACTTCCTTTTCATAAACAACTGCTTCAACTTCTCCATAGGAGTTAGTACAATCCTTGGCCTGGATGGGGAAGGGGGAGGGTCGGAAAAACCTCCTGGTGTGGAAAATTCTTCTTCACCACCCTCATGCTCATCACCTCCATGCGAAGTATGGTGATGACCATCCACTGAAGTCTTGGGTTCTTAAGGTTACGAGGAACTTGGGTCCTTGAGGAGTCTTGGTTCTTGGGTTCTTGAGGTTCTTGAGGGTCGTGAGGTCTTGAGGTTCTTGAGGTTCTTGAGTTCTTGCGGTTCTTGAGGTTCTTGCAGTTCTTCTTTCGCTTGCAATCTGTAGTAGAGAAGGATCTTCTCTTCACCCGAGTTGTGAGGATTCTAGGTACTAATCCTCTATTAAGTACTTAAACTCATGATTAAGACTTAAGAAACTGAACTGAACTCAAAGAAAGACTTAAGAAGACTCTGTGTTTGATTGATCGAATGTGTGATACAAGGGCTCCTTATATAGGAGACGAAGAGACATAAATGAAAAGACACGTCTCTTGGTGAAGAGACACGACTTTAGACGTAAAGACACATCCTTTCAGCGAAGAGCTGCAACCATTGGGCGAAGAGTCACACCCATAGAGCGAAGGGGTGTGACCAGTCGTCGAAGGAGTGTGGCTTTTGGCGAAGAGACACGTCCTTTGGGTGAAGGGGTGTGACCATCCAAGCGCAGGGGTCCTTCTTGGCATGGCACTTCGCGTATCTGCAACTAGGAGTAGATGTATTGCTGTTAACATAGTCACAATCGTGACATTCCCTCCCATTTAAAATGAGAGCCTTTGTCTTTAACCTTTGCTTCTTGCGAAACCTTTTTGCTTTGACTGCTAAATCCCATGTCATTGCATTATTCAAAGACTTTTTAGAGGAATCTGGCATAATCAGGTTGATTGCAACAAAAGGTTGATCTTCAAAATCCTGCGTGTGATGTAAGCCTTCTGGTTCAAAATCTTCCAATAACTGTGAAATATTTGGGGAAGAGGAAATCTTCTCAAGATACTCTTCAGATGGGGTAACTTCAACTTTATGAATCACTGGAGAGGATTTTGGCTTGAGACTGTAATCATCTTCCAATAACGAATCCCAAAATTCTTCATAATCATATTCTGGAACTATAACTTCATGACTTGTAATTGGCATATCATCATCCAGTAAAGAATCAAAGAAAACATAGTCGTCTTCAGACTCGGAATCTGCAACTATATCTTTATCTTTGTCTTCATCAATTGATTCGGGAGAAGTTAATGAATTCAAAAATTCATCAATAATAATATCTGCATCTGCATCGGAAATCATATTCTCTTCATAATCCATTGTATCATGCTGTTTGCAATTGACTAGTACACGTGAGGCTTGAATCACTCTTTCCGCATGAGAAAGCCCGTGTAAAGTCAATTCACGTCCATCTTTGAACAAATTGATAGTATGTCCTCGAAAGCTAATTGCTGGATCATATTGGAATAACCAATGCTGACCAAGAATCATGTCGTAATAAGATAAAGGCATGACTTCAAAATCCAGTTGATCTGCATAAGTTTGAATCTTGAACTGCAACTGTCGAACTGTCTGATCACAAGTCAAAATTGATCCATCTGCTAATTCCACATCATATAAGTGAGATGTCTTCTGAGTTGGTAAGCCAAGCTGTTGAACTATCTGAGTGCTAACGAAATTATTCGAGCATCCGCTGTCCACTAAAATATTGATGGAGCGACCATTGAGTAGTCCAAAAAGGCTCAAAACTTGCTTTGAGAGAGGCTCCAAAATTGAAGAATTGCACAGAGCATGCTTCATAAGAATACTCGTATCCTCTGAGACACGAATCGTATTGACCACAGATTTTCCTTTATCCTTAGCAGAATCTGGTTGTTCAGAATTCGATGATGTTTTCGCGTTGGAATTTCTTTTCGAATTAGACGGATTTAGTCTCTTTGGACATTGATACCATCTATGGTCACCACTGCAAATTGTACATAATCCTTCCTTCTTTGAAGTAGAAGATCCATTTGACGAAGAGCCTTGCTGAGTATTGGAATGCCGATCTTGAGAAAAATCACGTCCTTTACCACGATCAAGTGGAGGAACGTGTGAAGAAGATCTGCTTTAAGATTGTCAATCTTGAGAATAGAACCTTGAAGTTGAATAAGGTTGCGTTGCTTGCTGTCTGAACTGAGACTTATGTTGTTGACTTTGGCTATAGTTGTCTCTGCGATCGCGCTGTGAAAAGCGAGCGCTATTTGAAGATCTGTTACCAGGGAGAAAATTCCGTGTAGGGCGTCGATTATCGCCAAGACGCTCCACATAGGCAATTGCAGCATCCAAAGTGGTAGGGTTGTATTTGTGCACATCATCCTTCAGGTTGGGTTCGAGTCCGTCGATAAAACTGTGAAGTTTATCAGAGGGACTAAGGGTCTCTATCTCCAGAGTTAGTCTTTGGAACTCTGTGATGTACGCGGCCAAGGAACCTGTCTGGCTCAGGCGGCGAAGAGAGGACCGGGCATGAAAATACGCATTGGCACGTTCGAACCCCTTGCGAATAGCACGCCGGAATTTATCCCAAGAAGGTGTGTGCTTACCATCAGCAACCCGTCGTTGCCACCAAAGAAATGCTGTCTTTGAGCAGAGAACTAGCAAGTGCAACATTTTTACTCTCGACCAAGTCTGTGTTCGATAAGTAAATCTCCATTTTGAACAGCCATTGGTCCAGCACGCGCTTGTCGCGGCGACCAATGTATGGTTCCGGCAATTTAACATCAAGCTTCTTCTTCTGTGCAGCATTAAAAATTTTATAAAGTAATTGAAGTTCGTGATTGTTTACCTCTTCAGTTGGATCTGGTTCGTTTGGTTCGTCCACTGAAGCTTCGGAAGAAGGTGTTGAAGATGCTGCATTTGTAGTTCAAGAAACAGCAGGTCGACTTCGAGAAGTGTTTTCCATGTGCATCTCATCCAAGCGAGTGTGAAGTGATGCGAGGCTTATGGAAAGTGTGGCCATCTGCTCCTTAATAAGAGTAAGGGCATCGTCAGATTGACCACCTCCATCCTGAGAATTCGGCATGGTTACACCTTAAAGGGAACTCGAACACGTGCTAAAGCAGGTTTTTTTTTAGATGGTTACAACTTTTGGGACGGGAGCACCGCGTGCAGGAGAAGCACACCATGCCAGCGTTGGAGGATGGGGTAGGAGCAGCTTACAAAAACTTAGATCGTTGGTCTTTTACTCACAGAATATGAAGTTGTTTTTTTTTTATTTAAAGTTAAGTGACTTCACACCTTTTTATTAAATTGGTCTTGGTCAACTTGAAGGTGTCCGGCCAATTTATTGATGTGTAAGAGTATAGCCAGTAGCGTGAAAGTCCAGAATCGATGGCTGCGTAAGTAATTCCGTACGCTACGTGAAGGGTTGGGCCAGTGAATGAGTAGCGCAAACATGAAGAGTTGCTACGCAATGGGTGCGCCAGTAAAGGGGTAGCACCAAGGGGTGCCTACACCAGAACACTCAGTTTGCAAGGGGTGTGACCTTTCATAGGGGCACACACAGAGTAGCACCTATTCACGAAGGGGTGTTGACGGCCGAATTTGATTGTTGAAGAGGTGCAAACAGCGTGAAAGGTCACGAGTGGGAAGGGCTGTCCACGCACACGCAAGGGGTGAGCATGTGAAGAGTTGGCTCCAAGGGGTACACTGTTGCATATGCCAAAGGGTGTAGCGTCCGGGTACGCGACACACATACTCTGGGTACGCCACACACTCACACACACTGCTGTCCCGTTTCTGTTTATGCTGCTATTATATGCGTAGAATTAAATCAGTTACCTCAGACCATCGGCGAAGAGGTTGAATTCCATCTTTCTTCTGCTTCCATACAACTCCGGGAGAGGGGGGGGAGAGGGTAGCGGCGAGGGTGAGAGGCTCACAACCTTCGGGTCCCGGAAAAAAATTGCTCTGATACCACTGTGAGGATTCTAGGTACTAATCCTCTATTAAGTACTTAAACTCATGATTAAGACTTAAGAAACTGAACTGAACTCAAAGAAAGACTTAAGAAGACTCTGTGTTTGATTGATCGAATGTGTGATACAAGGGCTCCTTATATAGTGGACGAAGAGACATAAATGAAAAGACACGTCTCTTGGTGAAGAGACACGACTTTAGACGTAAAGACACATCCTTTCGGCGAAGAGCTGCAACCATTGGGCGAAGAGTCGCACCCATAGAGCGAAGGGGTGTGACCAATCGTCGAAGGAGTGTGGCTTTTGGCGAAGAGACACGTCCTTTGGGTGAAGGGGTGTGACCATCCAAGCGCAGGGGTCCTTCTTGGCATGGCACTTCGCGTATCTGCAACTAGGAGTAGATGTATTGTTGTTAACATAGTCACAATCGTGACACGAGTTCTGCTCTTTTCCGCGGGCGCACCCCTTCGCGGCCTTGCGCTCACATCAAGGTTGCTTTTTCCCACCTCACGTCGATTGGCCGGCTGCTAAGTGCACGGTCCTCTCTTAATGAGTAAAAAGAGGCACAAGGGGAGGCTGGACAAGCCCTTCTTTCTTGGGTTTCCTGTCACTCTTCAAAAACACGATTAGGAATCGACACGCCCAAGAGGACATAGGTTGCCTGCGACCGCAACAAGCAAAAAATAAATAAAATTCTTGTGGTTCTTGTGATATACACAACACTGTCAAAGCTCTGATACCAATGTAAGGTGCAGCGGAAGTGAATGTTGAACTTCGCTCAAGATGAGTGCTCCGAACTGTGCTCAAGGGTTCCTTTTACTTACGAAAGGGAGAGCCTTCCGTTCCTTTAGTGAGAGATTGCAATGGACACACATAAAGTGATGAACACTGTGAATGAAGGTGTTGAGACAGAGATAGAGAGAAGAATACGACACCAGAAAGTTGTCAAATCCTCCTCCAAAGGCCCTGTCACAAAGTGATGACGTGGCAGACAGCAGAAACCCTAATTTCTGCAAGAAATCCTAAAATTCCTGCAAACCCTAATTTTTGCCAAAAACCCTAAATTCCGGAAATCACGGAGGCGGATTATTATTAAAATTAAAAAAAAAAAAAATTTTGGAAAACGATGAGCGACGCGAATTTTGCTTTTGCTTTTTTTTTTATAAAAAAAAAGAGAAAAGACTCTCTAAGAGAGAGAGAGAATTGATGCTTTTGATTTTAAAAGCTTTTGGGGCTCTGCTTTTGGGCATCCCTTGTAACCTTTAAATTAGTGGTGAGGGCCTCACTTCTCAGAGCATCTGGACGTAGAGTCTGAGAGTGAAACCCTAACCGCTCTCTTGTACTTTGATGATTGATTAATACAAAAAGAAATACCGAAAGGGGCGCCAGTCTTTGGGGCCAATATCTCTAGGCACAGAACTCCGCCGGGCCAGTGCAAATCTATTGTGATCTGTGAATTGTTTTGAAGTGGTTATTTGGTGCTGTCGCGGTTGATTCTTGACTTGGAGTGTCCAAGTTTGTTACAGTGGTATCAGAGCACGACCGATTTCTCTTCGACGGGAAATCCGATCCCCGAATTTTTTTCCGCGGCACCTATGTCTTCAGGCAATGATCAGTCGACTCCCTCTGCATCTGGAGATGCGGGCTGGGATCACAACGAAGATTCAGACAGAGAGTATGGCCCGCCTCGGCCTACTCAGGCGGAGCAAAGAGAGATGGAGCGTCGTCAATTGATTGGTGATGCAACAAAGATGATGCTCAATTTTGCCAAGGACCCAAAGATGGCAAAATATATGAACCAGACCTCTTTGGAAGAGGTACAGAGGGAGTGGCAGAGAACCACAACACCACTCCCGAAACCCGCTCTCAAGAAACCTTCTGCCTCCAAGAAATATACGGAGAAGGAACTGGAGAACGTGGTTGATGCACGGATTGCTCAGCTTTTCGACGTGCAAAAGAAAGGCAAAAAGCACGGCAAAAAGCAGAACAAAGGTATTGACTTCCCGGGATATTTGGGTCGTCAGTCGACATTCGACAAAGCAAAGAAACTGAAGAAGCGCGTCAAGTTTGAAGGCCTACCCAGTTCTTCTTCTTCTTCTTCTGACAGTTCTTCTAGCTCTTCAAACTCGAGCGAAGAAGACAGGAAAAGCAAAAAGCGAAGCAAGAAACAACGCTTCGGAAAGGGCAAGAAAAAGGCAAGGAAATCTAGGTCTCGCCCAGTGAGTGACACTTCTACAGAGGACTCGTCTACGGACAGTTCAGACTCTGACAACGGAAACTTTTATGCAAACAAGAGGAATTTTTACAAAGCCAACCAGTATGACTTTCTCGAAGATAAAAGCAAGAAAGTCCGAGAGTTTAAGGAAGGTGGCCAAGCACTTAAGTTTGATACTTTTTCGGGATACTCCGATGCTTCAAAGGCTTTGTCTTTTATACAACAGTTTGACATCGCTTTCGCGGGAGGACGCTATTCAGAGCACTCCAAGATTCGGAGAGCTGCCTCTTATTTTAAGGGGAACGCTCGCACTTGGTGGTCCACGCTTCTATTAAGCAAGACTGTGCCAATTACATGGCTGAAATTCAAGAGGCTTTTTATTTCTTCTTGGTTGACTCAAGAGTTTGAGCGAGATATATGAGCTGCTTGGAACCATCTCCAAATGACCAAGAGCGATACAGTGAATTCTTACTGTGAAAGATTTTGGAACTCTTTTCTACCTGCCTCTTCATTCAAGAAGATCTCGTTCAGAGAACAGATTGAGCGGTTTACATTGGGTCTACCTACAGAGATCCGAGACCACTGCTTGGAACAGAAGTCAGCTTCTATTCAGGAGTTGATGAGTCATGCGAAGCGGGGCTTTGCCATTCACTCTGGCAGTCTGACCTACCCCACAGATGAGGCCATGACACAACGAGCCGAACAGACTTTTGGGAATGAAAGTAGAATGAAAAAGAGCAACCCAGAGAAAAAAAAAGGATGCACGACCCAAGCTTACTCCTGAGGAGAGAGCTCGCTTCATCAGAGAGGGGAAGTGCTTTGGATGCGGGGAACATGGACATATTTTCGCAAAGTGCCCTGATAAGGCACAGAAAGAACAGAATGATAAAGACGACGACAGGTCTGAGAGTTCGAGAGCAGCTGAGGAATGTGGCAGAAAAGGCAGATAGAAAAGCAGAACTGGTACCACATGGCGTGGGACCTGCACCGAATCTAATGAATGAAAGTACAAACTTTGCCGCTTTCGGGGCAAAGCGAAGAATCAGGAAGCTCTTTTGAAGGAGCCAAGGCCAACTTCTTTTCACTTGGAATTGGCGGCTCGATTTGGAACTACGCCCGACAGACTGACGCCACAGGCGGAGGTAGTTCGACTGGCACCCGGATGGGATGTTGCCATTACACCGAGCATTGGCAAACTTTGTTTGCAATGACAGGGGTGTTCCGGGCACGCGAGTGACGTTCTACTCGGGATCCCTTGGTACCACAAGAACTACGCCGTGGTTGACCACCGGGCCGAGAAAGCGACTTTGATAAATGAAGGGCTTAGAGATTGTACTTGATGAACTTCAGTTTTCTTACTCATTCTTTTGGGAGAACTGAACGATGGATAAAGGTTGAATATGTTTTGACCTGAAGAAAAGAACGCCAAGATTTTTTCTCCACGCTCATGCCGATTGCTTTTGAGAGGGCCTAAAAATCATACCATTGATCTGATATCTGGAAGCACGCCACCGAATCGGCCACCTTACCGTGTGAGCCGAGTACAGAATGAAAAGATTATGAGCCCAGTGAAAGACCTCTTGGAAAAGGGTCTTGTCCAGCCTAGTACTTCACCGTATTGCTCTCCAGTGTTGTTGGTTTTGAAGAAAGACGGATCTTGGAGAATGTGCATCGATTATAGCACTCTCAACGAAATCACCATCAAGAACAGATTTTCGATCCCTAGGATCGATGATATACTCGACAGGTTACAGGGATCCTCGTGCTTTAGCAGGATTGACTTGAAGAGTGGACATCATCAGATCAGGATAGCGCCAGGAGATGTCTACAAGACAGCTTTTCGGACGACTTTTGGGTTATTTGAGTTTTTGGTGATGCCTTTTGGCTTAACCAATGCTCTTGCGACATTTAACCAGATGATGGACAGGATTTTTCGAGAGTACATGCTATTTGTTGGCACTTTCTTTGACGACATCATTGTTTTCTCCAAGAATGAGGCAGAACACATAGATCATCTGCTTCAGGTCTTTCAGGCATTACGAGATCACACATTAGTGATTAATGCTAAGAAAAGTGAATTTTTCCTACCAGAGATACACTTTTTGGGACACATTGTGTCAACAGCAGGAGTGCAAATGGATCCGGCCAAGATAGAGACTATCCGTAATTGGCCCGACTTGAAGAATGTCCATGAAGTTAAAAGCTTCTTGGGACTGTGTTTGTACTACAAGCGGTTCATACGAAAGTTTGCAGAGGTTGCTTCCCCTTTACATACCTTGACACAGAAAGGAGTACCTTTTTCGTGGGGACCCACAGAGGTGACTGCCTTTCGGACATTGAAAGAGAAATTGACTACGGGACCTATTTTGACTTTGCCGGACTTGCAGAAGTCATTTGAAGTATATTGTGATGCTTGTGGTCGTAGTCTGGGTGCGGTCTTGATGCAGGAAGGCCATGTCATAGCTTACGAGAGCCGTTTGTTCTCTAGGCCGGAGATGACAGCATAGATCTATGAGAAAGAGCTTTTGGCGGTTATCCATGCTCTTACTCAGTGGCGGCATTACCTACTCGGAGCGGATTTTACTGTCTTTACAGACCATCAGAGTTTGCGCTACTTCTTGTCGCAGAAGCAGCTTTCGGAAAAGCAGATGCGGTGGGTGAACATCTTGTCACAGTTCCACTTCGAGATTGTCCATGTGCAGGGACAGAAGAATGTGGTGGCAGATGCTTGGTCTCGGAAACCGTTGGTTCTGGCTATTTCTGCGATACATCATGGGATTTTCGAGGATATGGTCGATCAGTGTGCCACAGATACAAATTTTGCAGATATTTTCACACGGATATGGGATGGGGAGATAGTAGCTGGATACTCCCTTCGGGAAGGCTACTTGATGAAAAAGACTGTTGTGCGTTACACAGCCGTTGAGGGAAAAGGTTATGACTGATTGCCACTGTCCACCTTTTACGGGTCACCGCGGCATTGCTACCACCATGAAAGGGGTAGAGAGAGATTTCTTTTGGCGGAGACTGAAGAAGGATTTGGAAGAGTTTGTGCGCAGTTGCTTGGTATGCCAGAAGGTCAAGTTTGACAGGCATAAGGCACAGGGATTGTTACAGCCTTTACCCATACCCACCCGCCCCTGGGAAAATATTGAAATGGATTTCATTTTTTTTTATCTCCCGAGAATACAGAATGATCACGATGATTTTCTGATTACATGGCACGTCTGAGACGATTGTCTCCGACAGAGACCCCAGATTTATGAGTTTGTTTTGGAAGGCAATTTGGAAGAACATTAGCACGCAGTTGCAGTTCTCGCAGACTGATGGGCAATCTGAGATTGCCAATTCAGTGATTTTAGATTTATTGAAGTCTTCTATCTCGCATCAGAAGACTCAATGGGAAAAGAACTTACCTTTGGTGGAATTTGCCTATAGTAACACGATACACTCTTCGACGGGGAAGACGCCATGTGAGATTGTTGAAACTGCTGCGAAGGTTCCATCCTTCCTGAGCACGAAAGATTAGAAATTTGAAGCGGATGAATATTCGCGAGATTTGGATACGGCTTTTGCTAAGGTTCGCGAGACTTTGCAGGAGTCTCAAGAACAACAGAAAAAGGCAGCGGATCGCCATCGTCGCGACTGGAAACTGAAGGAGGATGATTGGGTGCTCTTACTTTTGAGAAGGCACGCCTAAGAAAGGAAAAGGGAAAGGAGAGGCTTTTTCCAAAGCTTAGTATGTGATACTACGGACCTTTCCAGATTACTGACAAGATAAATGATGTCTCCTTCCGATTGAAACTGCCAGATACTTGGAGGATTCACAATGCATTTCATGTGAATCTCTTGAAACCTTTTAAAGGTGATGTGTCTCATGATGGGGAGCCTGATGAGCAACCCGAAGTGGAAGAAAACGAGGAGATCCTTGTTCCTGAACAGATTTTGGCACATAAGGATACGAAGAATAAGGGTAAAGTCCGAAGGCGGTTCTTGGTTAAGTTCAAGAATTATCCTGCACTTGATGCGAAGTGGATGGAGGAGGAGGACCTAGCAGATACTCCTCAGATTGTGAAACTTTACCTCGATGCTTTTGGTTTAGCATAGTCTACTCCAAATGGAACCCAGAATTCAGCTTGGCCGAAGATCTGGTGCAGTGGGATGCACAAGAGGGGAGTTACTCCACTCCTTTGTCAACAGATGCCTCGATTTTGATACTAAAGTCACTGATGTCTCTTTGAGCTTCAGGGATACTGAGAGCTGACAATATTCTGCTGGATGACTTTATGAAATGGAATTCCTGATTATGATACTGATTTGTTCTTGACTTCTTGTGAGTGCAGGAACTGATAGCCGAAATGACTGCAGCATTTTGGTCTGATTGATCTCGAATAGACATGGTTGCAATAGGGGTTAGTCAATCGGACATCGATGAGGTCCCGATTGGACCTAGATGTGATTGCTAGCTACATTGCCGATAAATCATGGTCTAAGATCCGAATGAATGTTGAATGTCATGTGATGTCCTGTGATGTCTGGTGATGTCCTGTGATGTCGTGTGATGTGACTGTCGATTTTGTACATGTGCTAGATGTGCGTTCCTAGTACGTAGGTACTAACAGTCAGTGTCTGCTAAGACGGTTTATGGCTTTTGTCGGTTTTGCAGGCATAATCGCGGTCGATTACAATGCTTTCAAGAGGGGGGTATGTCACAAAGTGATGACGTGGCAGACAGCAAAAACCCTAATTTCTGCAAGAAACCCTAAAATTCCTGCAAACCCTAATTTTTGCCAAAAACCCTAAATTCCGGAAATCGCGGAGGCGGATTATTTTTTTATTTATTTTTTTTTAAAAAAAATTTGGAAAACGATGAGCGACGCGAATTTTGCTTTTGCTTTTTTTTTATAAAAAAAAGAGAAAAGACTCTCTAAGAGAGAGAGAGAATTGATGCTTTTGATTTTAAAAGCTTTTGGGGCTTTGCTTTTGGGCATCCCTTGTAACCTTTAAATTAGTGGTGAGGGCCTCACTTCTCAGAGCATCTGGACGTAGTGAAACCGGCCTGTTCAATCCAAAAAGGGCGGTAGACTTTACTTTAAACCTTGATTTAGCTTTCACCCATTATTAGTCGTCTATTTTACATGTACTTTCAAGACACAACAAAGGGGAGAGGGATACAGGCTGCTAGATTGCACCTGTATGAGTAGACGGACACCAGATTGGCCCCTAACTTAGGCGCCCCTTTCGGTATTTCTTTATTGTTCAAAAGAGGGAATAAACGCTGTGGTTCCTACAAGCTGCCCCGCACAAACTCGGCTGAATTTCCACTGTTCCAGCCCGATTTCGGCAGCATAACTGTACTAGAACCCTTCACGGTCAGTATTCCCACGCATTGACCGACTTTCCCGAAGCATACGGGCACTTTGCAAAACCTGGCGAGAATCTGCAGCACGCTGAATTCTCTGTTTTCAGCCCTGAAAATGCGCCAGATCGCCTGTACAGCGGTTCCCTTGCGTCCCCGAACCTCCTGGGGGTATTAGGGTCCGTTTAGGGCCAAAACCCTAAACCTGCAAAAATACACAGCAGGCTGTAATTCACTGTTTCGGGCTCCGTTTCGCGTGCCGGTCGCATCCCTAGCAAGTCCTCGAGCTCCCGCACCTGTAGGGCTACTTGCCCTTTGAATCGGACGAGATTTCTGGCGTGAAACCTCTCCGAATTCACCTGTACCTGCGGGGGGATTAGCCGCTAGCTAATCCAGTACCTGTGCAAGAGGCTCTTGCCTCGGCAATCGCGCATGAACCCACACAACTGTACATTGGTCAAATGAAGAGCCCACTAGAGGGGCATAACATACTGCCAAAGGGGAGAGAGAGGGCAGTGCGTAGCGTGCAGGGCATCACTCCTGGCACCGCACTGTGCATAAGAGGGAAAGCAAGCACTCCATAGCTCTTAACCTGTGACAGAGACTTGCAAAATGAGCCTCCCCACTATAAATCACGTTTTTGCCTTCTCTATAAGTAGTAAACTGGCCTCAAAGTGCCAAGTGTCACTCATTTGTGCATTTTCCCGCTTTAGACCCTCGGGTCTAAAAATATCTCACCTGCAGCCTCTGTTGACTTGGCCACAGAGTAACAAAATGATCCCCATGTCAAACTGCACGTAATGACGCGAAGACATTTTCAGGTCCCAAAATAGCAGTTCCCTAAATTTTAGGAGATGCTGCCATTGTATCTTTCTAGGTCATCCGACCCTCTTTGTACACTGCGGCCACATCCAGAACTGAAATGTAGCCTCTGTAGCAAAGGATTCCACTTTGGCTAGTCAATGACCCCACTTGGCTAACCATAGTCCTTGTCCAACCTTAGTGCTCTCTTGCCCTCAGGCCCGGACTCCCTCTGGACAGTTCCACACTAGCTATGCAATGCAGGGCAGTTAGATTTCCCGAGGGGTGTTTCCAAAAAGTGAAAGTAAATAGATAATAAGAAAGAAATCAACAAAAAGGATAGATAGTAGTCACACGCTGGTGACATACCCCCCTCTTGAAATCTCAAACGTCCTCGTTTGCATCTATGTCGTACAAGCTCCTAGTCAACATTGATGTATTCAACACCTGTCGACACATGTACGACACATACATGCTCATTGTCAACCCTGGTGTATTCAACACCTCGTCGACTCATGTATTGCCTGCGTGTGAACCCTGTCCCAATGACATAGTGGTAGCTTCACACTCTGCCATTGCTTTGAGTCACTAACTTTCCAATGACAAAATGGTAGCTGCACATTTTGCCACTGTCTTATAGTACACGTTGGATCCCGTAACACTTTCGAGCATATCCAAACCGACAGTTTAAGAATGCAGCTACACATGTACTCTTCAATAGAAGCAATCACTGTATCCTTGACAAACTGACAAGAAATACTCACTTCTATAGCACTAATCAAACTTTTGGACATTCCATAAGAGCAATTGCCAAACTGACAATCTGTACAGCTCTAACATTCATGTAACAGGTATTTGATTTGAGCTCACTTTAAATACCATGTACATCATTTGTTTCAGAAGCCATTGTCACACTGACAATCCATTTAGCTTTGAAACTCAAGGGGTCAAGGTAGGTTGCAAATCGAAGGCTTCCAGGTAAAGTGATAACACAGTTGGTGACTCTGCAAGTTCACCTTCTTCCATCCACTTAGCATCCATTGGTGGATAGTTTCTGAACTTTACCAAGTAACGCCTAGTAACCTTGCCTTTCACTTTCCTTTCTTTGTGTGCCAAAATCTGTTCAAGGACCAAGATCTCGTCAAGTTCCTCGACTTCCGGCTGATCTTCAGCTGGCATATCTTCTGGCACATCACCCACATAGGGTCTGAGAAGACTCACATGAAACGCATTGTGAATCTTCCAACTGTCAGGCAATTTCAGCCTATATGCAACATCACTGATTATGTCGCACACTTGAAAAGGCCCATAGTAACGCATGCTGAGCTTTGGAAACAGTCTTTCCTTGCCCTTCATCTTCTTTAACCTTGCCTTTTCAAAGCGTAAAAGCACCCAATCACCAAGTGAATATACCACTTCACGACGGTGACGATCAGCTGCTTTCTTTTGCTTTGCCTGAGTCCTTTCTAAGGCCACTTTGACCTTCTTGTACATTTCATCCATGTCCTGAACATACATATCTGCTTCAAATATCTTGTCCTTTGTATGCAGTATGGGAGGAACTTTCTTGCCACCTTCAACTATCTCAAAAGGTGCCTTGCCAGTTGATGAATGCACTGTATTATTGTATGCATACTCCACCAATGGCAAATACTGCTCCCACTTTCCTTTATGCTCTGACACATAGCACTTCAGCAGATCTAGGACAGTAGAATTTGCCTCTTCTGACTGCCCATCTGTTTGAGGATGAAATGACGAAGAGAATTTGAGCGTGGTACCCATATTCTCAAACAAGCCTCTCCAGAACAAACTTGTCATGCGTGGATCACGGTCGCTAATAATCGACTGTGGCATGCCATGATACTTGAAAATATTGCTCATAAACAAGCGTGCCATCTGATCTGGCTTTATCTTCTTCCTGACAGGAATAAAATGAGCCTGTTTGCTAAATCTGCAAATAATGGTCCAAATACCATCATTTCCTGTCTGCGTTCTCGGAAGATCAAAGATAAAATCCATAGCAATACTTTCCCATGGTTTATCTGGAATAGGTAGTGGTTGCAATAACCCTGGTGCCTTTTGCCTGTCAAACTTGACCTTTTGGCATATTAGGCATTCTCGCACAAAGGCATCCACATCCCTTCTCAATGTAGGCCAATAGAAGAATGTCTCAACCGCTTTAACTGTAGCATCAATACCACGATGCCCTGCATACGGTGGGACATGACTCTCTTCCATAACTTTGCGTCGCAATGGCTTTGTGACACACAATCTGCCATGCATCATCATGAACCCGTCTTTGAGAAGATAGTGTTCATGACGTTGTCCATCCATTAGTTGCTCGAAGACCCTTGCAAAATCTTCATCATTTGCATACTGTTCTCTCATATCATCAAGTTCATGATGATAAGGAATCGACACAGCTGAAATTTGTGGCTTCCTTGACAAGGCATCAGCCACAACGTTCTTCTTGCCTTCCACATGCACAATCTGAAAATGGAACATGGACAAGATATTTGCCCATCGCATATGCTTCTCAGATAACTTTGTCTGTGTCAAGAAGTATCGCAAGGTCTGATGATCCGTTTGGACAACGAAATCTGCACCTAGCAGGTAGTGTTTCCAACTTAAGAGCGCATGAATCACAGCCAGTAACTCTTTCTCATAGACCTGCATGGTCATCTCTGGCCCTTGCAAAATTCTGCTCTCATAGGCTACTACCCTGCCATCTTGCATTAGCACAGCACCAATGCTACTACCGCAGGCGTCGCACTGGACCACAAATGACTTCCTAAGATCTGGCAACACAATGACTGGATCTGAAGTCATCTTTTCCTTTAAGAGATTAAAAGCTGAAATCTCTTTTTGTGTCCATCTAAAGGTGACTGCCTTCTTTTGAAGAGCATGTAAAGGTGAAGCAATCTCAGCGAAATTTCGGATAAACCTTCTGTAATAGGAGCATAGTCCCAAAAAGCTTCGGACATCATGCACCGTCTTCAAATTTGGCCATGACTTGATCGCTTCAACTTTTGCAGGATCCATTCTGACACCATCCTTTGAGACAATGTGTCCCAGAAAGTGAATCTCTTCCAGAAAAAACTCACTTTTCTTTGCATTGATGAGCAACCTATGACTGCGTAGCTCTTTGAACACAATGGCCAAGTGATGCCTATGCTCCTCTTCATTCTTTGAGTAGACTATCATGTCATCAAAGAACGTACCAACAAACTGCTGGTGTGGACGGAAAATTCTGTCCATCATCCTATTAAACGTAGCAGGAGCATTTGTGAGACCAAAGGGCATCACTAAAAATTCGTAAAGGCCAAACGTTGTTCTAAAAGCAGTCTTGTACACATCCTCTGATCTAATGCGGATCTGATGGTACCCACTCTTTAGATCTATCCTGCTAAACATAGCTGCTCCTTCTAATTTGTCCATAATATCATCAATTCTAGGTATAGGAAACCTATTCTTGATGGTATTCTTGTTCAGTGCACGGTAGTCGATGCACATACGCCATGAGCCATCCTTTTTCTGCACCAACAACACTGGAGAACAGAATGGAGATGAACTGGGCTGAATCAGCCCCTTTTCTAACAACTCCTGTACTTGGCCCATTATCTCTTTCTGCTGAGCCGCACTAACCCTGTACGGAGGCTTATTTGGTGGGCTACAGCCTGGCACCAAATCTATCACATGGTCCTCGGGTCTCTCTGGCGGTAATTGAGACGGTAATGAATCGGAAAAACAGTCACTATATTGTTGTAAAAACATTGACCTTTCTTTATCTAGCACAGATAAATTTGATTCATCACAATCTGACACTTCACGTGCAAAAACCAAGTACGCAGAAAGATGCTTTTTCATTACAGAAGTAATAGCAGAAGCTGATACAGTAGGAATAGACTCCCCTTTAAGCTTTACATCCAGAATGTGAGTCTTTCCCCTGCTCTGTACAGTGATCTTTTTGTTGTAGGCATCCATGATTCCCTGTACACGAAATAACCAAGGAATACCTAACAACACATCACATCCATCCAGTGGCATGATGTAAAATTCTTCAGCATCTACATAGGACTGGATATGTAGACGCAACTTTCCAATGATGGGTGTCACAGCCTCTGTATGGCCAGGACATGCCAAACCTGCCTCTGCTATATACCCCATCTCTTCAGGTCTGATTCCCAACTTTGAAGCCAATTCTGGGGAAATGAAGTTGGCTTTGGCACCTGGATCAAAGAAGATAAGCACTGTTTGATCCCTAACCTTTCCCCATGCTCTGCAAAGCTCACTTGCATCTGAATTTGGCTTGTCGCCCACCATATCTGGCACTAGACCAGCCATGGGTTTCTTTCCTTTCTTGTCTTCCTTGTCCAGAATCAGCTGGCCTTTTCTTTGTAGGACAGTTGTAAGCAATGTGGCCAGGCTGCTCACATATAAAGCATTTGTTCTCTGTCCTCAGGACCTTCTTTTGCTCTTCTGACTTGCGAGGAAAACGTCTTTTCCATTTCTTTGCTGGTCCTTTTTCTGATTCAGCCGTAGCTTTGTCTTTCCCTGTGTTGGCCGACTCCTGAGTCCCTTTAGGAGCCTCATTGGGAACGTGCTTCTTGGCTGAATTTTTCTTGCCTGATCCTGCCTTGACGCCAGTGTTAAATTCACAATCTTCTCCCTTGAGCAAACCATTGCCAGTGTTTGCTACCTCGATGAGCTGCGTCAAAGTAGTGACTTTTGTCTTCGTGCAGTATTTTCTCAATCCTTTAGGTAGGCCACAACAGTATTTTTCAATCTGTTCTGTCAATGGCACAAACCTATAGGAAGTTACTGGAAGTAGAGCTTTCCAAAACTTCCGATTGTAATCATCCAGATTTCTGCAAGTGGCAGCATTAAGCTGATGCCATTCTGTCATGACATCTGCTTCAAAGTCATCAGATAACCATGCTGCTGCAAAAATCTGCTTGAAGTAAATCCATGTGGACGGAGCTTGCCCTTGAAGCAATAAAGTTGTCCACCATTGTCCCGCATTCCCTGTCAAGAAAGTGGCTGCCTTGCGGACCTTTGAAGCCTCTGTAAAGTTTCTCCCTGCATAGGCCTTGTCAAACTGCTGGAGGAATGAAAGAGCCTTCTTCCTGTCATCAAACCCTGTAAAGGTCGTGAATGACACTCCTTTGCCACCTTCTTTGTACGGAGTTGGCCTCTCCAACGGCGTTAAATTGTCATATGGAAGTGACTGAAACATGGGAACACTATTAGGGTTCATTTGTGTTCCTTGGCCGCTATTAACTTGACTTGGAAACGCCATATTTGGCTGCTGATTTGTAATTCCAGCCATACCAAAATTTGCTTGTGGCATCCCAAATTGTCCCTGAGTGCTTTGAAACCCTGGTTGCATACCCATGACACTGTACATGGGGTTAGGCATCATCGTTTGAGCACCCGCAAACACTGTTCCTGGCGTATAAAACTGATTTCCAGGTGCATGACCAGCCATGCTCTGAAATACCGATCCACCTCCAAAATAGCCAGGGTGTACTGAAGGTGGTGGGAAGACTTGTTGCATAGCCTGTAAGTTGCTTCCCTGCCCATTAGAACCAGCTATAGGCTGCTGAAAGGTGGCGGGCTGAACTGGTACAGCTTGAAAAACTGGCATCTCAGCCACCTGTTCTTGCACCTTAGGTATACGTTGTGGAGACTGCATGTTCTCCGTCAAGTGTACAGGTGTTTCCATTGACTGTGCGGTATGAATCACCTGTGTTCGAGCCTTAACAGGCTTTTGAATATGATCCAGTGACCCAAATTGCTGAGACGGAACAGGAGGTTGCAGAAAGGCTAAAAACCTCGGATTCTGCATTACTTGTGTGAACATAGCCACAGCAGTAGCCAACTGGGTCCTGAATATATCGTCATCTGTCTGTGGTGGTCTTGACGACTCACCCACTTCATGTGTCTGTTGACCCTGTGAAGAGGAAACCTCTTCAGTCACATCATCTGGTCTGTCAGCCATAATTACAATTCCCTGTGTCTGGTCTATGATCCCTTGTGTCTTCAAGCCCAAAACTGACCAAGGCTCACTTCTATGGGAAAAAGTGATTTAATCCCGTCGATGGAACCATGAAACCGGCCTGTTCAATCCAAAAAGGGCGGTAGACTTTACTTTAAACCTTGATTTAGCTTTCACCCATTATTAGTCGTCTATTTTACATGTACTTTCAAGACACAACAAAGGGGAGAGGGATACAGGCTGCTAGATTGCACCTGTATGAGTAGACGGACACCAGATTGGCCCCTAACTTAGGCGCCCCTTTCGGTATTTCTTTATTGTTCAAAAGAGGGAATAAACGCTGTGGTTCCTACAAGCTGCCCCGCACAAACTCGGCTGAATTTCCACTGTTCCAGCCCGATTTCGGCAGCATAACTGTACTAGAACCCTTCACGGTCAGTATTCCCACGCATTGACCGACTTTCCCGAAGCATACGGGCACTTTGCAAAACCTGGCGAGAATCTGCAGCACGCTGAATTCTCTGTTTTCAGCCCTGAAAATGCGCCAGATCGCCTGTACAGCGGTTCCCTTGCGTCCCCGAACCTCCTGGGGGTATTAGGGTCCGTTTAGGGCCAAAACCCTAAACCTGCAAAAATACACAGCAGGCTGTAATTCACTGTTTCGGGCTCCGTTTCGCGTGCCGGTCGCATCCCTAGCAAGTCCTCGAGCTCCCGCACCTGTAGGGCTACTTGCCCTTTGAATCGGACGAGATTTCTGGCGTGAAACCTCTCCGAATTCACCTGTACCTGCGGGGGGATTAGCCGCTAGCTAATCCAGTACCTGTGCAAGAGGCTCTTGCCTCGGCAATCGCGCATGAACCCACACAACTGTACATTGGTCAAATGAAGAGCCCACTAGAGGGGCATAACATACTGCCAAAGGGGAGAGAGAGGGCAGTGCGTAGCGTGCAGGGCATCACTCCTGGCACCGCACTGTGCATAAGAGGGAAAGCAAGCACTCCATAGCTCTTAACCTGTGACAGAGACTTGCAAAATGAGCCTCCCCACTATAAATCACGTTTTTGCCTTCTCTATAAGTAGTAAACTGGCCTCAAAGTGCCAAGTGTCACTCATTTGTGCATTTTCCCGCTTTAGACCCTCGGGTCTAAAAATATCTCACCTGCAGCCTCTGTTGACTTGGCCACAGAGTAACAAAATGATCCCCATGTCAAACTGCACGTAATGACACGAAGACATTTTCAGGTCCCAAAATAGCAGTTCCCTAAATTTTAGGAGATGCTGCCATTGTATCTTTCTAGGTCATCCGACCCTCTTTGTACACTGCGGCCACATCCAGAACTGAAATGTAGCCTCTGTAGCAAAGGATTCCACTTTGGCTAGTCAATGACCCCACTTGGCTAACCATAGTCCTTGTCCAACCTTAGTGCTCTCTTGCCCTCAGGCCCGGACTCCCTCTGGACAGTTCCACACTAGCTATGCAATGCAGGGCAGTTAGATTTCCCGAGGGGTGTTTCCAAAAAGTGAAAGTAAATAGATAATAAGAAAGAAATCAACAAAAAGGATAGATAGTAGTCACACGCTGGTGACACGTAGAGTCTGAGAGTGAAACCCTAACCGCTCTCTTGTACTTTGATGATTGATTAATACAAAAAGAAATACCGAAAGGGGCGCCAGTCTTTGGGGCCAATATCTCTAGGCACGGAACTCCGCCGGGCCAGTGCAAATCTATTGTGATCTGTGAATTGTTTTGAAGTGGTTATTTGGTGCTGTCGCGGTTGATTCTTGACTTGGAGTGTCCAAGTTTGTTACAGGCCCCATTCTCTATGGCGAGAGTGGTCTACTTATGATTGCACAAATGTCTACAATACTTGGACTTGCCGACGATGTCGACGACAATGAGGACGACGACGAGACGAGCTGAAATCTGAAAACGCTAAGGGCTGAAATCTGCAAATCTTTATCTGCTGAATTTTGACTCTATGTCGGTGACGATGTCGATGACGACGATGTGATGACGACGCGACGACGACGCAGATGCTGAAATCTATGTTTTCCGGGCTGAAACTAAAAACCTTGATGAATCTCACCGTGCGGCGAGGATCTGCTGCGGGAAGGTGAGATCTGCGAGGTTTGGGGTTTCTACTGCGATGCTTGACTACTAAAAACTGAAAACGCTGGTCTACTTGTTGATCTTATCCCGATGGAACTGCAAAATGCTAAGGGCTGAACTACAATCCCAAAACGCAAGGCTGAATTCTGCTTCCTGCGGTAGAAATCTGCTACCGCTCGGAATCTGCTGTCTTCGGGGGTCGCCGGGGCTGATCTTCTGTACAAAACGCCAGGGCTGATCTGTCTTGCAAAAACGCTAGCTTCTCAATTGGGCTGAAAACGCTAGGTCAGTTGCGGGGGTTGGTCTTGCTGAGAAGTTGCATGTTGAGCAAGTGCTCTTGCTGCCTCTTCTGCCAGAAAGTGCTAGTGCTAGGTTTCTATACATACAAACTTAGCAAAATTGCCCTACCTAGTTCCCAACAAAAGTCACTTAAAAATAATAAGTGAAAAATGTCAAAATTAGAAAAATAGGTCTATGCACTATAAAAATGCTCCTGATGGATTCTGATGGTAATGTTGATGATCGTGCTGTGTACAACCAGAGGATATGCATCTAATCTAAGTGTCTGGACATGCACGGTCTGCGAACACTCACAAAAGTGCCAGATCACTTCCTATTCTACACTCACTTGACTGAACTGAACCCTGGTAATGCTATAGCTTGTCCACGGACACATAGGGTTGGATGTGTCACGTGACACATCAATTGTTGGGTTCTCAAGAAGTATCTTTTTGATGCATTGGTGACACCGGTTCTTCTTTACGAAGTTGAAGTGTGGGACGGGAGCATCTCAAAGTCTACTTGGAAAGAGTTTGAGAATGTCCAAAAGCGTTTTCTTGTAAACTTTCTCCAAGTTAAGACACAAACACCATATATGCTTCTAATTCTTGAGTTGGGATCTCTTCCAATTGAGGTTATGGGCATGGAAAGGGTTGTAGAGTACATGATAAAGATGCGCCAAAACCCCTCACATCGACTTCCTACAATTGTATGGGAAGCAAGCAAAAAAGTTCAAAAGATGCATAAAAGCAAGATCTTGAGCACGGGATGCATGCAAGACATAAAGAAGTGGTTTGGGAGATGGGATGCATTACACTTGCTACATGATGCTTCAATTGACTCCCAAGTGAATAAAGCTTTCTTACAACGCCAATGTATTAAGGCTTGGGAGAAATCCGGTGGGTCACGCTTCATACATTACACCACCCATATTGCCCCCAACTACAAGACCATGTTCTTCGCTGAAAGAGGAAACCGTACTCACACTTACATGCTTGAGCCTATCCCCTTGTCGGCGATACGCACTATCGTAGCCATTCGGCTTAGCTCCCATTTCCTTCGATGCGAGACAGGGCGTTGGGGCAATGGAGAAGAGTCAAATCGACTATGCACATTATGCTCACTGCAAGTTCGAGAGTCTGAGTACCACACACTACTAGAGTCTCAGCTTTTGGTCACATCCAAACTTGCTTCTCTCACATTTCAGCCATGACTTAGACCTACACGCTTTCCTCTCCTAGCCACAGTGTAGACTCTCCATTGCGACTCTCATCACCACAATTTTGGAGCATCGAGAGTCACTCATCAACCATACACATACTACATCATATGTAACTTTGGTCCCATAGGTCCTCCAAGGACGATAATAAAATCTATCTATCTATCTCTCTCGCATCTAAAAGGAACCATCAATAATGTAAAGCTGCATTCATTAACACAAGGAAAAAACCAAGTGTTGAGGAAGTGTCATTCTCGATTCTACCTATTCTCTCAATTTTGCTACATCTAACAATGAATCTCTTTACACTATAAACCTAGAATAGTCCCTGAATATAGCCAAGAGCATGCTAGCCCGCACCTTCAATACAATATTGTCTCTTTGACAGCAATGATTGCAACATAGCCCGATAACAAAACTTCGTGCGTTTTCAATAGATCCCGTCACAAACATTTTGTACTTTTAAAAGGACACCACATCTGGCACACATGCAGATCAAATCATTGCCAAGTACTTCCACAGCCCGTACCTTGCAAGTATCTCATGTTGTCACAAATGTGATGACATGGCATACTGGCCGATAAGTTGACAAATAGACAGATTTGATGACATGGAAAATTTCATACTGATAACATGGCAGCCTTCCATAATTTGCACCGCTATTTGTAGAGGTGACACGTGGCACCTATACGGAAAATTTGGGGGGATTTTCAGCAAGACTGTTGTGCCAAGCTTTCGAGGGCACCCTGTTTTTGGGGCTCCATTGCTTTTCAAGGAGTGCCTTAGGGAGCCTTTGGTAAATTAGTGTGTGGGCACACACAGCAAAGGACTCTCCCTGACAATTGTACTCTGTTCTTATTGATACAAAAAGAAACATCGGAAGCGGTGCCAAACTTTGGGACCAACGCATCTGGAAGCAAAATTTTGCCGCTTCATGTCTCAACGACTTTAAGTTTTGAGGTTCAAGTATTAAAAGTTTACGTGTGTGTTGCTAAGGATTTACCATCTTGTCTATCCCAAGCCAGTTATAGTAGTATCACACATTCAGTTGATTCTTCTCCTCATGAGGGTCTAGTCCAATTTTTGCAGCACACCTATGAACTCTGACACAAACTCTTTGAGCAAGAATGCCCTTGTGGTACATCTTGCCCTTTGGCATACTCCATATTCAAAGAGTTGGCATCTTGGACATCAAAATCATTAAACTTTTGTGCTTTCAAAAAGGCACACAACGTTTGACATACATATTGAGAAAAGCATTGGGCATTGCGTTTTTTTCAACAGCCATTGACTAAACAATTTATATCATTTGCTTGCTCGTATTAATGCCTTGCATAATGGCTCATACCGTGAACGTGAAAGCATAGGTGCCGCATCTACAAACAAGCCTTTGCTATCGCTTCGCACGCTTGGACAAGAATCTCATCAAGCATTCCCAAAGATTCCAAAGCCCACCCACCATACTAGCTGGCTTAGAATTTTTTTATTTTGTAGCGTTGGATCCCTCCCTCTCCCTCTCTCTCTCTCTCTCTCTCTCTCTCTCTCTCTCTCTCTCTCTCTCTCTGAATCCATAAAACCACTTACGAGCTGGAGGGTTGGAAGGGACAGGCGGAGGAGGGCGGCCATACGGAGGTCCCACTGGCTGGGCGAGTTGCGGATAGGGATAACGCGGCTGTTGATGCTGCTGCTGTTGCCTGGTGTTGAAGGAAGAAGTGGAACCCGGGTTGGGATAAACGATGTCCATTGCGATCGCTCAGCCTGCCGTCTCGTCCACGTTCAATTTCTGAAAGAGAAAGCAAAAGCTTACTTCGCTCCCTTCGAGAGTAATGTGTTGTGTCCTTCAGAGCAGAATTGCACCATGGTACTAATTGTAGTGTAGAGAATAATTGAAATAAACTAGTCTTGCTTGGTGGGCCTTGCTATATAGCATCTATAGAATATAACAGGACATATGCAAATTGTAGTGTTGAGAATTATTAAAATAAACTATTCTTGGCTTCGTGGGCCTTGCTATATAACATCTATAGAATATAACAGGACATATGCAAATTGACATTTAGTATTTGGCACTGAAGGGAACAAGAGATGATTAATTTGACAAGGACTGCACTGCGTGAAGGGGATATACATTTGAAAAATGCTACAATGTCAAGAATTGAAGAAATTCAGGGGCTGTCGATGCATGTCTTACAAACCATGATATCTTGTAGAAAGTTGCATGTAGACAGTGGACCAAGCTTGTGATATGGCATGTGTTACAAAGCTCCCGTGTGTAACGACAAACTAGGGGTAGTTGGGCAAGATTACCGAGCATGAAAACACATTTATTATTGAAGGGATCTGCCAATGTACTGCTTGTTACATTGACATTTTATCTTACGATAAGGTAAAAAGTCGTTTGGGTTAACATGGACATCTTGTTTATAATTATAATATCTGCCTCTTTTATGTCCAAATTTCGCTTGTTAGTCTCATGAATAGATAGGGGATATTGTTGATTCGTGGTTGGTATCTTGAATTGGTAATGGTATGTAGATGCAATGCTGCTAAGTCTTGTTGTTGCCACTCCGATGGCAAAGCGCCCAACAATAATACAGAAGTGAGGGAAGCAAGAGTGTCTATTTTATTTGTCTATCGACCTCGTTCATCACTATATATGCGAGGTTCGTCACCGCATAGGAGGGACATATTTCTAGATTGTGATCAAAGATGCCACATTGCATGCTCCAATCTTTATACAATGCAGTAATTTTAAACCATGACCTAGCATATGGATGGTAAGCTAGTTTCAAGTTGGCTCCAGTTTGCTCTCTAGCTTATTGATGCTTGGACTGTAATCTTTTAGGTCTTGAGAACTTCACACTGACACCTAGTATGCGAGAAACAAGGACATATATAGTATGGCATCAATAATTTAGACACCTAGTATGGTATCAATTATTTAGAGCTAAAGTAAAGATACACAAGGTCACTTCACTAGTGTGATACACCACATGCATTCATTACTTGTGTATTCAGTACTGTAATACATCCCGTGCATTGTCTAGCAACCGTATGCAAAGAGTTGTGTGTGTAACTAACATGTGCAGATGTTGGTCGTATCGAGTGTATAGTTCTGAAAATGAGATCCAAATAAACTGAAGCAAAGGAAGTAATGCAAAAAATTCTAAAACAAGCAAATAGATAAAGCATGAATGAGCTACAACAATAAATGAGGTGCTTTACTGACCTGCAATGTTCTGTTGCTTTTCAATTGTCCAATCTACAAGCTGATATTTGAGTCAAGCTACAAAAAAAAATGTGAATAGTTAAACATATCGACTTGCAATGAAATGTCACAGACTGAAAGTGCAAAATATACAGTGCATGTCTTACAGAGGTGCCATACAAAAGTATGGTGGAGAGCTAGCACTGTGGTCTCCCCAAAAAATTATAAGAAACGGAAGTCGTGCCCTGCCTTGTAGCATTTATGTGTTGCGCCAAGCAAACGTGTGCGCATGGAAAATTGGATGTAGATAACGAACCTTTGCAGTGTTGTCGAGCTGGAGTCGTGCTTGTGCAATTGGAATGTGCAGTGTTGTGAATATATGTCCTCCCTCTCTCTCTCTCTCTCTCTCTCTCTCTCTCTCTCTCTCTCTCTCTCTCTCTCTCTCTCTCTCTCTTTGTGTCTGTGTGTGTTGTAAGCTACTTCGGTCAGCAATTATGTCTTCTTGCCATAAAGATGGTATACTCAAGCTCTTCACCAACAATTGTAAAAGATCTATGATGCCTTTGTCAACGATCTCACTTTCAAGAGCAATATATTTGTTTTCTGCATTGAGCGTCTGCTTCTGAACTTTCGTGAGTCCTGTGCTTTGAGCAGTAATGAGCAAAAAACAACTTTAAAGGATCATCGATTTTGGGCCTTCAATAACCACTTTCTGTGTGCAAGGGGCGCAACACCATTAGAAACTAATATCTCTAGTCAAAAGATGCAACTCGAAGGTTGTCAAGGTGTGATCCCTCCAAAAGATGCAGAAGCCAATGCTTACGATAGAGGTACTAGTAGTTCTGTTAATGATACAGTTGAGGTGGCGGCATGAATCCTGTAAGAAATCTAGCCCTTTTTTGCATACAACCAAATTCATATGTTCAATCCAATCGATGTCACCGCCACCACCCCATGCAGCCAACTCTCCTTCTCAAGCCCTAGCGGCCCTCCAATCCGCAGCACCCCAAACAACCCCTCTATCGGACAGACAACCCTCCTCGAATTTTTGCTGATGTAATGGATCTTATATGCTAAGCCAGTAAGATATGCAAAGAAAGCTGATTCATCTCTACAAGAAAATCGAGATAAGATGCAGCATCATGAGGAATGTATTTGCAAAAGAGGGCGCTTGATACCCAACATATATGATATATTGAGTGTATAACTAAATAAAATAATTTCAGAATCTTGAGGTTGCAAAATACATTCAACAGTAGACAAACTACGAATCTTGACGCTGAAATTGATTCCGCACTTAGACAATATATTAGCAGCAGTATGCCCTGCGCTATGGAACGTTAAGTCGTTGTTGGCGATATTTGCACTCAGCCTGTTGGGCATACGATAGCTGCTATATGGAGTTTCTACCTCGATCCATGCAATCTTCTCTATACTTGCTAGTGTGTTCTCTCCTTTGTGTGTGAGACCGTGTTTACCTATCATTCTATTCAACACATTGGTTGCACGGTATCTATCTAGGACTAGGAGCTTCACTATATCGATTTTATGGGCATAGCGAAACATCTCCATTGTGTATGTTTAGATGTCACTTGGCTTGTTGTCCAACCATCCTTATGTGTAGGTTGTTATTAGGGAATTGTCATCTTTTACATCAGCATCAAGCTTCACAAGTATTTCTTTGAATAGACCTTTGCAAAGAATTGGAAAGAGATAAATAAGTTACTTCATTATGGTGGTAGTTTGAATGTTAGAGTATGAGTACGTGTTGCTAGCTTGTCATTGGTATGAGGTGCAAATCCTTTATCGTAAAATTTGATCATCCATTGTTTTCATTCCTCAAACATGGGAGCTTTGTATATGTACTCAGTGGATTGACATCTCACACAATTTGTCGTCAAAATTATGGATGTGTCAAATAAATTTTCTTCTCCTCCTTTGGTGTTGGTCTTTTTACCTCAGCATTTCTCAAGGAAGACTCGACATCAGTCGTTGACATACATGTTAGTATTAATAGCAGATGAAACATTTGTAGTTTACAAATGTATGAAGTGACATAGATGCACTTGCTATTTTATCTTCATCAATCATGAGCTCTAAACCTTCTTTGTTTATTGTTGAAAACATAGCTCAAAAATCAATAGTTTTTATGAAGTGAAAGAAAAAGATTTGAGTTGTGAGGCAAGCGGGTAGACAGACATGCGAATAACCTCCCAACCATCCTATATATAGGCCCCTGGCCAGCTTCTATATATAGACCCCTTTACTGCATGTGTGTCCGGCACATTGCCTGGGCCGTGCCCGTCTAGTCCTACCCTTGGCATGACATTACTCCCCCCTTGGAGAAGCGTTTTCGTCCTCGAAAACACAAGTGGTGGTATCTTCATAAGAACACTAATGTTTTCCACCGTGGCATCCCTCATGGATCCAACGGTTCGTTGAATTGGAACCCGGTTCATTGGGAGGTTCAATGAAATCAAGAGTAACATCTTGATTTTCCACATTGCTGTCCCTATGCAACGGTCTTGGTTAACCGATCCATAATCAAAAGAGTGTGAAGGCTCCATTTAGAACTCACTTGAGAATGCTAAACGAGTTATCACAACTAAGAGGTGTCTAAATGCATACCCAGGTTTCAGACTTTCTGAAAGTACCGAAATGTGCAATATAACCTCGGCTCATCTTTCCATGAAAGTACTATGCTGACATACTCATCAGCAACAACCAAGTCCTTGACTTGCTGTGGTTTCTTGCCAATAGTCAACCTCATCCAAACTGATGATTAAGGTTGATAACTTGAGAATAATAGGCAAACACTAAAACTAGCCGTAACATGCCTTTCATCATATGAAGTAAACTCCAAACCAGAAAGGTAACCGATTAGTTGTTTCACTTCTTGCTAACGTATGCACTTAGCATATCCTTTAGCATGGTTTACTAACGTATGCACTTTGCATATCCTTTAGTACTAAATAGAATGCTCGTAAGTTGCCCATCCTATGCGGGATGAATAGCGGTAAGAGTGAGGTGCTTTTCTCAACCACTTACAGAGAGTCGCCCACGACTGACGACAAACTATGACTCAATCATTGAGTATCCAGCCATATACTCGATATGGAATGGAGACAACCAACTAGGTTGAAAGCAGATTGGAGTTTCAAGCAGCCAATCACGAACACCCATACTCAGCCATCACCTTGTATGGCAGGGTGTAAACTCATACTAAATCTACAAGAGAGATTGCACTGGCAGTGCAAAAAATTGCAAAAACAATAATGTCCATGAATTTGCATGCCGCTCCGAATAAATTTGTGTTAAACACTAGGGCCCATAACACCTAGTGTGCATGCATTTAACACAAACATATCCGAACCGCAATTCCATGACGAGACTTTGGACCATAATAGAATGTGACAACCCGGTCACACCTAGGTACCAACCATGAGACATTCTCATGAACATAGCATACTTTGCTATATGTAGAAACAACCCTCCGTTAAGGTGGTTTCACAACACTTGTAATCGTAACAAGTTTGTGCTTAGTACCCGACAATTTCTGGCCACTGAAATTGCTCCTGATACTGTGTGCTCAAAATGGTCGAATCCATGGATGCGACCAGCACCTAGGGACTCTGTCGCGACACATTGTTAGATAGTTGGCGCCAGTGTCAGTCCGAGAGACTCATATTCTCCACATGTGGAATATGTCTCAAACAAGGATATCAAGAAAAGAGACATCCATCAAGTACGAGCTGGTACTTGTGTGTGGAGGTAACTACAAACACTCTGCGACAAGAGTGAGAGGGACCCTCATTATCTTGCCCCACCCTTAGCTAAACTGAACTCCTTGAGTTCCTAGACCATGTTGTATCCCATGTGACAACATGTGACAAATCGAACCCTACACTAGGTTCGTAATAGCGTAATGTATAGTGGACACTACGGTCCAAAATACTCTGTTCCAATATGCCCTTGGCATGGATTTGAAACATTCAAGCGTATTTATACGACTTGCACTGGAAACCGTGGGTGTTGCCTACACAATCCAACCCCTTTGGTAAAATCTACGTAGTCAAACCCCTTGGTAAGACCCTTTGTAGAAACTACTCAACTAGCAGGTAACGGTAACCAACATAGTTAACCGTGTACATAATGATTGAAATCAACTTGAAAAGTTGAGTTTGTCCGCTACCGCATGGTAGATTGCGGAATTATTTCCTTGAAAGTCTAATTGGAAGAGGTCAAACTGTGATCCTCAATGCCTATGGAGTGATGTAGCATTCACCCGTCGGGTCGTACCCCCAAATCTGTGCTTCCATAGACACTTGTAGTGCTATAGAGAGAGCAGAGCATCCACACAAGTGCTGTCGGAACTGATTGCTGCATCTATACTTCCTTGTAGAGATCAGCGGCTGTGGGTTGAAGATTATCAAAAACTCAACTTGAGTGTCAGCAAAAATGACACCCTAAACATCCGTAATGACAAGACTCTTGCATGTCTATTAACGTCGATGTGTACTCCCCTAGGTAGATCTGTTCAATCTTGAGAACAATCACCCAAAGAATGCCAATAGTTGGGTCTTACCCTTGGCCTGACAATGGGTCTTAGCCTGTGTGGCTCATAGCGCTTGTGCAAATTAGTGTTCAGTGGACGAACTGATGAAGACTAATTTGAGAAGATTTTTCATTTTTCTCTTAAAGAGAGAGAGAACTAGAGAAGAAGAGCATGCTGGGCTGAGCAACTTTTCTTAAGGTTGTAGAGTGTGTGCCCAAGCTGTGTGCTTTTAAGCATCTTATGCCTAACTTGTAGCTTATCGTATAAGCATTCCACAGTTTTCCAATATGACGCTCTCATCGAGAGAGGTAACAAAAAAGTACGAAACTCACTCCGACCCACCTACCTTGTAGGGGTCATGGATTGTATGAGTATGACTGAGCTGTGGCACTTTGCCCATAAAATAATTCCTTAGTGTTGTTGCGTGTTAATAGCAACCAACAATCATGTTAAACAATCCTGTGAAATAATCCATCACTTATGCTGTCCTTGACAGAGTTGCGAGTGTGATAGTGGAAGCATAATTCATGAAGTGGTGGAATCCATGGCACCTGCTTGCCAAAGCCTTCCCAAGTTTGTATGCTCATAGCATATGCCAAACGTGGTGAGTCACTATGCAAGATGCATAAATAGAAGCCTTGCTTCACCTAAATCTGGTAGTGCTAATAGCCAACTGATGTGGCGAGCAACTTGCTGCCTTCAACAAGTCCAGTAATAGGCCATGTCGATCTCCTTGAGATACTGAAAAATTGGCCCTTGGCCTTGCCTTTGAAAGAAAATGTAATCTGTGATGAGCGTGCGCTATCAAGGTACTCAGGAGAAGCCATGTTTCACATAACTATGTCTGTCCTCATTGCCAATAAATGCTATTGATGACAGATGTCATAGCGAATAGAGTCAACTGTGTCGATCATGCATAGATAATGGACCTTGTCCAATTGTCCTATGTACCCCCATGAAATGGTCATACCATACAATTGTAAAAATTTCCCCAATGAATATGCTCCTAGCATTCTCCAAATGTTAGCAGGACAAAAATGAAAGCTTTGCTTCGGACATTGCCCGTGTAAGTAGATACATGCCATGCATGATAAAAAGTCGCAAGGGTTAACTCTGGAGTGGTTTACTCAACACCACAGTGGTATATGCACTCAATGAGCCTTGCTCAATGATCAGAACAACATGTTGAAGACCAAGTGAGCCATGCTCGAGCATACAATTAGCAACTGTACATTGAGAATGAATCAAACAAGAAAGTGCAACAAGTCGTCATATCAAAGAAAGCCGACCTTGTCGATCATGCACAAAAAATTGACCTTGTCGAATGATAAATCTAGTGAAAAAGCAGTATCATACGTGCAAATGATGCATCTCGTACCTGTGTGACTTTATGAATGATAGCCGTGATCATTCAGTCCCATGCATACTAGAGTTATCAAGCACATGCTCCATAACTACTCTACTGCATGCTGTCAAGGGCCTTGCCCAATTTGCAACCAAGGTGGAATCGTGTGAGAACTTCCATGCTCTTACCTGCTAGGTTTGAGTGCCGTGATCATTTAGTCCCATGCATACCAAAGTTATCAAGCACATGCTCCATAACTACTCTACTGCATGCTGTCAAGGGCCTTGCCCAATTTGCAACCAAGGTGGAATCGTGTGAGAACTTCCATGCTCTTACCTGCTAGGTTTGAGTGCCATGGTTCGTGATAATCACCACATGGTGCGGTTGACCGATGTATACGTATGGAAGCCTTGCTTCGCTGCAAGCCCAAACTACCATGCAAAACAACTGTGCAAGCATGAGCCGAAGTAGCCACCGGCCTTGCCGGTGCATCAAAGATCAAGCTTGGAAATTCGTTCTATATGAGTCTACAAAGTAACATCACATAGGGATTAAGAAAATCCGTGGAATGACGAAAAAAACAAACCTGATGAGCATGGCGTTCATCCGTGGACGTTGCAAGCATATCCTCATCTTTGTGATTCCCTTGCGAGAAACAGCTTGCATGCCGCATAATCATCTCTGCCAAGCTTTCCCTGTCGAAAACCACGTTGATAACCGACGAAAATGCAAAAATGGGGATATCTCTGTAAGCGGAATATCGAAATTTTCATGGCTCCTTGAGCAGTCTGTGACTATGTCCGAAAAACTTGCCTAATCAGAGTAGGCTTTTGAGGTCTTTCTATAAGCAATAGAGGCTTTCGAGGTTTTTCAATGGCTCCTTGAGCCATCTATAGTGCCCCCTTGAGGCAAGACCACAATGTGCATAGACTCTGTGTTCCTCAGCAAGACCACCATGTGCATAGACTCCGTGTTCCTCAGCAAGACCACCATGTGCATGGCTATGCCTCGGATGCCAGTTACGCATGCGGAATCCAGTTCGCCATGGGTTCAAGCCCTTAAAAGAGATGGGTGCCCAAAATAGGGCGCCCAAAAGGTCAGAATATTTCAATTTTCTGTAAAAAAATAAACCTGCACAGGCTATGGCGATTTTGGCGACTCTGCGCAAGGTAATTTGCCAACATGCCGACTCATATGCTGCTCCAATCACTTCCATCAAGTGACGAAAAACCCTCTAGAGCCTGGGGCGCTTCCAACAAGGCCGAAATTGGAAATTTTTGTGCAGACCGAATTCATGCCTGTCCTCAAGGAAGAAACCGTTCCCGCGTCCTCTGTCGACTTCTACTCCCAACACAGGGGTTGCTCCCCACGGCTTGCTTGTCCGAGCGGCAACAAATTCTTTAACCATGCATGCATGCTTGCATGCAATCCTTCTAATCTTCTTCTTCTTTGATTCGGTTTTTCTGCGTTCTGATTCAGGCTTGCCATGAAAGAGAGTCCATCCTTCACTAGAGAGATCGAGAGAGAGAGAGAGAGAGAGAGAGAGAGAGAGAGAGAGAGAGAGAGAGAGAGAGAGAGAGAGAGAGAGAGAGAGAGAGAACGAAAGGGAGAAAAGCCATGCGAGCCACAACCTTCATCCATAGCTCGCTCTTCACCCTCCCCTCCACCTTGCTCTGATACCAGTGTGAGGCAAGTGGGTAGACAGACATGCGAATAACCTCCCAACCATCCTATATATAGGCCCCTGGCCCGCTTCTATATATAGACCCCTTTACTGCATGTGTGTCCGGCACATTCCCCGGGCCGTGCCCGTCTAGTCCTACCCTTGGCATAACATGAGTGTGTTTTTTTCCCACAAGAATTTTTCACGCATCCAATGACTATATAGTGGGAAGCATTGTAATGAAAAGAAGGAAGTCTATATTGAGCTTGACAGGAAGTAGTATGAAAATGTGAGTTCTATTTTTTACAACCTAGTTAAAATTTTAACACCTAAGGAAGTGAAGAATGTATTCCTTCAATAGATATGAGCAAACGACATGTAGGTATATTTTCCACTTGTATCAATATCATGTCTCAAATGTTCATGCACAAGAGAACTTTTGGGTAGAAGAAAGATTTGGAGTTGATATCAATTTCAGAGAGGTAATTTTTTTTTGATTTATTACATCTTCATATCATGTGTTTACTTTAATGGGTCAATGGGTATGATATTCAAGGTAGCTTTTGTGTCCATCTAGGAAATACAAAAATCACAAGGTATGAACTAGATAAACAAATCTAGATGAATGGTGTTGACATTAGAGAAATCAAGTGTGATGTTTTGCAGCAATCTTGCTTTGTTTGTGATCAGTATGAACATTAGATAGTGGTGTGTGAAGCATGAAGCATGTACCAAGAGCCATGACATCAATGACAAAGAATTGGCCCAATGAGTTCCAATGTATACATTTTGGAAAGCACTTTGGATGGTCTATACATGGTTGAACAAGCTATAGTATGAAGTTTTCCCACTTTTGGATGAAGTGTTTGAATACCCTTTCTTGTAGATCATGTGGAAAATATCATTGTAGCATGTACATTGCATCCTCAAAAAAATTGGGTGTCATGAAATAAGGTGAGATGGAATTGCCTTTCCCATTTGGTGCAAAGAATTGCAGAAGTTAATCAGAGGCTGGAAAACTTGTGGAGTAGCTGTGAGAATTTAAAAGGTTCGCTATAACCCCACGATGGCTAAGCATGGGCTAGTGTGAGTGTGCGAATGGGGTGCGTGTATGGAGAGTGTGGAGAGAGAGAGAGAGAGAGAGAGAGAGAGAGAGAGAGAGAGAGAGAGAGAGAGAGAGAGAGAGAGAGAGAGAGAGAGTACACAAGATGTGGGTGGAGCTCCCAAATCTCACTGTATGAGCACAATGTGAGAATGAGTGAGAGCTCCGTAGTCTTTGTATGTATAAAGAATAAGGAGATAAATGTGGGCGATCGGACACTGGTCGGCGGACACGGGCAAAGCACGGTGAGGCACACTGCCTTTACCTAACATTCTCCCACTAAAGACAACCTTGCATCCTCGTCAGGAACCACCTAACTATGCATCACCATGTCAGCATCGTCTGGCAAAGGCATATCTGCTGAGAATGACTGCAAAATCAAAAAATCATCACCACTACAATCACACACAGCTGTCTGAAGGCAAGCTAGACTCAAAAGTGACATGCCCATCACATGCATACTCTCTAGCATCTGTCCTCATAGTAGCACCATGTATCTACCTCTTCCGCTGCCTCATACGCCTGAAGCAACGATGCCTAATATGCACATCGTGGTCGCAGTGCCAACATGTTAGTCACGATCGTGAGCGAGAACTACCTCTAGCCTGAAGCGTCTCCATATCCATGCCAAAACTATGGCAAACAATTCTCGAGATCACAAAACTCTCCCACCCGAGAGAAAACCATTGTCTCAAGCAAAGAAGGTGATCAAACGGTCAAGCTCACTAGCCTCTACAATAGCCTCTCCTCACTCCTGCGAGAGTGGGTACAAGAACACCAAAATTGTGCCAAAGTGACAAAACCTGTCAATGTGAGAGCTAAGCTCGATCACAAACTATGGCGAGTAAACTCCACCCACTATCCCACAAAAGCATACACAAATCAAAAGCTCAAGACAATGGTTGTGTCGAAACCGGTATGCAAGCCAAAACACTGCAGAAGATGTCCTCAATTGCAAATGGCAACACATGGGGGAGTACTAGACTCAACCTGTATCTGGAAGTCAAAATTGGAAGCTCCAAATGGTCGAGTACTCACAGCTCAAGACCAAAAATGTAGAGTAAAACGCGCTCGCGATGCACCACCCAAAAGGGAAAACACTGCACGCAAATCCTGAGTGCTACAAGCAATTCACAATCTTGATCGCACCAACGATGTGCATAAAACTGTTGGGAAATTTTCGACAGTTTCATCAGCAAAACGGCTACAAAACCAGTAACCAAAGTGACTACATGCTCAAAACCATGAGCAACCAAAGCACATCAGACCACACTTCAAATGCATGCACCAATCTCCACACTTTGCATACATCATTGGAAACACCTGCAAATCTAGTACACAAATACCTGCTCTACCTGTGATTGCCAAAAAACATTCTCGAGGCATACATTGCCGAGCTCAAACTGCAATCACATGAGTATCAAACCACAAAAGGCATACATCATATCCTCAACTTTTTGAACACCCTGCAGCCGGTCAACCCATATCTCCCAAACCGTTCAGAATTTGCAGAGAAACTTCCTTCTGCAAAGTTGTAGACCATGAGAAAACGGTTGGGAATAATGGGAATGGACCTGAAATGTGTTGTTTTTATAGGCCAAAACAGACCTGTAAAAATCTATAGCTGTGTACCCTAGTTGTGCAAGCAATCTGAGTGACGTATTTCAAAATTGGTGAAGATTTTAAGAAAACTTTCTTCTGCATAGTTTAAAGAGGACAAAAAACCGGTCAGCAATTGTGAGAATCGGCTTGAATGAAGACGTTTCGATAGGCCAAAATAGATCTGGAAAAAATGTGTTGCAGTTTTTGCTGATTCTCCGCCTGCTTCCCCACTGAGCTCCAATGGTGCTCCCAATCCTTGAGCTCTGATACCAATTGTGAATGCGCGAATGTGGTGCGTGTACGAAGAATGTGGAGAGGGGGAGAGAGAGAGTACACAAGATGTGGGTGGAGCTCCCAAATCTCACAGTATGAGCACAATGTGAGAATGAGTGAGAGCTCCTTATTCTTTGTATTTTATAAAGAATAAGGAGATACATGTGGGCGGTTGGACACTGGCCGACGGACACGGGAAAAGCAAGGTGAGGCACACCGCCTTTACCTAATAGCTAGAAGCCTAAGGATTTGAATGAAACATTTGAGACGTCAAATTGCATCATTATTTGGGCATTCATTTTAAGCAACATGAAAGTAGCTAACCCTAGGGATGCACACATAGTAGGATATTCTATAAAGGAGGTAGGAACTTGCTAAATAAGGAGTTAGTTGGGTGGAGCCTCAATATGCAGATTCAACTACGTAGAGGCTTGATATCAAAGTGTTGATGGCATGGAGTTCATGGCCTCCCTCTCTTCTCACATTGGTATTAGAGAAAGTTAAGAGTGCTCAACATTCGCGCATGCGATCGTAGTTTTTATGTGGTTTTCACCAAAAGAGATTGTGGGAGCATGTTTTCACTTAGGTGAACTTGGGATATTTCCTCCTGTAGGAGCTATTCATGCCCTCCAAATCTCGTTCTATGAAAAATCGAATAAAGTACACTATAGACACTTTTGGATTTATTGGATATATTTTTCTTGATTTTCACTACTACAAGCAAGGCCTTTGTTGGATGCAAGTTTTTCTACATCTAGTGAATGTCCTCTCCACCTCATGTGCCCATTGTAAATCTTGTGAGTGCATATAGAGCGTGTGTGCGATGAGTGCGGTACAAAGAAGACACACGGGGTGTGGTGGAGCACGGATGAGAAGGATACTCATCCACTCCTTATTGTTCTATTGAACCAATAAGTGGATCATGTTAGTGATGGGCTAGTGGATGGCTTGTTTAGTTGGCTTGAAACCCCAACAAAGTCCCACTTGAAATCCAATGTGTCCCAAGTGGCCTATATATGTACATACCTATATGGTTGTGATGCATGTGGCTTCACCCTACACCCACCATCTCAATGCAATGTGCAAACCGCTTTGAGGCTAGGCTCTTTGTAAGAGCATCTACGGAATTATCATATATATGGACCTTGATTAGCTTGATGCATTTGCGAACCAATATATATTGTATCACATGATGTAATGGAAATGGCATATGAACATTGAGAATAGTGGAATCAAGAGAATTATAGTGAACATTTTTATGAGGCTACGTTGAGAACATAGAGTGTGAACTTAATGAACGGTAGCGAGACAACCATTATACTTAACTAGCTTGGCATGAAAAATACTTTTGCAAGAGAGATAATTAGAGAACATCACAACAGTTGAGGACCAGATTTATCTGGAGCCAGCTCGCCGTCCAATAGGATTTTGTATTATAGATTTCCCCATCAAGAGAGACTTCATACAAAACAATCTTTGTGTTCCTTGTGACCTAGGTGATGCAATGAATATGGAAAGATTCATGCATCACGAGCATAACATAAACTTTGAAAAAGCATTAACCATCCCTAGCCTCAGTCCCAAGGCCTCAAACACCTTCGAAGGTGGAGAGAGCTAGCGGGGAATGAGGGAAGAAGAAGTAACATACGGGAAAGAGATTGTTCCTCACTTATCATCACTCTTCTTGCATAGCATAGCATAGCATAATAGCATAATAATGATGATGAAGAAGATGGCAAGCTTAAGCATTGAAGCATGGCTCTTGATTGGATTTGCATTCCATAGCCAAGAGTGTTGGTGTAGTCTCTCAACTTCTCAACAAGCTTGGAGAAGGAGATGGAGCTCTTGAACTTTGCCAAGCAAGAATGAGCACGTGATGTGTGTGAGAGAGAGTATACCCCCCAAGAACACCCCCAGCTTGCTTTGGTCGACCCCCCTTGTAGCTCATGCTGGAAGTTGAGTGGACCCCTACAAGCCTAGCTAATCTTATGCATAGTGTTTAGCAAGCAACCATGCTAGCCTTGGGACAAGTGTCCCCCTTTCCCCTTTGAGAGAGAGGATTTGATAAATACACAAACAATTAATTTAATTAGCTAAATTATCATTGGACCCCTTGAGAGGCCAACCAATAGGCTTTAGGCACACCTTGAGGGAAACCTAGCTAGGGGCTTGATATGTGTCCCTTTTTCCTCTTTAAGCAAGGGGTGCCCTTTGGATGAAGGAGTGGACACTCAAGCCCATCCCCTACTCTCATGGCTCGCCCCCTCCTTTGTAGGCCTTTCTTTGACCTTTTGGAACAACTTAATACCTTCTAGCACCTTAGTCATTAAGCACCTCAAGCACCTTAGTCAGCAAGCACCTCAAGCACCTTTGTCAGCGAGCACGACAAGCACCTCAAGCACCTTAGTCAACAAGTACGACAAGCACCTCAAGCTTGGGCCGGGTTCCCACCTCAAGCACAACCCTCTCTTGCCTAAGGTCTAAGGACTTTTACACTAACCATTGGAGGTCTTTAATGAAGCTAACCCTAAGATCTTTCAAGCTCCATTAGCTAGCATTGCTCTTTGACAGACCATTTCTCATTTGGATCCCTTTAACTCTGGCCCCTTGTTGAGATAGATCCATTATCTGATAATCGACTTGACAATATCCCAATTCTTTTTACTAGGTTTGGACATAAATCTGCTGACAACTCCCACTACATGTGCAATGTCAAGTCTTGTATCTGATAATCGACTTGACAATATCCCAATTCTTTTTACTAGGTTTGGACATAAATCTGCTGACAACTCCCACTACATGTGCAATGTCAAGTCTTGTAGTCACCATGGCATACATGAGACTACCACAAGCTGAAACATAAGGAACCTTAGCCATCGCAGCTTTTTCCTCAACAGATTTTGGGACAGTTGTTCTTGTTAAGTTTCAAATATGTAGGCAATGGAGTACTCAAAGCTTTCCCCTTCTGCATGTTGAAATGATCAAGAACCTTGTGCATATAATATTTTTGAGAAAGATACAACAACCTCTCCTTACGGTCATGAGTAATACGCATACTCGAAAAGTGATTGGCTTCACCCAAATCTTTCATGTCAAATTGACTTTTCACATTGGTTTTCAAGTCAACAATGTCCTGCTTGGAATGACCAGCAATAAGCATGCCATCTACATGAAGGATAAGCATAATAAGTTGTCCATTGGGTTGTCTTTTCACGTAAATACATGGATCCTCATTACTGCACTTATAGCCTAGGGAACGCATAAATGCATCAAACTTTTAATATGATCGTCTGGATGATTTCTTCAAGCCATAGAGACTTTTTAGAAGCTTACAGACCAAATGTTCCTTGTTGTCCTTTAGCACAAACCCTTCAGGTTGCTGCATATAAATCTCTTCCTCAACATCACCATATAAGAAATCTGTAATGACATCCATTTGATCAAGCTCCATATCTTCAATGGCAACCAAAGCAAGCAACATTGTTAGTGTGGTCATCTTGACCATTGGAGAAAATATTTCCTGGAAATCGACACCATATTCTTGCTTGAATCCTTTGGCCACTAACCAAGCTTTGTAATTGTCAATCTTCTTCTTGTAAACCCATTTACAAGGCAATACCTTCCTACCTTTTGGCAACGGAATTTCCCACGTTTTGTTCTTTGCAATACTGGACAGCTCCCTCTTCATAGCATGTTCCCACTGAACCTTATCATTGGCTAGCATAGCCTCTTTGTAACAAGAAGGCTCACCACTATCTGTCAGCAAAACAATATCCATACCTAGAACAAAACGTTCTGACGGATGTGAGACTCTTTGAGATCTACGCGGCTGATCAGAACTCTACTAGCCTATGTAGTAAGTGGCTTGGGAGCTATATGGATAGGAGGTGATACATCAAAAAACATCACTTTTTGGAATTCAACCTCTTTCACTGGATGTCTATGCATCTTAGTCTCATTAAAGACAACATCACTACTACATATCACCATCAACTTTTTGGATCCCATAAACGATAGCCAAATTGACCATCTACAGCATAGCCAATGGAGATGCATTTCCTCGACTTAGGATCTAGCTTAGCATGCAACTCCTTGGGTAATGTGCATAAGCTTCACAGCCAAATGTAATGAGTTTTTCATAAGAAAATTTATGTCTTGACCATAACTCCAAAGGTACACGAAACTGTAATGAAGCATGTGGTGATCCATTGATCAAGTACACAGCTGTGTATAATGCTTCATCCCAAAACTCTTGCGGTAAATTAGCCTGTGATAGCATAGACATAATCCACTCTTGGATGGTCCTATTCATTTGTTCTGCAACACCATTTTGTGTAGGGGTATAAGGAGCTGTAAACTCACACTTAATTCCCCTACTTGAACAAAAGTCTGTAAACTCTTTGAAGACATATTCTTTACCATTGTCTGACCGCAAAGCTTTCAACTTATGTTCAGATTGAGTTTCAACACTAGATAAGAACTTCTTGAAGCAAGAAAAGGTCTCATCTTTAGACTTCATGGCATAGACCTAAACATGCCGTGTTGCATCGTCAAAAATGAATGTTTCTCTTCTTTGACATATGTCCTAACTGGCTATGCCACAAAGCAATGGTTGGCAGCTCGACTACAAAAAGAACACTGTTTTTATCAGCTACATAAAGAGGATAAAGTGAACCAACTTTAGAACCATGGGCTATAATAAGATGACCCTTTGCAACACGCCAAGACTGCTGATGAAAAGTGACTTTGTAACCCAAGTCATCAAGACGTCCAACCAAAATCAGATTGCATGTCAAGGCTGGAACAGGACGCCCATTATGGATGATAAAATTCACCCCATTTGCCATAACCATGGCAATATCACCTACGCCAACAATGTCACAAGAGTAATTGTCACCAAGTGTAACAGAGCCAATGGTTTCCTCGTATGTAGTAAACCAATGCCTATGAGGTGTGACATGCAATGAAGCACCCGAATCAAGAATCCATGTATGGGATACTTCACCACTAACAAGGAGTTCAGTGAGAGTTCGTCTGGCATAGAACTCTGCAAAGATAGAGTTTTTGTGCATCATAAAAGACATCATTATTTTCAGTCAAGATATTAATGTCTTGCACATCACAGTCATCGTGAACTATGTTCAGTTCTTCAATCTTAACCGAACTCTTTGGTTTCTCCTCTTTATCATCATGATCTTTGCCTTTACCTTTGCCCTTCTCTTTGTCATGCTTCCAAGCATAACAATCCTTCTTTATGTGACCAAACTTATCACAATAATGGCATTGAACATTGCGGAAACCACAAGACCTTGATCTACCCTTTGATGCATCTCTATTGCCCTCTTTCTTGGACTCACGTTGCGAAGAACGGCCCTTACGTTTCTTATCATCCCTTTGCACATAATGAGCTTTGCCATAATGTGAGCTAGTCATGGTCTTTTGATGCATCTCCTTTGACAAAAGTGCACCAGTAACATCATTGTATTTTAGCGTACTATTAGGAGCAGAGTTACTAACGATTGTGAGAAAGATATCCCAAGAGGGTGGCAATGAACAAAGCAAAAATATTGCTTTCATCTCATCATTAATGGTCATGCGTTGCGCACGAATCTGGGCAAAAAGAGAATCAAATCATTGATATGGTTGGCAGCGCGCTAGCTGACTCCTTCATATGAAGGTTGAAAATTTTTCGCATCATGAAAACCTTATTGCTAGCCGTATCCTTTTCATAAGTGTCGCATAATTTTTGCCATAAAGCATGAGCAATATCGCATTCTGACACTGAAAAGTACACCAACTCACCAAGGTGCAGTCTAATCATAGACCTGCATAGCTCATTAAGCTCCTCCCACTGAAACTAAGTCATGTGCATATCTTTAGTTCTAGCCGCATAGGCAATAGGCAACTTTTGCTTCTTTTGGACAAGCACATCATGCATTTGGTTCTTCCAAAGCTGAAAATTAGTGCCATCAAACTTCTTTATGTCATAAATGTCACGATTTTTGCTAGTAACATGGTGACAAAACTACCAAAAGATTTTGGGAAAATTTCAACAAAGTCTCCTTTGTATTTGGGATTATGTCAATCAAAATACGAGACAAAATGACCAAGTATGTCACTCACAAAGCATAAAAGAGGGCAATGTCTCTCAAAAGCACATTATATAGAGACCAGCTAAGGTGCATAAAACTGTCAAACTAGCCATAGACCGCCAACTTGACGTCAAAAGCACCTATACCACTCTATACATGTCCTATGGCAAGGCCTCATAAGGGATGCTCTAGCTACCTATATAGCCGAAGGTATCTCCACATTTGAGAATACCCCAGCTCAATGAAAACTTTATGCTATCGACCCTCAACAACATAGGCTATGCAGCAAAACATATAGCCAAGTCTTAGAAATAGCTATCATTTGGACCAAGTCTAAGAAATGGTTGGAACTGCCATACTAGCCAAAAGATGGCTCCACAAAAGCGTACAATGGCAGTATCCACAAAGACGTACAAGTCTGTCACAACGCTCAAACAGGCGCCAAAAGCATGTGTATGCAAAGAAATATCCCTGCGGGGAGTCAAATTGCTCTCAAAAGAGCTCAAACACGTCAAAAGTGCCAATATATGCATGTATGCATAAACAATTGATCCCAATGGAATCAGAATGTCACAAGTATTGAAACCTGTAGCGTGTGAGTCGATCTTGATGCCATAGCCGAAGCCAAAATCAAGGCCGAGAAGCACAGAGGAAGCTAACCAAGCCACTCTATGTACATGTACCTGTACCTGTATCTGTACCTATCGTCGAAAAAGACAATGCCGTCGAACTCCCACTCTACGTTGTGAGCGGGATGAAAACACACACAGCGCCTCTATAACGACCTGACACACACTCTTGGGAAGATACACACACACACTATGGGGCACCACTCGGCTTAGACAACACACCTGGCCGAGACAGGGAACACACCTCTGGAGTGAGAGGAGAGAAACTATCCACTTATCCACTCCACACAGACACACACACACACACACACCCAAAAAACTCAGCTCAAAAGAGGAGAATTTCTGATGTTTAGATACAATTGAGCTTGGGTCAACACCAATGGGGTAAACAACTCACACAATATGGGTAAAAGATACCAGATACAATCACAAATTGGAGAAGAAGCTTCACTCACCGGAGAAGATTACACAGAAAAACAGCAGAAAAAGAGTGAGGAATTTGGCAAAATGGACAGCGCCATCGCGTCCGGAACGGCCCAAAACCCCAGTCTACAATGTCAAAGTGCTCAAATCCGACCTCGGATGAGCAGTTTACGGCCAAAACAGGCTCCAAAATGGGCAAAAACACACCTGCGGCTGTTCCTCCTCCCTTCTCCACGTTTTTTCTGGTCTTCTCTCAGTTTTTTCAGTTCCCACACTTAGCTTTATTAGTCGGGCACCCTTGGCCTTTTAGATGACCTCAAACGGACCCCGAACAGGCCAAAAACTGACCTCGCAGTGCATAGTTGTCACCTTTTTGCATCATTCGCACACCTGGCACTCAGCTTTTTTCCAATAATGCATCTCGCCACCACGTGAAGTGGCCCCAAAAAAAGATCCTCATGATGACCTTTCTGCATAATTCTCACAAGCAAACACCCACGTTGTGTCCGTCCTCATCTGCGTGCAAATATTGACCTCGTTCGCCCTCCTGACGCCACTAGATGCCATCTGACGCACCTGCTGACCTCACGTTGTCGGCCCGCGGATAGCTTCCTCGAGAAGTTTTACGCGCTATAAACTCCTCATTATTGTAGAAAAAACATACTGGTACTGGTGATAGTGAAAATCGATGAACTATGTACATGCTGTCCTACCTGTACACATGTGGGCCCCACGTAACCACCTGGCTAAGGAAAATGGGCAATTCTTTATTTGATGCACCATGCATGTGTATGTACATATGCGCAATCCCTTGCTCCAAAAAAACTCCTGACATAATTTGCCCACCCCCTAGCCTGCTAGATCATTCATGATCAGCAGCAGCAAAGAGAGATATGAGACTCGCCGCATCACAGGTCTCCTCATCCCTCACAGACATCACTCGCTCTTCAGAAAACTCATCTTGCTCCACCATCATCAACCTAGCATGATACAACTTAAGACGCAATCCATTTACCCTTGACGTATGTAAAATCCCATCCAGGTTAGCCAACTGATATGTACCATTCGGGAAACACTCCACTACCTTGAAAGGGCCTTCCCACTTAATTTGAAACTTCTTTTGGAAGGTGTTGTCCAGTTTGCTGTTGTAGCGCAAAACCAAGTCATGCTTCTTGATACCCTTACTTTTGACCTTTTCATTTATCTTTGCCAAAGCCTTATCCTGCATCTGCCCATAATGCTCCAATGCGCTCATCCTATCCAACTGGACCTCTTGTAACTGCAAGAGCCTCTCTTTGAATGCATCACTAGGCGGCCCAAGCAACTTCTCTAACATCTTGACCGCAGGCAACTCTACCTCCACAGGCAATAGTGCTTCCTTTCCATACACCAAATGAAATGGAGTAAACCCTGTACCTGTCTTCACCGAAGTACGGTAAGCCCATAATGCACTAGGCAATTCCAAATCCCAATTCTTTCCTTGGTGCTCTGTCACTTTCGAAAGAATCTGTACCAACTCACCATTGAATCTTTCATTCAAGCCATTACACTGCGGATAATAAGGAGTGGTATGCTGGTGCCTAATCTTCATCTTTGCACATAAAAAATCTAGCAGTTTAGCTCTAAAGCCAGGCCCCTTATCTGAAAGTAACTCCAGTGGCACCCCAAACTTGCAACATATTTCATCATACACAAATTTTGCCACATCCTTTGCAGTGATTTGTTTTACTGCTATAGCCTCTGCCCATCTAGAGAGATAGTCCACTGCCGTCAAGATATAGCTTTTGCCCTTGCTTGTGATAGGTAACGGGCCTATTGCATCAATCCCCCACTTTTCAAACACATCAAACGCCATAATGGTTTTTCGTAGCTCTGGCTTCAACACTCTCTTCCCAAATGCTTGACACCTATTGCAAGACCTACACCAATGGTGAACATCCTTGTGCAAACTAGGCCATACATACCCCTCTTGCAAAATCTTATGCAAGGTGATCTTTAGAGCAAAATGGCCACCACATGCGCCTTCATGATTCTCTTCCAACACTCTGTAAAGCTCCTCCCGCCAAGGTACACGTCTCAACACGAGATCAGCCCCTTTCATGTATAAGACATCACCAATCAATTTGTACCTGTATGCTCTACGCACAAAGCCATACTTCTTAGACTTCTGAATCTCCTTTGGAATGATTCCTGTTAGCAAAAATTCCTCTTCTTGAGCCAAAGTTTCCCGGCCATGATAAAGAGGTAAATTGGTCCTCAACACGAATAGCTCCCCAATCATGCCTTGAGCTGCTTCATGTGCCTCTCCATTTAGAGCACGTTCAATGTGTCTGATGCTCCATGCTTCGAACTTTTTTAACAGGCCTTTAATTTTGAAGCACATTTCCTTCAATGAGGTGTTCTTGCTCTTCCACACACCCAGCACTTGCTTCACCACTAACAAGGCATCACCTTTTATGCTCAACCTTCGAACCCCATGCTTCAAACAAATGTGTAATCCGGCTTCCAATGTAGCATATTCAGCCTCATTGTTACTATGCGCATCCAATTTGAACCCTCTCTTGCATACTAGCTTCCCCTCTGGATCATAAAGTGCTATACCCCCTGAAGCTGCATCATGGCTCTTTCTGTATGAACCATCAAAGAACAACACATGTGCATTGCTGATCTGTGGCACTTCTTCAACTACCTTTCTCACCACCTCTTCCTTAACAATAAGGGGATTCTCCTTGTAGGTCAACAAATCAGCTAGGGTAGCCCTTGTACTATCTTCCACTAGAAAAGAGAACTCAAACTCTTGCAGCTCAATTACCCATTTCTTCACCACATTTGACATGTTAATACCATTAATTAACTGTGGCAAAAAGGCATAACTCGTCAAGAAAACAAAAGGCCGTGGTAACAAGTAATGACGAAATCGTCGACAAGCAAATATTACACTGGCCATCACTAGCTCTACTTCCGATAACTTTCTCTCCGCTACCAACTTCACTCGGCTTGCACAATACACTGGCCTCATATAATGGCTGCCCTTCCCCTTTTGCAATAGCATGGCTCCAATGGCATCATCCCCTACTGATGGATTTACATAAAAAACTTTCTCCCAATCAGGAGCCTGCATGGCTGACAACCCCCCTAACACCTCTTTCACCTCTTGAAACACTTCTTCACACTTGTCATCCCATTGCAATGGATCATGCTTTGCCACTTGCTGTAATGGATAAAGAAGCTGCGAAGACAATGGAATAAACCGTGCCATGTACTTCACTTTGTGTATAAAGGTTGCCAATTGCTTCGTACTCATAGGTGATGGAAGAAGAATAATAGACTTAACCTTATCTGGATCAGCCTCAATGCCATTTTCTGACACCATATGGCCCAATAACTTCACCCTTGGCTGTGCTAGATGACATTTCTTTGGATTTAGTTGTCCTCCACATTCATCATATCGAGCCAATACCATCTGCAACTTCTCATGATGCTCAGCCCTACTGCTATAGACACAGAAGTCGTCCATAAAAGCCTTAACACAACTACCAATGAATGGTTCCAGCACCCAATTTGCTCTTTCTTGATAGAAAGATGGTCCATTTGACAACCCAAACGGCAACACTGTGTAGCAATAGCAGCCCCATGGCGTAATAAAAGTTGTCTTTGTGCGGTCTTTAAGAGCAATCTTCAATCGAAAATAGCCTGAAAAACCATCACACACACTGTACCTCTCATAACCTGCCACTGAATCCAAGATCTGATCGATGAATGGAAGAGGATATGGGTTCTTCTTAGTGGCTGCGTTTAAGGGCTTAAAATCTACACAAATCCTCCACTTCCCATCCTTCTTTGGACTGACTACTACTGGACTCACCCATTCTGTGGTCTCCACAGGGACTATGAACCCTGCCTTCAATAACTTGTCCACCTCTTCCCGCAAGGCTTCCATTTGCTCTTGACCCATCCTTCTTAGCCTTTGCCGCACTGGCTTAGAACCTTCTTTCAGCTCTATATGCATCTCTTCGCCCTTGAACCCTCTGATCTCTTCATATGAAGTAATGAACAAATCAGGAAAACTAGCCAGCATATGCAAAAATATATCCTTCTCCATAGCTGAGAGGTCTCCACTAATCATTTGCGTCATTAATTCCTGCTTTTTTGACAACTCAACCTTGGTTTGCATCAGCCCTTCAATCACTTCATAAGGTCTTCACTTTCATCTTCAACTTCATTCGCAAATGCGACTAAACCACACTCCTGGATTTCTTTATCCATCAAAAGAAATGCAACATCAGCATCCTCATCACTGCTGGTAGTGCTATCACTGTCCTCATCTGTCACCGTGGAAGAGTCTTCATCACTAGACTCATCCTCATCTTCATAAAGCTCCTCTAATCGTTTCCTTGTGTCCATATTATAAAGCTTCTTGGTACCTGTCTTTCCATAGAGGCTAATCGTACCATGTTGCCAATCTTGAACAGCTCCCACTGCACGTAACCATGGTCTGCCCAGTATAATAGGATATGCTCCCAACCCTGCTGGCATCACATGAAAATCAACCACTGCCTTTGCATCATATGCCTCCACTTCTAAGCTCTTTACAACACCCAAGCATTTTACTTTTTGATGGTTTGCCAATCTGATCCGAAAACCTGACACCCCAGCCACTGTGAGACCCATCTTCTCAACGCATGAGTGTGTTATGACGCATATTTGGGCTCCGCCATCCACATACCTTGTCCCAAATTTTTCCTTTTATGCCACACATCTACTATTGGACAAATGTCTGGTAGCTCGTCCATTGCCACACCTTCACTGAACCTCTCTCTGGCTCTTTCTCCATTGGGTTAACCATCCTCTTCCACTGTCGCTTTAGTTTAGGAACCATTTCTATAAGCTGCCCAAAAGTAACCTCTGCCTTCCTGCTCGTCAGATCCTCCTTCAAGTCATAGCTTAATTGCCCATCCCCTAGTGGAAAATCTGAAACATGAAACTTTCGACGAGCTCTCCTTTTCCTCTTGGCCTTGACATCCTCGCCTTCATGGCTCTTTCCTTTCTTCTTACTAGGACCTGGGGCACTTCTTCCTTCCTTTTCCTCTGTGGTCCTCTTCCCAATAGGCATCACTAATGTATCCTCTAGCTTTGATGCCTTCTCCAAGGTGACTACACTTAGCACTTTTGTCTTTCCTTTTCCTCCTGGGTCAGTCCACTGGTTCCTTCGTCTCCCTTAATTTCGATGCCATAATCATTTGACCGAGTTAACACCTGTCTTGGCAATGGATACATGTCTCCCCCCATCCTTGGTGGCTTATCACATTGCGGGCTGATGTGACCCAACTCTCCACAATTATAACATGTGGGCGTCTGCTCCAAAACCTACCATTGCTTTGTCCAACACCATTCCTAGGCCTTTCATTCCCTCCTGGCTGATTTGCAAACCTCCCTCGACCTCGATTATTTCCCACTTGACCTAGCATGTTTAGGCTGAGATTCTTCATCAAATCTACCATTTGCCTCATGTCTTGCCTTAGCCCATCATCTTGCACTGCTGTAGTGACCACTGCTGGCATAACCTGAGTAGTAACAGGAACCACTGGTTCATTATGAACCCCTAACATGCGCCCTTGTAAAGACTCTATAGGTTGAAATTCAGACCTCATTGGCAAAGACTCCACCCCTAACTGGCTCATTTTCCTCAGCTTCCACTCTTTGCTCCTTGCTACCTCTAGTGCATCTTCATATGTCCTAGGCTTCTTTAGCTCCACTCTCCAACGTATATTCTCCCAAAGACCAGCCAAGACCTGTCCTTCTTCATCATGTCAGGCGGGGGTACCTGTGGTGCTAAAGCCTTGCACATTCGCTCCCATGCCAATGAAAACTTACGTATGTACGCATCTACTGGCTCACCTTCCTTTTGCACCAAAGCCTGTACTTCTTGCCACACCTTGTCAGGATCTTCTATCTTCACAAACTCCACTTCCAATCCATGCCTTAGATTGTCCCAACTCAATCTTATAGGTGGATCAGCCATACGCAACTCCTCTTCAAATGCTTTGGACCAAGCTCGTGCATCACTCTTCAAACAAATTTGGAGAAGGCGTAACATTTGCGTAGGGTCATGAATCTGGTTGCTAATGCAGGCAACCTCCATCTTTTCCAGAAAGTCTCCACATCTTCATCACTTCTTCCATGAAACTCCGGATAAGAGAAAGCCATGGCTAGAGAACCCCTTCAAACACACGTGCAAGAACCCAAAACTTTTCACTACCCAATCCCCAGAAACTTCAATGGAGCTCAGCTTTAGATGAGAACAAACACATGCACATCAAATGAGTTTTCATAGTTGATCATCGGAATTACAACAGGCAAAGGACATTCCAGGATCTCTCTCAATCTTCTTGGCCCAAACATAAAGACTATGCGCTGCTGGAAAAAGATCTTCCTGGACACATGAACATTAATCTGAATTCTTTGAGTTAAATGAAAAGGAGTGAACTGAGGGCCATTTTGATCATCCATTAAAGCCAACCATGAAGCTCCCAAGAAGGCACACCTGACTCAACCTCTGATTTTGCCAGAATTTCAGCAGCATAACAGCATAAATGGCTCAAAATACCAAAAAACCAGCCATCATAACTTGGGAAAATTTTGCCAGAGTTTCCCCAGAAGTAGAGCAGTAGGAACCCAAAATATAGACTGTCTATGTACGCAAAAACTGTCAACAATAGAACCCGAGCATCAAGTAGGACTCACTAGTACATAGCCTATGGCGAGGTCACGAAAAGGGTGCTCCAGCTACCTGTATCACCGAAACGATCTCACATTTGAGAATCCCCCAGCTCAATAAAAACCTCACGCTATCGACCCTCACACGAAAGCTAATGCAAATCGCATATAGTCAAGTCTCAGAAATGACTATCTTCCAGACCAAGTCTCAGAAATGGCTGGGACTGCCAAATACAACCAAGTTTGGCTCCACAAATGCGTACAATGGCAGTTTCCACAAGTAACGTACAATCCAGCAGACAATGCGCTCAAATAGGCGCCAAGTGATGCATTCCCACAACAACTGCAAGTGACATCACTGCTAGTATATCACTGTACTCCAGCTACCTGTACCTGTGTGAATCACCTGTACCTGTACCTGTCCCTGTAACCTGTAACCTGTAATCTGCAACCTGTAATCTGCAATCCCGAAGCTCGAAGCTCGAAGCTCGAAGCAGAAGGTACTCGAAGAAGATCCTCCGTGGGGGCACCAAAAGAATGTGAGCGGGATGAAAACACACACAGCGCCTCTATAACGACCCGACACACACTCTTGGGAAGATACACACACACACTATGGGGCACCACTCGGCTTAGACAACACACCTGGCCGAGACAGGGAACACACCTCTGGAGTGAGAGGAGAGAAACTATCCACTTATCCACTCACACAGACACACACACACACACACACACCCAAAAAACTCAGCTCAAAAGAGGAGAATTTCTGATGTTTAGATACAATTGAGCTTGGGCCAACACCAATGGGGTAAACAGCTCACACAATATGGGTAAAAGATACCAGATACAATCACAAATTGGAGAAGAAGCTTCACTCACCGGAGAAGATTACACAGAAAAACAACAGAAAAAGAGTGAGGAATTTGGCAAAATGGACAGCGCCATCGCGTCCGGAACGGCCCAAAACCCCAGTCTACAATGTCAAAGTGCTCAAATCCGACCTCGGATGAGCAGTTTACAGCCAAAACAGGCTCCAAAATGGGCAAAAACACACCTGCGGCTGTTCCTCCTCCCTTCTCCACGTTTTTTCTGGTCTTCTCTCAGTTTTTTCAGTTCCCACACTTAGCTTTATTAGTTGGGCACCCTTGGCCTTTTAGATGACCTCAAACGGACCCCGAACAGGCCAAAAACTGACCTCGCAGTGCATAGTTGTCACCTTTTTGCATCATTCGCACACCTGGCACTCAGCTTTTTTCCAATAATGCATCTCTCCACCACGTGAAGTGGCCCCAAAAAAAGGTCCTCATGATGACCTTTCTGCATAATTCTCACAAGCAAACACCCACGTTGTGTCCGTCCTCATCTGCGTGCAAATATTGACCTCGTTCGCCCTCCTGACGCCACTAGATGCCATCTGACGCACCTGCTGACCTCACGTCGTCGGCCCGCGGATAGCTTCCTCGAGAAGTTTTACGCGCTATAAACTCCTCATTATTGTAGAAAAAACATACTGGTACTGGTGATAGTGAAAATCGATGAACTATGTACATGCTGTCCTACCTGTACACATGTGGGCCCACGTAACCACCTGGCTAAGGAAAATGGGCAATTCTTTATTTGATGCACCATGCATGTGTATGTACATATGCGCAATCCCTTGCTCCAAAAAAACTCCTGACAACGTGTGTGTATGAGGCCACTCTGGAAGAGGCTACACACTCCCGAATGAGCTGCTCTCATAGATGGAAGAGATTGCAAGTAATGGCTATGGAAGCTCTATAGCACAAACACCAAAAGAGAGTTGAAAAATGCAGCTCCTAAACCATAGCTCGAATGAGGTTTTTGATGGCACGAATGGCTCCGAAAGGGGGGTAAAACAACAAGACTCCTGCTGGAAACACTCTCGGAATGCTGAATTTGCCGATTCCAAAGTTGGAACCCTGTTTGCACTCTTGAAAGTGCACACGTGTGTGGAAGCAATTTCAAGAATGAAACAGCTTTGATAATAGATGAAGAAGAGGAACCAGAAGCACATCGGAAGAGGAAGATGAATACACACACACACACACACACACACACACACACACACACATACACACACACCACCACCACCATAGCCACACACACAGGTTGGAAGGGGAGAGCCAACACACACTGTGTGTCCCCTTTCTTTCTTCTCTATCTTATGCACTTAGGCACAATACACACTCTAGTTGTGTTAGTGGCTCACACAAGTGTATAGCTGCACACTTAGGGTTAGGAGTAGTTAGTGATGGGCGATCGGCCACATGGCCATTAAGCTTAAAACACATGTTTATATTCTAACCCTTGTTCTTGTTTATTCTCCCACATTAAATGATCAGTTTAATATGAGAAAATCATTTGGGTTAGTTAGATATCAGATTTTATGTCATTACCTCTGTCTTGAAATCATAGTCGTCCTCGATGAGGTAGAAGAGATAAAGCCTTAATCATTAGTCAATGTTTCTTAGCGGGTAGATGATCCCTTTTTACCCTATGACATCATTCCAAGATGGATGACTAATCCATTTGGGGCTTGGGAGACTTAGCTGTTGCAAGCATGTCTTCTCTTGAGTCCATTTCATTCTCCAAAGGTAGAGTGACAAATTCTACTTAGTGTTTGAGAGACTTTGTCATCACAAACATGATTTTAAGCATGCATACTACTTAAATTTGTGCACAAGAAAAGAGAATTTAGTCTTATAAGACAAGAACATTGATCATTTAAAAGAAATATGTACATTTTCTTACTCTAATGTAGCATTGTAAGCATTGACAAGGTTCATACTATCCTTAAGCTGTATGACTTGCATCCATCTAGCATCTTAAAAGGAAAATTTTTGAACTTAATAAGATACCGTCGAATAATCTTACCATGTCGTAGTATCTTGTCCTCATGCCGAAGGATAGATTTGGGTTCTAGCACCTCTTCTTGGTCTTAGATTTTGGGGGGGTCTTCAATAATTGGTTCTATCGGTGGATCTCCTTTGTAGGGCTTAATTAGGCTCACATGAAAAGCATTGTGTATGAGCCAATGGTTGGGCAACTTGAGTTGAGAAGCCATGTCATTGATTGGCTTCAAGATTTGAAAAGGACCATAGTATCTTTTTGCTAGTTTAGCATAATACTTTTGATGGCCCGTAGGATTTTTGCCCATTGTTTGCCTCAATCAAGCCTTGGAAAACTTGAGTAAGACCCAATCATTTTCTTTGAACGTTGAGGTTCTTTTGTGCTTATTAGCAACAGATTTTTGCCTTTGTTGAGAGATGATCTTTTGGAAAGATTCTTGTAGGTCATGGCTATACTCATTGACAACAAAGGTCTTCCCATGTACTTTAAGTAGCAAGGGACTTTCAGGTCTTCCCTCTATGATCTCAAAAGGTGCCTTTCCCATAGTAGTATGGAAAGTAACAGTGTACGCATACTCTACAAGGGGTAAGTACTTCTCCCATTTTGAGCGTTGATCTACTTCTGTAACATAAGTCTTTAGTAAATCAAGAATTTTAAGATTGGATATCTCACTTTGGCCATCCCTTTGTGGGTGATAGGGCCGAGATAAAATCAATCTTGTACCTAGATTTTCAAAGAGACCTTTCCAAAAATTACTCGTCATTCTAGGGTCTCTATCTGACACGATGGTGTTGGCAATCCATGGTGTTTGAAAATCTGAGATATGACAAGAGTTTCCATTTGGGTGCCTTAATAGTCTTTTTGACAGGAATAAAGTGTTCTTGCTTGCTAAACCTATCAACTATTGTCCATATTCCCATATTCTCATGGATAGACTTGGGCAATCCAAAGATAAAATTCATGGATATACTCTCCCATGGTGAATTAGGGATTGACAATGGCTAGAGTAATCCATGCTGCTTTCCTCTATCATTCTTGGTCTTTCATCATACCACACATATTGAAACATACTCTTGTATGTCTACTTTCATGGTAGGCCAATAGAAGTACGTCTCTACTCCTCGAAGAGTAGGTTGAATGCGTCTATGCCCCGCATAGGGAGGAGCATGGGATTCATACATGACTTTGTCACGAAGGGAGTGAGTAACACATAGCCTATAGGAGAAGATAACCATCTTGCAAGGTGAATGGTTCTTCTTTCTTCCCCAATGCAAGGGCTGACATTATGTCTTTAAATTCAGGGTCAGTAGCATACTCATCTATCATAGAAGATATGTCATTGTGAGTTGTTATAGACACCACATTGACTCTTGGTCGTTGTGAAAGTGCATCATCCACTTGATTGTGCTTATTAGCAAGGTGAGCAATATGAAAATAAAATTGCAAAAGAAAAATTTTCCACCTCATTTGTTTGTCGGAGAGCTTAGTTTGCGTCATGAACTACTTGAGAGTTTGGTGGTCCGTTTGCAAAATAAATGGAGTCCCTAATAGATAGTGCTTCCATGTGTCTAGGGCAGAACAGCTAAAAGCTCTTTTTTGTATATGCCCAAGACCCGTTCATCGGCATTGAGCCTTCGGGTCTCATATGCTATGGCATGCCCTTCTTGAAGCAAGACTGCTCCAAGGCAATCACCACAAGCATCACATTGGACCTCAAATGGCTTTGAGAGTTCTGGAAGCATAAGGACTTGTTGGGAGGTAAGCTTCTCTTTGAGCTTGTCAAAAGTATTTTTCTCTTTAGAATTCCATGAGTACTTAATGTTCTTCTTTGTTATGTAATGGTCCTGCTATTTGAGAGAACTTTGTTATGAAGCGTCTATAGTATACACACATATCAACTCATGTAGATTCCTTGGATTAGGCCATGCTTTTTTTACCTCCAACTTTGATGGATCCATACGGATACCATTTTGAGAGATAATATGACCTAAATATTGAATCTCTTGAAGGAAAAATTCACTCTTCTTTTGATTGATAAAAAGATTGTTCTCCCTCAAAGCCTGAAAAATTACCTGGAGATGTTGCTTGTGCTCCTCCAAGGACTTGGAGTAGATGATGATATCATCAAAGAACACTCCAGTGAATTTGTGGTAAGGTCTAAAGATTCTCCATTAAATGATTGAATGTGGCCAGTGCATTAGTCAAGCCAAAAGGCAAGACTAGATATTCATAAAGACCAAACGTTGTACGAAACGCGATCTTTACAATATCTTCATTCACTATTCTTATTTGATGATAGCCACTTTTAAAGTCAATCATACTGAAGTAGGTCAAACCTTGTAGATTATCATATAGACCTTCAACCTGCAGTACAGGAAATTTGTTTTTGAAAGTGATATGGTTTAGTGCTCAATAGTCCACACACATGCGGTATGTACCATCTTTCTTTTGCACTAAAAGGACAGGAGAACAAAAGGGAGAGGATCTAGGCCTCACCATCCCTTTATCTACCAATTCCTGTATTTGCCTCGTGATCTCCTCTTGTTGAGCTTGGGAAACTCGATAAGGAGGCATGTTAGGCGGCGGGCTTCCTAGTAGGAGCACAATTCGATGGTCATCATCCCCTCGTTTCGGAGGTAAGTCCATAGGGATATCATTGCTAAAAACATCTTGGAATCCATTTAGAAAATTAGACAAGTCTAAATCTTCTTGATTCCTACCATCTTCATTTGATAAAACATTAGGACCTTTTATGGATTTTTTTGACAAAAATCATGTACGCAGAAACTGAGCTTTTCATTGATTTGTCAAAAGCAAGAGAATTAACAAGGGGTATGGTATAACCAGGCTCATTAGCATTTATGTACATATTCTTTTCCCTATACTTAAAATACAACCTTCTTTCAAGGAACTTTACATTAACAACCATACTGTCAAACCATGGTGCCCCTAGGATGACATCTTCATGCGAGTCTTACCAAACAACGAGCAAATATTTTTGAGCGAGTAAAAAACCGAGTGACTTGCTCCAAATATAGAACTCTATGTGTGTGTGTGTGTGTGTGTGTGTGAGAGAGAGAGAGAGAGAGAGAGAGAGAGAGAGAGAGAGAGAGAGAGAGAGAGAGAGAGAGAGAGAGAGAGAGAGAGAGAGAGAGAGAGATGTGCCTCCAATTGGATAAGACGGCTTGATGCATACTTGAGTATTGATTTATTTGTATGAACAAGAAAGAGGGGGTTTAGGGCACACATTGTCGAGAGGCATTGAGGGAGGAAGATGTTGAGTAATTTGGTAGAGGCATGTTGTCACTTCATCCAAATGCACAATGAAGTCATAGGCACACACCACCTTGCTTGGATTAGAGAAGCGAGAAGCGAATGTTAGAGCCAACCAAAACCCTATGTAAAATATTGCAAAGATTGGATGCTACCAGCATTGCCAATATGCAATCCCATATTATTCCAAAATAATTGTAAAACATGTCCAACTAGATTCCAATGCATGACAATATGGGTTAAGAACTGTATTCATGCCCACTTCCTCCTCCATATTCTAGGATGTAGAAGTGTCTTCTTTAGACTATTTTTTCACAAAGGAATAATGAAGAGTGTATCACTAACATGGCATGCATCCATTCAATGAAAAATTTGTGTTCCTCTTTGGATCCACCTTTTTGGACGGCACGAAAACCTCTCTTGTTCCATCCTCTTTGGATTCACCTTTGAGGATGATCAACACTCCATGAAAAACCTCTCTTTTTTTGTCCTTTTGTGAGTGTGCTTTCAAGCATCACTGTAGAAGAAAATGCAACAATCTATTGAGAATTAAGTCACTCTATTGTGGCGAGTACTCTTCTGCTTCCTTTTATGAATCAAAAGGGCAGCAAAGCAGAGAATTGCTGCTTATCTCACCTAAGTGGTCAGCAAAGCAATAACATAGTTAATACATTTGGATGGAAACTTGAGTTGACATTTTGGTCAATACTCCCCTCACAACCTATCTTGCGTCAATGCAAATGACATGCTGAGATGACTTGGCTTGTAGGCTCGATTTTTGACAGGAAATATATCTGCTTTGGAGATTTTGTATGGGTTAAAGGCGAGTTTCCATTTTTAAAGTGCTTGAGAAAAGTGTGCCTCAGCTTAGCCATGAGCCGGTTGAGAAATCAAAACAATCAATTGAAGGGAGGGGAGAAGAAGAAAATCTGTTTGAAAAATCTAAGAAAATAGAGTTAAATTGCAAAAAATCCGGTATTTTTTAAAAAATCCCTCTTTAAATCTACCTTGAAGGAAATTTTGTATTTAATATGTTCGTAAAATTTATTTTTCTCACCCTCGAATTTGATTGGCAAAGGGGCCAAAAAATGTTCATCCCCAATCCCCAATGTTTACAAAGGTTCATCGCTCTGAATGTCTTAGCGCTTTTCTATATCAGACGTGTGAGTATGTCCCTACAATGTGAAATACGGCTTCTATTTTTCCAAAGTCAATTAACATTGTAGCGAGCTGCTCTTTAGCTAGCTATAATGTAAATGGAGGCAACTCGACTGCCTGAGGCATTTGCATGGGGGGAAGGTTGTGAGAGTAAAGGCTAGAGATTTGCTTGCCGTGTGGGAGAGACCATCAATCCTATGTTATCTTTTGGTTTCTCCCCAGCCTTTTGCACTTGGCTACCTCACCTCAACGCAGACCCATTTCTCCCTTGGAGGTCTCAATCACCTCTCACCGGCCTTTGCCTCCACGCGTCCCAATGATCTTGAGTCCAATTGATCTTGCTACCTTGTGCATGGATGCTTTTTTTCCAAAGTTTCCTTGCCTTTGGTCATCTCTCTCTATCTCTATGTGTGTGTGTGTGTGTGTGAGAGAGAGAGAGAGAGAGAGAGAGAGAGAGAGAGAGAGGAGAGGAGAGAGAGAGAGAGAGAGAGAGAGAGAGAGAGAGAGAGAGAGAGAGAGAGAGACTTCTTCTCGTTGGGACTGTGTATTTGACTCGTGCTGATAGCCGAGGAGGGAAACATCTCTCTCTCTCTCTCTCTCTCTCTCTCTCTCTCTCTCTCTCTCTCTCTCGCTAGCATTGGAGTATTGGGAACGTATACAAGGGAAGGAGGATCAGAAGGGAGGGGTAGCGGCCATGATTGGCCTATCACGGCTACGCTTGAGTGTAGCTTATTGAGGATGAGAGTCGTTACCTGTCTCGCTTCATCCCCTTCAAGAACTGTCTGTAGCCATCCGCGCCGGCGTGGATGGCCATAGGCAGTTGTCAAATAGCATGAATGCAATCATTATAGGGCACAATTTTTTGCATCATCATCAATCATCATCCTAGGAGAGAGTTATGCACGTATGCCCATTGCTTGTGCTAGAAAATTCCTCGCAAGTCGTGTGTCTGACACCTCCCTCTAGCCATCCATGCCAGCGTGGATGGCTAGAGGTAGGTCTCATTAACGAGAGCATTTCAATTTTCAAAGCACACTAGGCACTTGATGTTTATCACAACAAAGGTTTGGAAGGTTTTATTGGATCACAAAAGTTGGTGCATATATATCCTTTTATACGTAGTAACACGATCCTTCGATAATGATAGATGAGGAGCAACCACATGAGGTTGATGAATAGCTACATAGGTTCAAATTCTTTTAATTACAGGCCTTATGGTACTAAGATTGGATTTAGGTCAAGAGAATGTGACTTGGTGGACCCAGCCCAAATGTGGATACATTTTCACATGTAATTGTGTTCATTATTAAAAGTTTATATACTCTGTGACAAATACTTGGTAATTCTTTTGTGTCACTTTATGCTTCCATGGCTCATTAAGAGCATGGAGTATTGTATGATGGTTTGTTTTTATCTAAAATATTTAGCTCTCTCAATTGAGAGAGTACTGCTTAAAGAAAAAAGTTTAGATACTCGAAAGAAAAAAGTTTAGATACTCGAAAGAAAAAAGTTTAGATACTCGATTTGAAGTTTGGGAAATACTCAATAAAGTGCCTCAACTAGACTAAGGGTATGAGAGACATGATTTTAGAGGGTTCATGGTGGATGAATCAAACGTTGATTGAATTGTAGAACACATTGCTTATTTTGGGTTGTAAGGTTAATTATGCTTTAAAGAGGTAAGAATTTTCTCTATGGGCAACAACACTAGTGGGTAGGGGTGAGATGCATGAACAAGTGGTTGATGTAAACCGCTTTGAGAATAGCCTCTCTCCAAAACTCTATGGGTAAGGCATAGATAGCATTGCTATGACTCTCTCTTGTATGATTCTATTCATACACTCTGCTACACCATTCTTAGTAGATGCATATGGTGCAGTGTACAATTGCCTAATGACTCATTTTCTAGAAATCCTTGAGCTCTATGTTAACATATTCTCCCCCGTTGTTTGTGTGCAAAGCCTTAATCTTCTTGCCTAACTGTTTCTCAAACAACACAAGGCATTTTTGGAAAGTAGCAAAGACTTCGTCTTTCCTCTGCAAGAGGTAGAGCCACACCTTCCTAATAGAGTCATCTATGAACATTCGGAAATATAGTGCCCCCTAGAGACTTATACAACATAGACCACATAGATCACTATGTACCAAGTCTAGAGGGTTCTCTAACTCTTTATTCAGTGGAAAATTGTAAAGCTAGTTTTCTTTCCATATATGCAACACTAACAGAAACTAAAATATTATAATCTAACATAGATAAGTAGGTCAAATGTTCCTCACATATTTAGAACACCCTTCAGGCAGAGTGTTGCTAGAGATGATAGAAGACAAAGGAAGCTCAAGGCAAACAATAGAGAGTGTATTACTTAGTGTGCAATGGAAAGATAGATAGCCCTAGAGTGATGGGCGTATATACAATGCACGGGGGAAAAAACCTCCTAAAGAGGGAAAAAATGCCCCGGCGGTCCTAGTGTGTTCACACACATCACTACCACATGTATATGGTAACAAATCCCCCCTGGAGTGATGCGGTGAACGAGAGCTGGCACATGAGTAATGGGAAGTGCCATGCCCTGAGGACAGGATCAGTCCACAAAGGGGAGTAAGCCCAAAGCTTTGCGGAAAGCTTCAAGCTTCTCATGAGACAATGCCTTTGTGAAAAGATCTGCAAGGTTGTCCTGTGTTGGCACATAAGCCAAGCTGATCTCTCCTGCTGAGAGCCTCTCCCTGACATAGTGGTAATGCACCTCAATGTGCTTTGTGCGAGCATGAAAAACTGGGTTCCTCGCAACTGCCAATGCGCTCTGACTATCAGTGTAGATAGTGTTGGCAGTGTCCTGTCCAACACCCAAATCAGCCATAAGGCGTCTGAGCCATACACACTCAACCGTAGCTGTGAAGACTGCCCTGTACTCAGCCTCACAACTCGAAGTGGCCACAGTAGGTTGCTTCTTGCTCAACCATGATATACATGAACTTCCAAGCATGAAACAAAAACCTGATGTGGACACTCGCGTGTCAAAACAACCAGCCCAATCTGAGTCCGAAAAAGCATGTAAGTCTGGCGGCAATGATCCCCCCTTGGGATAAAAAAGCCAAGATGTAAAGTGCCACTAAGGTAGCGAAAAATCCTCTTGACAGCCTGCCAATGCTTAGACCCTGGGCTATGCATAAATCTGCTGACCTTTGAGACTGCAAACTGATATCCGACCTCATGTTGCATACATAAATGAGGCAACCAACAGCAGTTTGGTAAAGAGTGACATTAGCAGGATCACCAGCATCATGTAGACTCAACTTCAAACCTGCTCCATGGGAGTGGCAATAGGTTTGCAATCCTCAAGTCCAAACTTACATAGCAATGTCTCTATGTAATTTTTCTGACACAAGGCAATACCACCATCACACTGCTTAAACTGTATACCCAAGTAATGATGCAACAGCCCCGAATCTTTCATCTTGAAAGTAGCATTCAAATCAGCCTTAAATTCAGCAATATGTCTCTCATTTGGTCCAGTGATCAGCAAATCATCAACATAAAGAACCACGATGAGAAATACATCACCCTCACACTTTACATACAATGTGCTTTCTGTTGGACTGTTACGAAAGCCTTGTTTGACCAAATGAGTGTCAGCTTTCTCATACCAAGCACGAGGAGATTGCTTCAACCCATACAAAGACTTGTTACATTTGCACACTTTGTCCTCTTGTCCTTTTATGAAAACCGCGAGGCTGCGTTACATAAACTTCCTCAAATATGTCACCATTCAAGAAAGCAGTAACAATGTCTGATTGATGTACATCCCAACCAAAATGAGCTGCCAATGCACATAGAAAACGCACAGTAGTCATACGAAAAGTGGGAGAAAGAGTCTCTTCATAATCTATGCCTTTTTGCTGTGCATAACCCTTTGCAACAAGTCGAGCCTTATGGCGATCAATCTCACCATCCGGCTTGCGTTTCAACTTGTAAACCCACTTCGTACCAATGGCCTTTTTGCCAGGAGGCAAATCACATAAAGTCCATGTGTCATTTTCTATAAGTGCATCATATTCTGATTGCATGGCAGCCATCCAATTTTCTGAATTCTGTGTGCTTCATCAAAAGATAGAGGCTCCTCAACATCATGTAAACTAGACACAGCCAAAGCATAACAATCTGATGCATAAGATGCATGGCGAGAGCCTGAACGAGTACGACTAGACAAAGGTGCATCCAATTTACTGTCACGCAAAGTGTGCACCAGCCATTTTGGCATACCTCTAGCCTGCTCATTTTCAGCCCTTTCCTCATCAAGTACATCATGTACATCTGCATCAGTAATAGGCTGATCTAAAACATTTTCAGAAACCCCCATAGGCTGTACATTTGCCTCATTGGAACTTACATTCGTATTTCCACCACTAAAAAGAGGCAACAAAGTGTCATAAATGTCCTGTGAGCTTACATTACTGTCTCTAGTACATGACAGCAAGGGCTGAACAGAATCTTCCACAAACACTACATCCCGAGAAAGCAGAATACGTTTTGTTTGCGGATGATACAACCTGTAACCTTTGATTTCAGCACTATAACCAACAAAAGTACATTTGATAGCCTTATCATCCAATTTTCCACGCTGCACTTGTGGCACCAAAGCATATGCCAAACAACCAAAAACACGCATGTGCTCAATAGAAGGTTTTCTATCATGCCATGCTTCATATGGAGTAATAGAATGCAAAGCTTTCGTAGGACACCTGTTAAGTACATAAGTGGCACACATGATGGCCTCAAGCCAAAAAGAATGCGGTAAAGCTTGACTTTTGACCATACATCGTGCCATTTCCGTCAGTGACCTGTTTTTCCTCTCAGCAACACCATTTTGCTGAGGTGTATAAGGCACTGTACATTGGTGTTTTATCCCACGACTAGCCAGAAATGCATGAAATTCATGAGACATATACTCCCCCCTCGATCTGAACGGAGGGTGCCATAGTACATTTCGAGACATTTTCAGCCATAGCCAGAAATTGTTTGAAGCACATAAAAACTTCGGACTTCGCTTTAAGCGGAAATACCCATGCATGCCTGGAGTAATCATCAATGAAAGTCACGAAGTACAGGTAATTGCCCAAGGACGGAGTTTGCATGGGCCCACAAACATCACTATGCACAAGCTGCAACCTGCATGTGGCCCGAACTGACCCATCCTTTGGAAATTTGGAACGCTGCATCTTACCCAAAATACAGCCTTCACAGACATGTTTGTCAGGTGCTTCAAGAGGCGGCAAAGAAGCAACCATATCAGATTTCTGCAAACGCAGCAAACTGGCAAAATTCAGATGACCAAAACGTGCATGCCAAAGTTTTGCATCTGAAATATCCCTTGAATCTGCAACAGCATTTGCAAAGTTTTGTCCACACTTGTCATACAAAGTGAGCTTATAGAGCCCACGGCACAAAAGGCCAGATGCAACAATTTCATCACCAAAACTGAGATCATGAACTGTACATCTGTCATCCACAAATTTGACTACAAGTCCAAGTCTAGCAAGTGCGGATACAGACAAGAGATTCTTCTTGATCCCAGGTACATACAGTGCATCAACAAGTGTGAAGGAACTGCCATTAGCAGCAGTGAGCACAATCTTTCCAACTCCTTGAACTGGATAAGAGGCGTTGTTGGCACAAGTGACTGAATTCCCATGAGGGACAGACTCGAGAGAGGTAAACAATTCACGATGTGAGGTAATGTGCTTTGTAGCACCACTATCGAAATACCACACATGTGAATTTGCAGCAACTGACAAGCATGCATCATGGACAGTAGGATTGTAAGTGCACTCTACGCTAAACGCCCATTCTGCATCAACATCAGCAACACAATCTCCTTTCACAGAAGACTCAACAATGGCTGCATTTGTAGTGGAACCAGCATTTGCAGTGGAACCACCCTCTTTCTTCTTAGCCTCTTTGGCCTTCAACTTAGGACACGACTTGATCAAGTGATCATTGGCTTTACAATAATGGCAACGCATCTTCTTTTTGCCCTTATCACCAGAATTACCAGACGAAGTATTGCCAGCAGAAGCATAAGGAACAGAATTTTTTCCACTCGCAGCAGAACCATAAGAAGTGGCTGCATTACTGTTACCCTTTCTTTGAGAAGCAATAAAAGCCTGTTCAACTGCACGTTGCCTAGTCCTGTTTTTTCTAGAAAGTGACTCTTGCAACAGCAATGTGCATAATGCATCAAACTTGACAACTTCAGGATTTCCTTGGGTCATCAGTCTCCAAGTACTAGCAAAAGTCTGGTAGGAATCTGGTAAGGCATCAAGAACAGTCTGCACAAGGGAACTGTCAGAAATGACTTCACCTGCAGAAATAAGCTGCTCATTGATATCCTTGACACTAGCAAGGAAAGTGTCCATATCATCTTCCTCATGCATAATCTTCGACTCCAGCTCTTTACGCAACAAAGCAATTTTAGCCTCATTGCGGCTTGCATAAAGACCTGCTAGAGTATCCCAAGCCTGTTTTGCAGATTTTGCTGAACGGATGTGAGGAACAATGGTGCGCTTCACAGAAAACGCAATCAATGCATGAGCCTGCGCATCCTTAACATCCCAACGAGCTTGTTCTGCCGTAGGCAAAACAACTCTAACAACTGCAATCCTTGCAGCAAGACCTGCAACATCCTCAACATCGCCTACATCCTTAGAACCAGGACGTACATCAATGCCCTGCACAATGTTCCAGACACCCTTTGACACAAGAACCTGCTGCATCATATAAGCCCACATAGGGTAGTTGTCCCCATCCAACCTGTCCTCAGCAGCAAACATCTTGAACACATCTGTGTTGTTGTTGTCAGCCATGGTAAATGCTGCACCTGATGTGAAAACTGTCCGAAAATAGGAGAAATGAAGCGGGAACAACCTGTGCTATATAGCACAAACCGTGTAGAAGACTATAAGGCACTGTTATGCAGAAAACGACACTGATAGAAATTCTGCACAAAATGACGAAATAGCTTGTGCAGACCTGCCTGTAGTGGAAACGGAGACCGAAATGAGCCCAAATCAAAATTCTAAGAAGACCTAGCTCTTTGAGCTTTCCCAAAATTTTTGTCGACCTGCGAACGCTCGTCAAAGCTCACTGAATCGGAGAAAGTGAGCAGGTGTGTGCTGGAGCAGCTGGCGACTAAGCCCGGGAGGACGTGACCTGCTCTGATACCAATTGTTTGAATTAGGGTTGCAGAGAAACACACACAGCTTGGAGAAGACAAAGGAAGCTCAAGGCACACAATAGAGAGTGTATTACTTAGTGTGCAATGGAAAGATAGATAGCCCTAGAGTGATGGGCGTATATACAATGCACGGGGGAAAAAACCTCCTAAAGAGGGAAAAAATGCCCCGGCGGTCCTAGTGTGTTCACACACATCACTACCACATGTATATGGTAACACTCAGCGTCTTATGAAACACCACGCTCGGTCTACTTTGAGAAAAAATCCACCTCTTTCAACACTTTCTCATCATGGCCAACTTTTTTTATGGATTTTTCATTTGGCTTTTAGTTATGTATAGGGTTGTGAAAAACATGCATCATTTTTGAATTGTAAAGTTTGCGCCATCAAACTTCTTGATGTAATAATCATATTTTTCAGAAGAACCAACCACAACTACCAAGAGCAAATACAAGAGTATCAAACTTTGGGTTAGGGTTATGGAGAATTTTTTTTGACAAAGTCTCCTTTGCACGGAGAACAAAACCTTAACAATATCTATGAAAAAAAGATATATAGTGGGCATAAACTGTCAAATCTCATCAACAAGTGACTACCAACATGGCATCAAAGAACCTATATCCCTCTATAAATAGCCTATGGCAAGGATAGTGAAATAGGGAACTCCACAACCTGTATTACCAAAGGTATCTCAACATTTGAGAATATCCCTGCTCATTAGTACCTCACACACGACCCTTCAAAAGGCTAAGCAAACTCAAGACACCACCCACAGTCTCAAATGGGTCTCTTTTTGATCGAGTCTCAGAATCCACGAGATAACTATAAAAAATCAGGCAAGATAGGCTCCACAACGACATACATAGGTAGAATCCACAACTCAATGTACATGAGTCAAAAAATATTTGCAAAAGCATGGGATATATGCATAAACAAGTACTGATAGATATGCGAGCAATATAGGGTCCTAGTAGGGATAATGCTCTCAAAAGAGCTTACAACACATAAGCAGGTGCTAACATACTCATAAACCAATGCATAAGCTCCCACCAGAACCTAGAACTAGTGTAGAACCTGTATCCAACTATCTGTAAACCCTGTGATCTATGAATGACCTATAAATTTGTACAAATAGAGATAAAAAATCTCAAAGACAAACCACAAGTGTTCACATGAGTGCCAACAAACACATATGACAGTATGAACCACTCTCAACAAGCATAGAGAGCACGACACACTTTTGTCTACAAAATTAGCCATCCTTGGAAAATAAACTCCACCTTTACAATCATCATCAAAATGTATGCCTCGATTGGAAAGCAGTCCTCAGTTGAAACTCCAACGCTAACACCACTTGCGATGCTGATGCATCCCATAGGTTTGTTAACCTTGAAAATGTTGAATTGGATGTTGTGCACTGTGTGATGTTCCATCATGGGGACTGCAAACAAGGCACCTACAGCTGCATGACTGGCCATGTAGCCCATATTTTGCATGGGGAAACTGATTGAGGCTTCCTTGATGTATACAAGTTGAACATGGCATTCACAACAACAACAAGTGTTGCAATCCTTTAACTTGCATACGAAGTATGGCTTTAGACCCTCAAAAACATCTAAGGGAGATGCTCATGTCTGGATAAGCCTCCGAAAACTGCATATAAAAGTCTCCCTATGAGATAGAAGACACATCTAGAAACACTATCAAGCATTATAAATCACTTTCAAGAAATCTATATCATTGTTAAGCATTATGATGCACTGATCTCAAGTAGTATAAAACACTATGAAGCACTGGGTCCCACTGACAAGCACAATTTGGAAAACCTATAATTACTTGTATAGCTCTTGGATGCACTTCAAAGCACTCCACAACACTTGGAAAAGCTTGTGAATTTCTACCAAGCTCTTCAGAGCATGATTAGGCACCATAAAGCACTCTCTGGCTCTTGAGCACTTAGATGCACTACAAAGCATTAGATTCACTTGGAATAACATGGAAAGACTTGGAAGAGCTAGGAATCACTAGGAAGCACTATGAATCACTCAGAAGCACCTAGAAAAACCTGGACGCTTTTAGAAGCACTTAGAAGCACTCAAAAGCTCTTAAAATCACTTAGAAGCACTACAAAGCACTTAGAATCATTAAGCACTTAGATGCACTTAGTGACACTAGAAGTATTTAGAAGAACTCACAAGCTTTGAGAAACACTAGAAGCACTTTAAAGCACTAAGAAGCACTATAAAGCACTAAGAGGCACTTAGAATCAACTTTTCCTCCAAGTAGCATAAGTTTTAATGTAACTTGGATAACCTACAATAGGGATGTGATGGGCCTTTTGCGCTTTCTGAAGCTTGATACCTTCATTGTTTGGGATATAGAGACAATTTTCAAAGTAGAGATTATTATCTTTAATGTGAAAGCCTTTGATTTGTCGTTCCTACTTCTCCGTTTGATTATGCAAGCTTACTAAATATTGAGTATTCTTGAAAAACAAATATTTAGGTATACTTTCAAGAATAAGGCTAATCAAAGAGGTGGTAAAGGTTTCAATTGACGTTATTGCACTCTTTCCACTTAAAGAATCGGCCATTAAGTTTTCCCAGTCTAGAGATGCATGGGCACATGGACATTCAAACTATGTGTTCAAAAGCAGTTTTCATGCAGAAGTAGAAATCACAAATTTTTACATTCTTGGCAAAATTTACTTTGATTGATTTTTTTGCATTACTCTAAGTATTTGGACATGTTTTACACTAGAAACTTAAGTTTTGGAATTACTAATAGTGCTCAACCATGGTGAAATTTATCCATGGTAAAAAAATTCATTAGCAGGACCATATCAAGAAATGACAAGGGAAAGATACCAATAATATTTTTCAAAGGATGGTATTACAAGACTATTTTGAGCTAGCACAATGTGAGGTGGACTATAGAAGAGTACAAGAGCTTCCACTAACATATAAAATAAGATGGCATTGCACATCAGTTGTAGATAAATAGAAGTCTTGATAATGGAAGAAGTGATAGCAAATAATTGAAAGATTCTATAGGAGAAGCAATAAGAAATGCTACCATATATGTGGTTGTGTTGTGTGTGACCATGCTTAGGACCACTAGGGCACTTTTTCCCTCACTACAAGGTGTTTTCCCTAGTGCGTTTTATATACACTAATCATCTACGGCTATTTTATATCTCTATTTGTGCACTAGGAAATATAGTCTTTGTTGTGTGTTAGCGGGTTGCCGTGATGGACGTCCATAGCATAGCTATCTTGCACTAGCATAATGTCAATACTCAGGGAAGCGACTTGAATGGGGCACGAAGATTATTTGAGGGTGTCAACCTCAAGAAGTGAACCTATGGAATGATATTATATCTGGCACTAGTAAATCTATCACGCTTGGATCTAGCAACCTGCCTATGTCCTACATCAATACAATCAATCATCGCACCATTTCGGCACTCGAATGAAGTCCAAATGTTACAAAACTTTGGAGGAGGTCTAAGACACTTAGGGGTACTAACCTACCAAGTTTGGTACCAAAATCACAATCCATCATGATCGAGGTTCCAAAAACTACAATCGAACATACCAAAAAGGTCACCCTATGGTCTAGGAGCACTCTCCTATGGTCGCAATGTCTAAAAACAATCATTAACACACTCAAAACGATAGATATATCCTACTAATGCATTGCCATAAACCACATTAGAATAAAAAATGATTATATTTGAATGAAAGTGCAATAGACAAGGAATACATTGCAAGTTTTGGAATCAAAATGTGATTACTAGAGCTCAAAATATGTTGATTTCAAAGTGCATGAGAGTAGCCACTCTCAGTTCTGTCTTGCATTGCCAACAATTGTTTTGACCACACTGTAAGACTCCCCAAACTAACATTTTTTTGGTATCCTCTTTCTAGTTTCTCTTCTAGCTGTTGCTGATCCATTTGTAATTGGCTGTTCACCTCGTTGAAATTTTGAGCTCCTTTGTAATAGTAGGCAGCATTTTGTTTTTCCTAGTCTAACTGGGTGTGTAGCTTTGACTGTTTGACTTGAATCTCAATTTGCGGTTGTAGTTCTTGACTTGCTCTTTTTGCTTTTGCAGCTTCAGCTTTGGCCTGTTCCAAATCCACTTGTTGGAGGTTATTAATAGCCTATTGACATTGGAATTGTAGCTAGACATGCTCTAAGTGTTCATCACTGCCAAAAAATTGGATGAGATATTCTCCACCCTTGATAATTACCATGTGAAAGGAGACATTAGTCTTCATTCCATTAGGAAAAATATGAACCTCATAAGGGGCCCTATAGGGTCAAAGATGCTTTTGGAATATAATCTCTACACCAATGAGAATGGGCTTGTGGCCACGGTCCCACCATTTTTGTATTTTTTTGAATGACCATAACTTGAGCATTTTAACTTGATAATAGTGCATTTGGATCGCATTTCCAAGATCTTTCCATATATATATGTTACATGATATAGTTTTGAGGTACATATATGTGGGCTATCCATGCCCCCTCTTTTATGTCCTATCATTGAATGAAATCTAATTGGTTGCTCTTACAAGGCCCCTTTGGGGTTCTTATTTCTCCTAATGTGTGTCCAGCCTCCTCGAGGTGCCAGCTTCTAGATCTCTGATCTTGCAAACTTCCCCAGTCTTCTCCTGCTCTTGCTTTTGATTTATAGAGGAAGTATGCTCCATCTTTTCCTATTCTTCCACCTTGTTTTCCTTTTCCTTATCTTTGACTCTGGGTTGCATTCGTGGTAGTTTACACATCTGACTTCTCTATTGCTTTCATCATTGACAGTGGGTTGTATCCGTAAGTACTTCCCCCTCAACATGGTCTCTGCTTAGACATATCCTCCGTTGGCCTTTCATGCATGCATGGGAAAAGCTGGATAGTGGTTTGCACCATGATTGTGCAGATCTGTTTGATGATAGCCATTGAAAAAGCTAAAGGATTGAGACCCTTTGATCCTCATGCAATCCCACTCTTTGTCTCTGTCTACATCATTGAGCTTGAACTCCCAAAACATACAATTGACCTCTATTATCAATGGATATTGTTTACAGAGGGTTGCATTGAGGAATGTGACTATACTTGAAGCGTTAAGTAACACCCAACCATTAGATTTCAATTGATCCTGTGTGAGAGCTCTTTTGAGCACTGCACCAACCCCATTGTGCTCACTCTTTCCATGGCCAGATGCAAAGAAAATGTGCATCATCTCAATACCTGTCATATTGAAGTATCTAACTATGCAGAAGAAAACAATGCTACATAAATAAGTGTCGTGGATTTTTTCATCATAGATGTAGAAGTGGTTCATCTTCTAAATGGCACCAAGTGCATCACGTAAGTGTAAGATCTAACCCTACCTTCACCTATGGAGAACCCATCTACACTTTGCACTCTTACCTTTTTGTCACCTATATCCTCTCCTTTGTATGCAACCTATTATGCCACCCAAATAGTCCATGTGGCTAATGCTACACATGACACATCTATCATTTCCATGCACTGCTCCATCTATAAATGAAGTCCATTTGTACAAAACCACTATTCTATGAAATAAAATCTATTTCATCCTTTTATACAATATTAACAAGTGTTAGTTTAGCTTAGGATAGGCTATCCATTATTATGAATGCAAGCATTGATTATCCACCATAATTAATGAGTGGTATTAGAGCGTAATGTGGGGATTATTTAGCTAGTATTAGATTCATTTTGATTAATAAAACATCCGGTTTTCTTTGTAAATATATTCCTCTTCCCCTTTCGGTGTCTCACTGTAGACATGATGGCATAGAGAAGTGAGAAGGATTAAGCAAAGTGTCAAGTGTGCTGAAATTTTTGTCTGTACTCATTCAATGAAAGAGGTATGTGAGCCTTAACTTTGAAGGTTTAAGAGACAACTTAAGTCCGCTTTGTCTCTCTTGCCCATCATGCATTTGCCTGATTCTTGTTGGTGGCACCATCATTAACTCACCACACAGCTGCCCTTTGTAGTCACTAGGTGCTCTTGCTAGCCTCTCAGAGCCCGACAAATCAGCCCATTTTGGCTTGCCTCATTTGTGAGATGATGCCTCCTGATAGCTATAGTTCACTCCAGCCATAGTCCATCTTCAAGCTTGAAGTGCCACTAAAGCTTTGCATCCCCTACTTGCCATCAGCATGGCTATTCATTATGCATGAACACATGCTTATCACGCCTTGTTAGCATCACTTTAGTGCTACCAAACGCTATCAAGCACAATGTCATTTTTGCCACAATAGAAAGCATACATTCATTATTAAACATAGTTCTTTAATATCATTGAGGCTTTACAAGCGTTTTATTTAATTTATGAGAGCTTTCACACCTTTTTCTCTCGAGTGACCCCTCTTTGAGCCAGCCTTACGATTGGCTATGAAGGTGATTGCATGGAAAGTGGCGATTGTATCTCAACAAATCAATGTGACATTTTGAAGAAACACACAACAAGATTTTCAAGGCACAAATATCGTGGCGAGAGAAGGTGAATTCACAATGACAAAGATATTCACTATTGGTAGAGGAACTTGTGAAGAACAACATCAATGAGGCACATCAAATTATTCTCACAAAATTGGTAAATAGATTTCTTAGCTCTTAAATCTTTGTATAATTAAGGAGTCTATACACTACTTGAGAGAGTCTCTCAAGTAAGAACACTCCACACTATGAGCACCAAAAATCTATGCAAGTTTAGTGGCCAAAATTTGATAGTAGACCACTTTAAAATAACCTCATTATTTGAATGGGGTGTCTTTAACTCAGATAATGTATGGCAAATGTTAGGGAAAATGACTCTCTCAAATATCCTTGACGTGTGCTGCAACACTGATAACGTTGGATGACGGAGGAGTTGCTGTAGAATCTTCATTTGAAGGCCCTCGAAGAGCCTATTTGTTTGTTTCCGCTAGCACAACGAGAAGCTACCCCGCACATTTTCTTTGCCTCTCCCTCATCAATGTTACCATCCTCACACTTCTGCACCATCCTATTCTTAAAGATCCTTTGTTCCCTCTTCATTATAGTCCAGTAGTTTTGTAGACCAGGCAAATGTTCCCTCGGGATGTGTTGTGTAATGGAGGAAGACATACGAAACCCGTATTGCCATTTTTCTCACCATGAGATTCCATGTGGGTCTAGTTATGAGGTATATATGAGCTTAGGTTATAGAAAATAAGACCATTATAGCACATCCACAATACTCATTGTGGGGGGGGGGGGGGGGGGGGGGGGGCGAGAGAGAGAGAGAGAGAGAGAGAGAGAGAGAGAGAGAGAGAGTCATGACATGCCTACCAACTGCATGGTGAAACACAGTAGGGAGGGAGAGAGTAATTGAACTAGTGCAAGAATGATGCAAAGGGAGTGGAGGAGAGAGAGAATATTTAGCAGTGTTTAATGGGCATGCCTTAGTTTGCCTTAATGATATTTTGTCTTGTTTCCATCTAGTCTATTTTTGGCATTTTCAAGCCCGCCTCAATCCTCCCTTCCCACTCTACTAAGAAGTCTTTTACTTGTTTCTCTCATATTTCAAATTTAAGCACGGAAGACCCCTCTCTCTCCTCCCAACAAAAAGGTTTCCAAGACACTCCTTTTTGGTACCACCTATACATGCTTTCACCTAGAGTGAATTCACACGAAAAGTTAGGGAGGCTTTCATGGATAGGTTTATTTATAAAATAGGGGGTTTGCACGATGGTAAGGGAAACTATGCCAACTCTGAGGTAATATAATTGACATAAGTAGGCCAAAACCAATGCACACCCAGATATAACTATTTAAATAAATACCAAAATGAAAACAAAAAACCCATATTTAGTCCTTCTATAGAATGAAATACTTACACACAAATATGCCTTATTTCTATTAATTTTTTGGTTCATCTAGCCAAGTGACTATAATGTAAAAGTGAAGATAGCCATAGTGTTAAAGTGCAAATCTATTGGGTAAGGTGGCTCACAATGACACAATGTTAATAGCCCAAATACGACTATCAATGCATACAAAGAATTCAAAATTTAAAATTCGAAAAAATAGGTGTCTATAAATCATGTGAATTGTGTTTGAAGAGGTTGTCTTTAGATATTTCTTTGATTCATTTGATATACATTATTTCTTGAAGATGTGAATAAGAAAATGGTATGTTTTATCCCTGAGAATCTAGAGGAATTCACAAGTATATGAGAAATATTTTACACTTTCTTGGGTAGTTTATCACCTCCCCCACCCTTTTCTCTTTTGTCAAATTTTTGTGGGCACGACAATACTCCATACCTATAAAACATGATGATACAACATGATTTCTATTGGAGAAGGCCTTGCAAGTCAACCTTACATCGAGGAAAAGGATTAACAATAGATGGAGGATTGCTAGCTTGGAAAGTATATACCTTGCTTCATAAACATCCTAATGATATTAGTGCTACACAACTTCATACTCATCTCCCTTACTTTCAAAATATGAAGCTCCATAATACGCATGGCAATATTCGTGTGTAATATGCATTGGCATATCTGTGAGATTTTTAATTTTCATTTAGAAAGGAAACCAAAAGTTTGCCAAGTATTCACTATAGCTAGACTGTTATAGCCACCTCTTTTGGCAAGGTAGCTCCATCGCTAAAAGATTCCATCTTTTCTCCCAAGCTCCATGTTCATTGTTAGTTCTCAAGGGGTTCACTATTCAGTATCTGCCTAAATAACGTGCATTTGTGGGGAATTTTAAAGACCCCTCTTTTAACATATTTGAATGAATAAAATGACCCCTTATGAATATAAAACCCCTTATTTTAATGTATCTCTGTTAAATTGCATAAAATTTTTGTATTTTAAAATCCCTACCTTTTTAGAGCTGACATTATACACCAACATGATTACATAGTGCACCCCCCGAGTGTTGCTTTGCACCCGGGCTTTGTAGCCTTATGCACACTAGATTGCTCAGCATGTATCATCATCAACATAAGAGGGGAGTAGTGTATAACCACCTTCAAATCATCCACAATCATCCCCTCAAGCACAAACTATGGCTTTGTGCACTAAAGAAAACATTAGTCAGCTCCCTCCTCATTGCCCTCATGCAATGATGCACCCTAACCGCACATAACCCTCATTAGGAAAAGTTTGGACTCAAAAAAGGGCCTTGTAAGAAATGCCAGGTCAGCTTAGAGAGAGATAATAAAAAGTCCCTAATTTCATTTTTGATATTCACTCATCAACATAAGAGGGGAGTACTGTATAACCACCTTCAAATCATCCACAATCATCCCCTCAAGCACAAACTATGGCTTTGTGCACTAAAGAAAACATTAGTCAGCTCCCTCCTCATTGCCCTCATGCAATGATGCACCCTAACTGCACATAACGCTCATTAGGAAAAGTTTGGACTAAAAAACGGGCCTTGTAAGAAATGCCAGGTCAGCTTAGAGAGAGATAATAAAAAGTCCCTAATTTCATTTTTGATATTCACTTTAAAAAAAACTCGGATATCAGATTTGGGGGGTACATTTATTAAAACTCTCAAAAAGTGTTCAGACAATGATAACATACGACGGCTCCAAATTGAACGTTGATTATCTCAATCTTTTGGATTTTTCAAAACTAAGATTTGGCGCTCAGCGAGGTGCATTGAATGTTATTCTTCTCCTCAGTTTCGCGTCCCTCTTGCTTTCCACCTGTGCGCAGTCTCTTCCCTTGAGCTCTCTTCCATTTGCTCCACTCTTGCTCTCTCCTCTGTTTGAGCTTTCTCATTCACCAAGTCGTCTCAATGTCATTATCATCTTCACACAGAACTCAGATGAGGATTCAAAACAATGTGTATCATATGCATATTGAACTGTCCAGAGAATACGAGCCCCTCCACAAGAAGAATAAGCGAGGCATCCTTTCCGAAGCTTCAAAAGAGAACTTCAGATTTCAAGGTAAAAAAAGCGTCGATCTTTGGGTGGATGGCAGGATATATCCTGAGCATCCTATCACCAACTCAACTCCACCGTTCAGAAACATAACGTCATTGCTGAACTATGTAGGAGACGGTTATTCTGGATTATATGGCTACACCAAGCATTTGGCGGCCAGAAGTGATATTCTTAAGCTTGAGAGAGACCTTGCACACAAAGAAAACTTTTGCTTGAAGCAAACTGTGATAGAGTACGCTCAGCAACTGAAAGGCAAGGACGAAAGCATCACACAGCTCACGCAGGATCTCAGAGAAAAAAACATTGTCTTGGGTCCTCGGTTAAGAGAACGACGCTTACGAGACATTGAACAACTGAAGGTTGGTTCTGGGGGTTTGAAGAAGAGGGTTAAAGCAATAAAGTAAGATTATCATTCAAGCAGGTTTAATTGATCTTTACATTTGTAGTTTTATATCTTACTTTTCATATTTATGCTTAGATCGTTGCTACATCCTCAGTCAAATATTGACAACAACACACCAACTTCTTCAATTCCTTATGGTCTCATACTAAAACGCAAAGATGTCGCCGAACTTTTGGACGATAAGCGCTACTGCAAGATTGTTGCTAAGCAACTTGAAACTCTTTTGAAATAGAATCAACTCCAAACACGCGATGTTCAGTCAATTCTGGATGAAGCCGGAATATCCAACAAAGGTTATTCTGCAATTTTTAGGTATGTCTGGTGTTTGAATCAATTGTCTTCACCTGTCAAATCAAATGTCTGCAATTTTTAGGTATATTGGATATGTGTAGCATTTGAAAACTTGGAAATAGTCAATCTACTTAATTTTCTGTTTACAGAACTATGCAGCAACAAATTAAGAAGTTCAATCTCAAGCACATGTTGCTGCCAAATCCTTTCTCCATTCGAAAGACAAGACTGGAGGTCAACCAGGAAGTGCTTCGGACATTGGGCACTCCTTTTCACATTGAAGCAATGTACAGATCGCCATCAACAGAGGAAGTGGTCTATGACAAATACAATAATATATTTTATGATTTCATAGCTTTGCAGACATATATTGTTCAATTGTTCGAGGTTTCTCAAGAGGAATGCAATGGAGTTTTGAAGTTTGTGCTTAAACTGGATGAGTGCGAGCTAGTGAAAGAGACAAAGGTTGAGCGTGTCACAATAACACTTATGAATAGAGCATTAGATGAAAGCATTGCTTTAGACGACCCTAGAAACTTTAGCGTGCAATCCGAAAACAATATTTTCTTATTAGCCACATTCAAGGTTTGATATCAACAAGTTTTTGCTTTAAAAAATGGTTAGACATGTTTCATTTGATTGGTTTGGTTTTCCCATTTTAGGTGCTTGCAGAGAATTTCGATATTCTTAACTGGGTTTTCCATCAAACAAGTATTCCTGAAGTCATAAGTGAACAGAGAAATGGAAAGACACTCGATGTATTAGGCATGGGTTCATACACAGTAGAGTGGCATATGGCTAGAGATCTCAAAACCCTAAAGTGTATGTACAACATCTCAAAAGGAGCAACAAGTAAAAGCCCTTGTTTGTATTGCATGGGAGGAGTCATTGGTCTTGACAAAAGAAATTGGAGGAGAGCACCGGACAGGCACTTGCAGGACCTTAACTTCCGCCCAGTGTTGGATATTCCACTATCCAGAGTACATATTTTCACGATGCATGCACTCTGCAAAATCATTGAGAAACTTATGTTTCTGTACATTTGTTTTGCTTGGACCACTCGGCCAGCATCAGCAAAACAAAGGGCTATATTATCATTGGAAACAGTTTTCTCAGATATGGACTTGCATGGAGGACATGTGAAAATAGAGCAGGACGAGAAGAGGTCTAAGAATGGTCGAGATGTGCTAAAGAAGTTGTCTATTGGCGGTTTAAAAGCCGTCTCTTCTTGTCGATGCCAACAAGTGGCAGACAACGCAAAAGCCAAAGTGCTCAGGAAAGGTTGACATTGAGATACAACTGGTGGAGAAACCTGCACAATGCAGTGGTGGACCACGCAGACAATGGTGCAACAAGGACTCGCAAAGCGAACATGTGGAAAAGTTTGGATTCCATATTCAAGTTTTGTGAGCTCAATACTTGGAGAGATACCTACTATACATTGTTTCAAGACGCTCTGGAGACCTTCCACAGGTCTTTCATAGCTGCATGGACAAATCAACAGATAACTCATTACATGGTATCTTACTTTATTTGATAAACTTGTGATTATATATTTACATATAAACAATAGGCTGGTCTTTTTTGCAGCATAGCATATGCAACCACATGCCTTGGTTTGCTAGGCAGTATGGTAGCTTGGCTATATGGTCTACACAAGGTATGGAGAAAACTCACTACCAAGCCCGTACTGGCTATTTCAGCCACACTCGTCATGGAGGTGGTGCAAACAAAGCCAACAGTTTGGAGGAACTACATCAATGGACTTGTCGAAAACTTATGCATAGAACACACCGAAAGGAATGTGTCAAAGACAGTCAGATTGGCGAAGCAATGAGATTAGCAAGCAAACGACGGAAGAAGGAAATATGGGAGGCATCTTCTGCGGCATCGCGACATGCAGAGTGGCGACTTCAAAAAGAACGCATTGGAAAAACTTGGACAACTCCGACCCAAGTTGTTTGAGACTTCCTAAAGATAGCGCATTGTAACACAATATTTTTTTTTGTGCCAAGAGAAGACAACAAGTCACAAAAGTGAGAAACATAATGTACTCATTGTTTTTATAGAAAATGTACTATTTTTTGGCATCGACAATATACATTGGAGCTTCTCTATTCTTCATCTTCGTCAGGAAAAGTTACAAAATATTCTGGCCTTTTTGCCTATTGTGTGTTATTGTCTTCTTCTTGCCTTGGTCTTTTGCAACCTAGTCTTGCAAGTTCGTTTATCGACAGTACATTTGTCTCCACCTCCATAGCCACAAGAGACATTTCTTCAGTAGGCAGATGCGCAATTGGTTGTTTATTGCGAAACATAGCATGCTTGTCATACTCTAGTAATTGCACAGGGTCAGTGATTCCGCATGCCAAACCATATGCTGCTTGGGTCAAAAAATAGCGACTACGCAAACCATACATTCCTGGCCCTTGGCCAAACATATACAATGTTGCCTTTTTTTTCTAAAAGCATTATTTTATCTGCGTTCCACCTAATGACGGCCCCTCATAAATATCTTGAAAGTGTCTTCAACGTCATCAAGGGTAGCTCCGCATTGCCATTGGAGAAGGACGAATGGAAGACCAAAAACTCGGATACTTAAGATTCTTTAAGTATTGGCCGAGAGAGGAATTCTTCCCTAAATCTCCCATGCCTCGTCCACGAGGGCGAGGAATGAAGGTATCATCATAGACAACCAACTGCAACAAATTAAAGTTATGAAATGAGATAAGTAGAAACCAAAAAGGTAAGCCAAATAAAAAAAGATTACCTTTTGGTTTTCATCTTCCTCAAGTAAGTCCTCATTCCATAGGTTGATGCCGCCCTGACCTCCACTGGGCGCATTGGAGGTTGAGGCCAAAGATGATGAAGAAGTGCTTGCCTTACCCATTTCTTCAATCCCTAGCTTTTTTTGCACTTCCATGAACTCCTTTTCTGTTGGAAGCGTGCGCTCATACCTAGTAACATCATTGTAAATCATCACAAGTGCACTTGAGGGGTCAACGAACTCATCGTCATTTACATGGGCATCTATAACAGAATAAGTTGTCAGGAGTTTTTTGGAACAAGGGATTGCGCATATGTACATACACATGCATGGTGCATCAAATAAAGAATTGCCCATTTTCCAGAGCCAGGTGGTTACGTGGGGCCCACATATGTACAGGTAGGACAGCATGTACATAGTGCATCGATTTTCACTATCACCAGTACCAGTGTGTTTTTTCTACAATAAGGAGGAGTTGGTAGCGCGTAAAACTTCTCGAGGAAGCTATCCGCGGGCTGATGACATGAGGTAAGCAGGTGCGTCAGATGGCATCTACTGGCGTCAGGAGGGCGAATGGGGTCAATACTTGCACGTGGAGAAGTACGGACACAACGTGGGTGTTTCCTTGAGATAATTATGCAGAAAGGTCATCATGAGGACCTTTTTTTGGGGCCACTTCACGCGGTGGCGAGATGCATTATTGGAAAAAAGCTGAGTGCCAGGTGTGCGGATGATGCAAAAAGGTGACAACTATGCACTGCGAGGTCAATTTTTGGCCTGTTCGGGGTCCGTTTGAGGTCATCTAAAAGGCCAAGGGTGCCCAACTAATAAATCTAAGTGTGGGAACTGAAAAAACTGAGAGAAGACCAGAAACAACGTGGAGAAGAGAGGAGGAACAACCGACGCAGGTGTGTTTATTGGGGTTATTGGAGCCTGTTTTGGCCGTAAACTGCTCATCCCAGGTCGGATTTGAGCACTTTGACATTGTAGACTCGGGTTTTAGGCCGTTTTGGACGAGTTGGCGTTGTCCATTTTTCCAAATTCCTCACTCTTTTTCTGTTGTTTTTGCTGTGTAATCTTCTCCGGTGAGTGAAGCCTCTACTTAACTTTGTGGTTGTATCTGGTGTATTTCTTCAATACTGTGTAAACTATTTGTCCCATTGGTGTTGGCCCAAGCTCATTTGTATCTAAACATCAGAAATTCTCCTCTTTTGAGCTGAGTTTTTTGGGTGTGTGCGTGTGTGTGTGTCTCTTTGTTGAGTGGGCAAGTGGGAAATCTCTCTCCTCTCACTCCATTGGTGTATTCCCTGTCTCGGCCAGGTGGATTGTGTAAGCCGAGTGGTGCCCCATAGTGTGTGTGTGTGTATCCTTCCAAGAGTGTGTGTCGGGTCATTATAGAGACGTTCTGTGTGTTTTCATCCCGCCCACATTCTTTTGGTGCCCCCACTGAGGATCTTCTTCGAGTATCTTCTGCTTTGAGCTTCAAGCTTCGAGAATCGGGCTTACAGGTTGCAGGTTGCAGATTACAAGTTACGGGTTACAGGTTATAGGTTACAAGTTACAAGTTATAGGGACAGGTACAGGTTTAGATGATTCACACAGGTACAAGTAGCTGGAGTACAGTGATATACTAGCAGTGAAGTCACTTGCAGTTGTTGTGGGTATGCATCACTTGGCGCCTGTTTGAGCGCATCGTCTGCTGGATTGTACGTTACTTATGGAAATTGCCATTGTACGCCTTTGTGGAGCCATATTTGGTTTTATTTGGCAGTCCCAGCCATTTCTGAGACTTGGTCTGGAAGATAGCCATGTCTGAGACTTGACTATACGAGATTTGCATAAGCCTTCGTGTGAGGGTCGATAGCGTGAGGTTTTATTGAGCTGGGGGATTCTCAAATGTGGAGATCCTTTCAGTGATACAGGTAGCTGGAGCACCCTTTTCGTGACCTCGCCATAGGCTATGTACTAGTGAGTCCTATTTGATGCTAGGGTTCTATTGTTGACAGTTTATGCATACATATACAGTTTATATTTTGGGTTTTTACTACTCTACTTCTGGGGAAACTCTGCCAAAATTTTTCCAAATTGTGATGGCTGGTTTTTTGGTCTTTTGAGCCATTTATGCTGTTATGCTGCTGAAATTTTGGCAAAATCAGAGGATGAGACAAGTGTGCTTTCTTGGGAGCTTCATGGTTGGCTTTAATGGATGATCAAAATGGACCTCAATTCACTCCTTTTCATTTAACTCAAAGAATCCAGATAAATGTTCATGTGTCCAGGAAGATTTTTTTCCAGGAGCGCATAGTCTTTATGTCCGGGCCAAAAAGATTAAGGGAGATACTGGAATGTCCTTTACCTGTTGTAATTCCGATGATTAACTATGAAAACTCATTTGATGTGCATGTATTTGTCCTTATCTAAAGTTGAGGTCCATTGAGGTTTCTGGGGATTGAGTCAGTCAAAAGTTTTGGGTTCTTGCACGTGTGTTCGAAGGGGTTCTTAAAGCATTAAACTTGGGTAGCCATGGCTTTCTCTTATCCGGAGTTTCATGGAAGAAGTGATGAAGATATAGAAGACTTTTTGGAAAAGATGGAGGTTGCCTGCATTAACAACCAAATTCATGAACCGGCGCAGATGTTACGTCTTCTCCAAATTTGTTTGAAGAGTGATGCACGAGTGTGGTCAAAAGCATTTGAAGAGGAGTTGCATGGGGCTGATCCACCTGTAAGATTGAGTTGGGACAATCCAAAGCATGGGTTGGAAGTGGAGTTTGTGAAGATAGAAGATCGTGACAAAGTGTGGCAAGAAGTACAGGCTTTGGTGCAAAAGGAAGGTGAGCCAGTAGATGCGTACATACGTAAGTTTTCATTGGCATGGGAGCGAATGTGCAAGGCTTTAGCACCACAAGTACCCCCGCTTGACATGATGAAGAAGGACAGATTCTTGGCTGGTCTTTGGGAGAATATACGTTGGAGAGTGGAGCTAAAGAAACCTAGGACATATGAAGATGCACTAGAGGTGGCAAGGAACAAAGAGTGGAAGCTGAGGAAAATGAGCCAGTTAGGGGTGGAGTCTTTTCCCATGAGGTCTGAATTTCAGCCTATGGAATCTTTACAAGGTTGCATACCAGGGGTTCATCATGAACCAGTGGTTGCTATTACTCCTCAGGTTATGCCAACAGTGGTCACTACAGCAGTGCAAGATGATGGGCTAAGGCAAGACATGAGGCAAGTGGTAGATTTGATGAAGAATCTCACCCTAAACATGCTAGGTCAAGTGGGAAATAATTGAGGTCGAGGGAGGTTTGAAAATCAGCCAAGAGGTGAAGAAAGGCCCAGGAATGGTGCTGGACAAAGCAATGGTAGGTTCTGGAGGCAGACACCCACATGTTATAATTGCGGAGAGTTGGGTCACATCAGCCCGCAATGTGATAAGCCACCAAGGATGGGTCGAGACATGTATCCATTGCCAAGACAAGTGCTAACTAGGTCAAATGATTATTGCATCGAAATTAAGGGAGATGAAGGAACCAGTGGATTAAGCCAGGAGGAAAAGGGAAAGACAAAAGTGCTAAGTGTAGTCACCTTGGAGAAGGCATCAAAGCTAGAGGATACATTAGTGATGCCTATTGGAAAGAGGACCACAGAGGAAAAGGAAGGAAGAAGTGCCCCAGGTCCTAGTAAGAAGAAGGGAAAGAGTCATGAAGGCGAGGATGTCAAGGACAAGAGGAAAAGAAGGGCCCGTCGCAAGTTTCATGTTTCAGATTTTCCACTAGGGGATGGGCAATTAAGCTATGACTTGAAGGAGGATCTGACGAGCAGGAAGGCAGATGTTACTTTTGGGAAGCTTATAGAGATGGTGCCTAAGCTAAAGCGACAGTGGAAGAGGATGGTTAACCCAATGGAGAAAGAGCCAGAGAGGGGTTCAGTGAAGGTGTTGGCAATGGATGAGCTACCAGAAATTTGTCCAATCGTAGATGTATGGCATAAAAGAAAAAATCTAGGACAAGGTTATGTGGATGGCGGAGCCCAAATATGTGTGATAACACACTCATGCGTTGAGAAGATGGGTCTTACAGTGAGTGGGGTGTCCGGGTTTCAGATTAGATTGGACAACCATCATAAAGTAAAATGTTTGGGTGTTGTAAAGAGCTTAGAAGTGGAAGCATATGATGCAAAGGCAGTGGTTGATTTTCATGTCATGCCAGCGGGGTTGGGAGCATATCCGATTATATTGGGCAGACCATGGTTACGTGTAGTGGGAGCTGTTCAAGATTGGAGACGTGGTACGATTAGACTCTATGGAAAGACAGGTGCCAAGAAGCTTTACAATATGGACACAAGGAAACGGTTGGAGGAGCTTTATTGAGATGAGGATGAGTCTAGTGATGAAGACTATTCCACAGTGTCTGATGAGGATAGTGATAGTACTACCAGCAGTGATGAGGATGCTGATGTTGCATTTCTTTTGATGGACAAAGGAATCCAGGAGTCTGGTGTAGTCGCATTTGCGAATGAGGTTGAAGATGAAAATGAAGGGCCTTATAAAGTGATTGAAGGGATAATGCAGACCAAGGTTGAATCGTCAAAGAAGCAGGAATTGATGACACAAATGATCAGTGGAGACCTCTCAGCTATGGAGAAGGAGATATATTTGCACATGATGGCTAGTTTTCCTGATTTGTTCATTACTTCATATGAAGAGATCAGAGGGTTCAAGGGCGAAGAGATGTATATAGAGCTGAAAGAAGGTGCTAAGCCAGTGCGGCAAAGGCTAAGAAGGATGGGTCAAGAGCAAATGGAAGCCTTGCGGGAATAGGTGGACAAGTTATTGAAGGCAGGGTTCATAGTCCCTATGGAGACCACATAATGGGTGAGTCCAGTAGTAGTCAGTCCAAAGAAGGATGGGAAGTGGAGGATTTGTGTAGATTTTAAACCCTTAAATGCAACCACTAAGAAGAACCCATATCCTCTTCCATTCATCGATCAGATCTTGGATTCTGTGGCAGGTTATGAGAGGTACAGTGTATGTGATGGTTTTTCAGGCTATTTTCAATTGAAGATTGCTCTTAAAGACCGAACAAAGACAACTTTTATTACGTCATGGGGCTGCTATTGCTACACAGTATTGCCATTTGGGTTGACAAATGGACCATCTTTCTATCAAGAGAGAGCAAATTGGGTATTGAAACCATTCATTGGTAGTTGTGTTTAAGCTTTTATGGACGACTTTTGTGTCTATAGCAGTAGGGCTGAACATCATGAGAAGTTGCAGATGGTATTGGCTCGATATGATGAATGTGGAGGACAACTAAATCCAAATAAATGTCATTTAGCACAGCCAAGGGTGAAGTTATTGGGCCATATGGGGTCAGAAAATGGCATTGAGGCTGATCCAGATAAGGTTAAGTCTATTATTCTTCTTCCATCACCTACGAGTACGAAGCAATTGGCAACCTTTATACATAAAGTAAAGTACATGGCACGGTTTATTCCATTGTCTTCGTAGCTTCTTTATCCATTACAACAAGTGGCAAAGCATGATCCATTGCAATGGGATGACAAGTGTGAAGAAGTGTTTCAAGAGGTGAAAGAGGTGTTAGGGGGGTTGTCAGCCATGCAGGCTCCTGATTGGGAGAAAGTGTTTTATGTAAATCCATCAGTAGGGTATAATGCCATTGGAGCCATGCTATTGCAAAAGGGGAAGGGCAGCCATTATATGAGGCCAGTGTATTGTGCAAGCTGGGTGAAGTTGGTAGCGGAAAGAAAATTCTCGGAAGTAGAGCTAGTGATGGCCAGTGTAATATTTGCTTGTCGACGATTTCATCATTACTTGCTACCACGACCTTTTGTTTTCTTGACGAGCTATGCCTTTTTGCCACAGTTAATTAATGGCACTAACATGTCAAATGTGGTGAAGAAATGGGTAATTGAGCTGCAAGAGTTTGAGTTCTCTTTTCTAGTGGAAGACAATACAAGGGCTACCCTAGCTGATTTGTTGACCTACAAGGAGAATCCCCTTATTGTTAAGGAAGAGGTAGTGAGAAAGGTAGTTGAAGAAGTGCCACAGATCAGCAATGCACATGTGTTGTTCTTTGATGGCTCATACAGAAAGAGCCATGATGCGGCTTCAGGGGGTATAGCACTTTATGATCCAGAAGGGAAGCTAGTATGCAAGAGAGGGTTCAAATTGGATGCTCATAGTAACAATGAGGCTGAATATGCTACTCTGGAAGCCGGATTACACATTTGTTTGAAGCATGGGGTTAGAAGGTTGAGCATAAAAGGTGATGCCTTGTTAGTTGTGAAGCAAGTGTTGGGTGTGTGGAAGAGCAAGAACACCTCATTGAAGGAAATGTGCTTCAGAATTAAAGGCTTGTTAAAAAATTTTGCAGCATGGAGCATCAGACACATTGAACGTTCTCTAAATGGAGAGGCACATGAAGCAGCTCAAAACATGATTGGGGAGCTATTTGTGTTGAGGACCACTTTACCTCTTTATCATGTCCGGGAAAGTTTGGCTCAAGAAGAGGAGTTTTTGCTAACAAGAATCATTCCAAAGGAGATTCAAAAGTCTTAGAAGTATGGTTTTGTGCGTAGAGCATACAGGTACAAATTGATTGGTGATGTCTTATACATGAAAGGGGCTGATCTCGTGTTGAGATGTGTACCTTGGCGGGAGGAGCTTTATAGAGTGTTGGAAGAGAATCATGAAGGCGCATGTGGCGGACATTTTTCTCTAAAGATCACCTTGCATAAGATCTTGCAAGAGGGGTATGTCTGGCCTAGTTTGCACAAGGATGTTCACCATTGGTGTAGGTCTTGCAATAGGTGTCAAGCATTTGGGAAGAGAGTGTTGAAGCCAGAGTTACGAAAAACCATTATGGCATTTGATGTGTTTGAAAAGTGGGGGATTGATGCAATAGGCCCATTACCTATCACAAGCAGGGGCAAAAGCTATATTTTGACTGCAGTGGACTATCTCTCTAGATGGGCAGAGGCTATAGCAGTAAAAAAAATCACTGCAAAGGATGTGGAAAAATTTGTGTATAATGAAATATGTTGCAAGTTTGGGGTGTGTTAACCATCACGGCACACGGACACCCTATGATCTATAAACGTTGTATTATTTATTTAAGTAGAGTCAGGTACCGGGCTTGTCGGACCAATAGGGAAAGGTAGAGTGATCGCCGATGAGAGGCGCACTTTAACTTGGACATTCAAGGGATTAGTTGGTTAAGCATGGGCGCCCAAGTGTGAATGGGGTGAGCTCCTATAAAAACCAACTAAACCTAATTTTTACTCATTCTCTCATTTGTGCAATTGAAGAGTGCTCTTGCTCCATCTCCATCTTCTTCTTCTTCACCTCCTTGTGTGTGTGTGTGTGTGTGAGAGAGAGAGGGAGGGAGAGTGTGTGTGCGATCGAGCATTACGAAGGCACGACGGCGGCGAAGCGGTTGAGCGCGGCACGACTGCAGCTTCTTCTTCATCGCGGCGAGGAATCCACCACGAAGGCGAGCGTAGAGCGGTGAGTGACACACCCCTTGTTTTCTTGAGCTTGCTAGTTTAGGCTTGTTGTGTGCTTGGAGCCGTTTGTGGCTCGCACACGGTGTATTGGCAAGTCCCTTGCTTCGATAGTGCGGCAAGGAGCGCACATTTTTGGCGCCGTTGCCGGGGATATGCCCTACACTAAGCTCGGTTAGCACTTTACGCTTCCTTGTGGTGCAATTTCTATCATAGGAAAGGCAGGGAAGGAGTGTGTGGAGATTTCTGTTTTGTGCGTTTTCTGCATTTGCTGTCAAGTTTCAATTTCTGCTATTGTCTGTGTTTTTTCAATTTCCGTAATTTCTGCATTTTCAAGTTCGGCGTTTTCAATTTCTGCAATTTTCTGCATTTTTGCGTTTTTTTAATTTTCTGCAATTTCTGCATTTTCTGCAATTTCTGCGTTTTTTCCTGCAATTTCTGCAATTTTCTGCAATTTCTGCGTTTTCTTCTGCAATTTATGCAATTTCCTGCAATTTCTGCATTTTTCAATTTTCTGCATATCTGCGTTTTCTGCATTTTTTGCATATCTGCGTTTTCAATTTCTGTATTTTCTGCACCAAAAAGAAAAAGGAAAAAAAAAATTCTGAAAAAAATATTTAAAAAAAAAAAAAAGGAAATTAAAAACGCGAGTGAGCGGGCGGCTAAATTTTTCAAAAATAAAAAACGTGACTCTTAAAACGGACGGGTTGGTTTGTATAAAAGATAGATCGGGATCGTTTTCCCAGGCCCAGGCCCAGGCCTCAGTCCTCAGTCTTATGATATATACTAGACTCACTCTTATATATATACCCTACTCCCTCAAGAGAGAATGAGAGCATGTGGGACAAGTCCTCCACTCTCCTCCTTTCTCTTCCCACTTGCACCCTTAGACTTTCTAGTTTGGGCCTAGTTCCCTACTCGAAATTGACAGTTTTAGGGATTCCGAGGGCATAGAGTGACCAAACGGAGGGCTGTAAAGCACGGCACGACCCTCTGACCGATACGCTCGTTTCGAGCTATCACACGGCCCATTCCACGACACGCTCTAAAAAATCTAGCAAAAAAACAAACAAAAAACACGCTAAAAACTAGTCACAAGGCCTCCTAGAGCAGCTTTTTGACACCTTAGGGTATCAGAAGCACATGCACTTACGCTCTGGGCGGGTGCTAGAACACGAGCATATTGAGGGTGCCTCTGTTCATACGGACACCCATTACCCATCCATGATAGGATCTAGACCCTCAGCGGGGACACAAGGTAGCACCACCCAAGACCCTAAAATAGCCGCTAGTGATTCCTCCTCCGACTTAGAAATCATGGAAGCATACCCTACCCAAAACACTGAGAGACAAGGCCATGCACCTCCCGAAGCTCCACAGCCTAGTACTAGTATGTTTAGCCATTTCATGGAAACATTAGGTAGAGCTACTCGCTCGGAACCTGATGCAAATGAAGCACACGAAGGGGGTGGGGAAGTGGACTCTCCTTTCACATCGCACGTGGACCCCACACCCCCAAAGAGTGTCCATGTGGATATCCTGCCAGCTTCTTACCAAGAAGGCCCTGTTGAGCTGCCTCCTTCAGAAGTTCCCTCTAGAGTACCGTTGGTGGCAAGTAAAACCACGGGGAGCAACATTGCTTCTACCTCACAAGAAACTGTTAACACGTCGACTCTAGAAGGATGGTTCATTAATGATCATTGGACATACGACCTCCACACTGAGGTGTTGACGGATCTACACTCTGGCCACGCCTACCATGTAGGATGGATAGAGATTGTACAATCCACCTCTAGTGCCACGAGCATCGAAGATCAACAGAAAATGATCTGTAATGTTATCCATGGCATTATTCAATCAGAAAGGCAAAACCGAGGGGTAAATATACTCTCAACTGGCCCCATGAGATTTCTGGATACGAGTAAGGCTCAACAGCCTACTCTATCACAAATGGAGACTCCTCTAATGAGCCCCATGGACCCATCTTACGTCATTTCACCTGGGGTCTCTATGCAATCTGAGCCTCCGAGCGAAAACTTTAGCTTCCCTAACTTGGCTCAACCCTCTATCAAGGAAAACACAGTGCTCACTCCAGGGATAAGCCTGACAGAGAATGTACCGATGACATCTACGGTTAGCGCAGTGCCACTACCTAGTGTCGTAGTACCTAATATGGGGCCTCGACCATATGTGCCTCTAGCCCCTTATGCACACATGGCCCCCACACCTCCAATTGTACCACTTGCTTATGCTCCTCGAGTGCCGCTCCCTAGCCCTTATCCGAGTGGACCTATGCCCGGTTATGTTCCATATCCTGCATCATCTACACATATGCCAAGACCGGTACCCGTTCCTCTCCCACATATGATTCCAAGAGTACCTCCACCGGCCCTGCCTCCTCACATAGGTGACTTGGCAGCGTTTGCTCAAACCATAGGTCGATCTATCGCGGAAAATATGCGTCACGCATCTGATAGAGAGCCTAGAAGTAAGGCAGTACAAATTGCCAAACTCACGCAAAAATTCAATGGGGACAAAGATGCTAGGAAACACATTGAAGTGTTTGAACAAGTATGTGATTCCTTAGGGGAACGCAACGAACTACATAAGTGCAATGCCTTAAGCTTGACATTAAGTGGGAAGGCTGGAGATTGGTATAGAACCCTAAGGGTGGACGAGAAAACAATCTACCCTACCCTTCGAAGGTTGTTTCTAAAGGAGTACATACGAGAAGGTGTGCTTTGGGGTGTAGCATCTCAGCTACAGAAGGCCGAACGTAAGGAAGGAGAGTCAGTAAGGGACTTCATTAGTCGTCTAAAGCACTTAAACTCTCGTTGCCCTGTAAATGAGCGCTTCAACAATAACCAATTGCTTGATCGATTCATTCGAGGGTTGAGGAATGAAGGAATCTATAATGGACTAGTGATTAGAGGTATCACAACCTGGGAAGATGTCACTGCCAATGCAATCCAATTAGAGGACAACTTGATGATAGCAGGCATGAGGGTGTCTACTGACACGAGATCCACTAGCTCACAAGCCATTGAGTATGAACCCATGACTACAAAGCCCATTGCCAATGAGCCAAAGGTATTTGAGACATTCTTGACAGACCTCACCAAGGCAATCCAAGAGTCTCTTAAGGATAATCGGACCCCTCAAAATAGTCACATGTATCTAAGAAGGGAGCAACAATGGTGTTCCATTTGCTTAGGTCCACATAGCACTAGTGAGTGCCCTACGTTTAGAGTAAAATTTAATGGAACTTGCAATGCATGTGGTAGGTATGGTCACCAAGCTAAGGATTGTTTAATGATCAAACGTATGATGGCAAATAGACCACCTGTAGCCTGGACGGATGCGCCTCGAGCTCCTGTATTGATGCCTACTCCACCTGTTGAGCAACTACCGCAACACATGGTCCCTAGACCTCAAAATGTTGTACAAGCTACACCGTTACCACCTCCTGTGCTAGGACCGCAGCCCCCGCATCCAAGAGTCGCCCCTATGAACCAAGTGGGTTGCGAGCCATCAAATGCTTATCCAGATGGTTGTGAGGAGGAAATAGACACTAGTATTGCCTACGGACTTGATACATTGGAAGAATGTCCTATATACTACATGGAAGATTGTTGGGGACAAGTCAAGCCGGTTTATCAAGCTGCTGCTCTCGCATCCAGAGGTCAAAATATCAACACCCAGGCTAGGAGGCCACCTCTTCAATGCTACGAGTGTGGTGGACCACATCGAGTAGCGGAGTGCCCTATTAGGCTGCAAAAGAATGCTGCACAGATGCAAGTGAATCAAGGGAGCACGTCTGCAATGCCAATACTCACATGTAATCGTTGTGGCATAGATCACTTGATTGCCCAATGCCCCTATAACCCAAATGCGCCTAAAATCACACCCCTGAATTTGGTCGAAATTGCTAGTGTGACATCACCAATACCACCCGTCGCACCCGCTTATGCGATTACACGGTCCATGCTTCAAGGGCCAGGACATATCCTTGAAGAGAGAGATACCGCGTCAATTATCCAAGCAAAGAAAAAGAAGACACGAAGGAAGAAGTCACAGAATACGGAAAATTCAAAGCCAAGTTCCAAAACAAACATAGGAACAGGAGATGACCCCGTGTATATGAATGACCTCGAGGATGATTCAGATTCAGTCGAGACAATGGAGACTAGAACCAATACCACAAAGGGAAAGACCGACAAAGAAAACCGTAACATGGGACCTAATGAAAACCGAATGAGAGAAAACCATAAAGAGCCTCTGAAAACACCACAAGTGTTTCCAAATCCAATCCAAGACCCCCAAGAAAAACCGCAGGGGCAAAAAGGGAAGAATCGTAAAAAGAAGATTGGGACGTACCCAAACCCAGTAGACGAGATTAAGCAGGTGAAACATCTAAGAGGTTTAGTGGAGGAGACTCAAAGGAAACTAGAACCAGAACCCATGCATGTCAAAATTCATGACACAGTGTTTCCCACGCAAGTTCATCCACCCCACATGAACCATAGACCGTTAGCCATATCTAGTATCATCCAAGAAGGGAGTGAGGACAGGACATCAGAAAGTGAGCATACACCCTTCTTGTTGGAAAGGATGTTTAACGAAGGAATACCTGATCCCATTGAGGAATATGAGATTCCACCCTCACCAGTTCTTAGTCAAGGACCTACACCCTGCAAAACGCCAATGAATGTTGCCAAACTAGTGGACTTCATGTCTTCTGAGGTCCGAACCACGATCATAGCAAAGCTGTATGGAGATCCTGAGTTATTCCTTGCACTTCGAGCATTCCTTAACGGAGAGCTACGAACGGGATTACCGCAGTTTGCGCAACCAAATAGGCCTGACTCGATTATGATTGATGAGGAAAATCATGTGCAATCACTTGACTTAGATGGACACGAGTCTGTGATTGAGGTACCCATTAACGAATTAGGGCAGTATTTTGAAGGCGACGAGTCTAATGCGACCCTACCCATCACTACCAAGGGATTAACTATAAAGGGAATTCTTGATGGTGGTGCGGGAGTTAGCATCGTTACAAAAGATTGTTGGGAATCCATGGGAAAACCCCGCCTCAGTGTTACTAACATTGTGGTAAAGATGGCAAATGGTACCATAGCCAAACCTATGGGGATGCTCAAGGATCTTAAGATCAAAGTCCTAGGACACAAGGTACGACATACGTTCATTGTAATGGATTTCTCTAAACACCTTATGTCATATGAAATGATTTTAGGACGACCATTCATGAGGGAAGCACAAATGGTTCATGATTGGTCTAAAAATCATGTCTATTTGCAATTCCAAGACTCTGTCCTTAGAGTGGATTTGGTGACTGGTAAGGTACACCCCTTAGGGAGTAAAACCATTATTGATCATCGCTCTGACACCACAGTTCACTCGGCCCCACTACAATATTGTTACACTTGTAAGAAGGATACAGACATTGGCCAAGATTCTCCTTACATGGATGTGTTACCGGGTATGACGGAATCAGACAACGTAGACTGGGTCCACCTAGCATCAACCATAGACACTTGGGGAAATAGGGGGACGACCTGGGTAACACCTGAGGGGGATGAAATGCCTATACCCTTAAATATGCTACAAGCAATGCATATCGCTTCCGACAAGACTCATCCTAATGTAACGAAGAAAACATACAAGTGGGTCCCTAAAGCTTCTTTAGTGACCATAGCTAGTGCAAAAAAACAGAAGCCTTGTAAGAAACGTACCACTCGCTCCAAGAGAAGTAAGAAAATGTTGCGATGGATCCCTAAACGACTATTGGAAGCCCAAGGCTACTATGAAGGAAATGATCAAATCTGGGTGCCAAAACGTAGATTGTGCTCTTACCTATCACCTGACCCAAGTGAGCCCAACCCCGTAGCTCCAAAACGAATCAATGATCGTGGAAAGAAAAAAATCATGGAATGTTACACACCCGTTCTAGAGCTAGTTTGGGTACCAAAGAAAGAACGATTTGTTCCACCTAGCTCAGGAAGGGGGGAGTCCCATGAAGCTTCTAGCTCCTCATGTAATACATCCATAGAGGTAAAAGCTTCTACACAACCTCCATCTATAGTAATGGACCTCAATGAAGATACAAAAGAATCCACACCTCCCAGTGTTCAAGAATCACCTGATGAACCACTTCAAGTTCGATCCTGGGAGAGTACCTTACCACCCTTGCAACTTGACAAGGCACCTAGGGTAATAACAAACTACTGGCAAAAATCCTCACCTATTACCAACTGGAACAATTGGTTTCAAAGGGTGACAAGCTCATTTCAAATGGTATGATCTACCCAAGGAAGGGGGGAGTGTTTGCTGACAGTCATCATTCATTTGTTTCCCTCTCAACCTTTTTCCCTGACCTCTCAATTCCAATCTTAGGGAATGTACATATAAAGCTTTATACTCACAAAAAAAAAAAAGAGAGCAAGAGCAATTAGCAAACGAGTATGCACATTAAAGTCAAAACATTGACTCAGACCTACACATGTCACATCTGGTACAGTGAAACAGAAACCTATGCCATAAAACACCTTTGATCCTCATCACTTGAGTGATGGAGGGTAGGTAAGATTAGTACGATAGGAGTGTTTCTGTTTTAGAGTTGAGTGATTAGCAAAGTTCTCTTTTCCCACTAATGTGCCTCCTGGAGGTATTCCTTTTGTTTCCTAGTGTGTATAGGAGCGTGTTGCTATTGATAGGATTTGGACCTTCATGGAACCTTCAAATCAAGCGCGACCATCAACACAAACAGGTGTTTCTTGTCCATTAGCATTGCCCTTATCTTTTTGCATCCATGTTTGTCTGCTTTGATTGTGATTGGTAGCATAATATTCAGCGCATTGGCTTAGTATCAAACATTTAATTCAATGTAATGTTTTGTCATAATCACTTGTCTAGGTTTAAAAATCAAGCAGTCCGACTAAGCTAGTTTGACCAAGTTAGGTGTTAGAGATCTTCTCTTTATACCATGGGGAATGCCTTCCTAATAAGCAATGGTTACTTAGGTTCTTAATCCGATTTAAGCAGCATTGTGTGAAATGTACTAGGGCTTTCTAGTGGGCTTAACCCTATTGACCTTTAGCTTAAGTATTATAAAGGGAGTTTACTAATGTGATGAGCTTGGGGAGTGTAACAGTGTTATATGACCCCCCAAAGTTACAAAATTTAAATGCTGAAAATGAACAAGCAAAAAATCAAAGTGCCACAATGTAAAATTTTAAGCTGGAAGAGAAATCTCAGCTTGAATTGGTACTTCACTCACATGTATTGTCTATGGTACTAGAGCCCTAGAGGTTCCCAGTGTGGGCGCTTTTCCTTGAGAAGCAAAAAACCCAAGGCATACAAAATAAGCACACACATCATAATTGAATCACTATGAAAAGACCTTGGGGGGTCAAAGAAAAAGTAATCAGTCAGGCGATGATTTCATGAGAAATTCCTTTTATGGTAGCTTAACTACAAGGTTTTCTAGATATAGCCTCTAGTCAGCCCTCGAACATGAATACTTGGCTCTCGCGATTAAACAACTTAATTGACCACAGAAAATTAAGAAGCTTACCCATGGTATTAATATTCGATCTCTAGTGCCTTTCGACCGTCAAATTAGTGACCCCAGACTTGTTTAATTTTTTACCTTTACATCTGTTTATGCATTTGATTACATTGAAATTTAATGTTCATTGCTATCAAATTGTTTGAAATTCTTTGACCAATCAATGTGTCTACCTAAAACTGCATATGCTTTTTAAGAGAATGCCATTACTGTGCCAATGTTGTTTGATTTTGCAGTGACTGAAGAAGGCTAAGGACATTCATCTCAAATGCTCTTCCACCTCGACGAACCAGCTTCAACTCAATAGCTTCCGAGGACGGAATCTACATCAGGAAGGGGGGCATGTTAACCCTCACGGCACACGGACACCCTATGATCTATAAACGTTGTATTATTTATTTAAGTAGAGTCAGGTACCGGGCTTGTCGGACCAATAGGGAAAGGTAGAGTGATCGCCGATGAGAGGCGCACTTTAACTTGGACATTCAAGGGATTAGTTGGTTAAGCATGGGCGCCCAAGTGTGAATGGGGTGAGATCCTATAAAAGCCAACTAAACCTAATTTTTACTCATTCTCTCATTTGTGCAATTGAAGAGTGCTCTTGCTCCATCTCCATCTTCTTCTTCTTCACCTCCTTGTGTGTGTGTGTGTGAGAGAGAGAGAGAGAGGGAGGGAGAGTGTGTGTGCGATCGAGCATTACGAAGGCACGACGGCGGCGAAGCGGTTGAGCGCGGCACGACTGCAGCTTCTTCTTCATCGCGGCGAGGAATCCACCACGAAGGCAAGCGTAGAGCGGTGAGTGACACACCCCTTGTTTTCTTGAGCTTGCTAGTTTAGGCTTGTTGTGTGCTTGGAGCCGTTTGTGGCTCGCACACGGTGTATTGGCAAGTCCCTTGCTTCGACAGTGCGGCAAGGAGCGCACAGGGTGCCACTGGAGCTACTTTCGGATAAGGGGCCAGGATTTAGAGCTAAACTACTAGATTTTTTATGTGCGAAGATGAAGATTAGGCACCAACATACCACTCCTTATTACCCACAGTGTAATGGCTTAAATGAAAGATTCAATGGTGAGTTGGTACAAATTCTTTCGAAAGTGACAGAGCACCAAGGAAAGATTGGGATTTGGAATTACCTAGTGCATTATGGGCTTACCGTACGTCGGTGAAGACAGGTACAAGGTTTACTCCATTTCATTTGGTGTATGGAAAGGAAGCACTATTGACTGTAGAAGTAGAGTTTCCTGCAGTAAAGATGTTAGAAAAGTTGCTTGGGCCGCCTAGTGATGCATTCAAAGAGAGGCTGTTATAGTTACAAGAGGTTCAATTGGATAGGATGAGTGCATTGGAACATTATGGGTAGATGCAAGATAGGGCTTTGGCAAAGATAAATGAAAAGGTTAAAAGTAAGGGTATCAAGAAGCATGACTTGGTTTTGCGCTACAACAGTAAGCTGGACAACACCTTCCAAAAGAAGTTTCAAATTAAGTGAGAAGGCCCTTTCAAGGTAGTGGAGTGTTTCCCGAATGGTACATATCAACTGGCTAACCTGGATGGGGTTTTACATAAGTCAAGGGTAAATGGATTGCGTCTTAAATTGTATCATGCCAGGTTAATGATGGTCTAGCAAGATGAGTTTTTTGTGGATCAAGCAGAGTTGGTGAAGGATGAGGAGACTTGTTACGTTGCGAGTCTCATATCACTTTTTGCTGCTGCTGATCATGAATGATCTAGCAGGCTAGGGGATGGGCAAATTATGTCAAGAGTTTTTTGGAGAAAGGGATTGCGCATATGTACATACACATGCATGGTGCATCAAATAAAGAATTGCCCATTTTCCAGAGCCAGGTGGTTACGTGGGCCCACATGTGTACAAGTAGGACAACATGTACATAGTGCATCGATTTTCACTATCACCGGTACCAGTGTGTTTTTTCTACAATAAGGAGGAGTTGGTAGTGCGTAAAACTTCTCGAGGAAGCTATCCGCGGGCCGACGACATGAGGTAAGCAGGTGCGTCAGATGGCATCTAGTGGCGTCAGGAGGGCGAATGGGGTCAATACTTGCACGTGGAGAAGTACGGACACAACGTGGGTGTTTCCTTGTGATAATTATAAAGAAAGGTCATCATGAGGACCTTTTTTTGGGGCCACTTCACGTGGTGGCGAGATGCATTATTGGAAAAAAGCTGAGTGCCAAGTGTGCGGATGATGCAAAAAGGTGACAACTATGCACTGCGAGGTCAGTTTTTGGCATGTTCGGGGTCCGTTTGAGGTCATCTAAAAGGCCAAGGGTGCCCAACTAATAAAGCTAAGTGTGGGAACTGAAAAAAATGAGAGAAGACCAGAAAAAACGTGGAGAATAGAGGAGGAACAGCCGGCGTAGGTGTGTTTTTTGGGGTTTTTGGAGCCTGTTTTGGGCATAAACTGCTCATCTGAGGTCGGATTTGAGCACTTTGACAATGTAGACTGGGGTTTTGGGCTGTTCCGGACGCGTTGGCGCTGTCCATTTTTCCAGATTCCTCACTCTTTTTCTGTTGTTTTTGCTGTGTAATCTTCTCCGGTGAGTGAAGCCTCTACTTAACTTTGTGGTTGTATCTGGTGTATTTCTTCAATACTGTGTAAACTATTTGCCCCATTGGTGTTTTCCTAAGCTCATTTGTATCTAAACATCAGAAATTCTCCTCTTTTGAGCTGATTTTTTTGGGTGTGTGCGTGTGTGTGTGTGTGTCTGTGTTGAGTGGGCAAGTGGAAAATCTCTCTCTCTCCTCTCACTCCATTGGTGTATTCCCTGTCTTGGCCAGGTGGATTGTGTAAGCCGAGTGGTGCCCCATAGTGTGTGTGTGTATCCTTCCAAGAGTGTGTGTCGGGTGATTATAGAGGCGTTTTGTGTTTTCATCCCGCCCACAACGTGTCGTGCTCAGGGTCAATGACAACATCATCCTCTTCGAGATTCTGTGCCACAATGGCAAGGCAATAGTCCTCTCGAAGGTCAAAAAGCTCCATAATGTCGTTAAGCATGACATACTGCAAATCACCAATAGGTATGGTAGGTAGAACACTAGTAGGCAAAGCACTCTCCTGAAGTTGGACTCCCTCTGAAACCTGCAAGGCAAGGCTTCCCCGAGACTTGGGCTCTTGACCCTCCCCAATCTGATCCTCTAGCGAGGCCTCTGCAGCATCAACATGCTCATCCAAAATTAAATGAAAATATAACATAGAACCTGCATAATATTCAGCCACTCGACACTTGCGGTTATGAAGTGTACACTTGTAGTCTGTTATTCGCAAGTGCACTGGCAGCTTAAGGCAACTCCTAGAAAATATGTGTTTCTTAGAGGAGTCTGAATTGATATCTTTCATGTGAACAAAATGAACTCCTTGTATCTCGACAGTGCCACCGGATGTTTGCTGCTGGTAGGTCTGCTCAAAATCTGATAGGTAATGTTGCGCGGAGACAATCCACTCATGCAAAGAAAAATCTGGATTGAACAGCGGCCTGATCTCTGTCTCGCGCTGCTGAAGCCCAATGCGGTATTGAAAATGAGATAGTTTGTCTTGGGGGGGATCCTCAGAGCAAGGCACTTCCTCCTCTGCTTCAACATTGAAGGGGTCCATAACAGAAATTCAAAAGCAAAGATAGACGAGAGAGCACAACATCCACACAAAAAAGGGAAAATGGGGGAGCAAGTCATATTTATAGGACTCCCGAGGACATTGATGACATCGATTGACGTGCATCATGGGGCCGCCGTGCATCATGCAATTGCCGTGATGATTACGCCACGTGTCAACCGCCGTGGAACAGTCGCACCACAATGCGAGACTGGCGCCGCCACTCCAGAAAAGCACCGCTATCGTGTTTTGGTGCGACAGCTTGTTGTCGCGTCATAACACGATACGGCCAGTCTAGAGTACTCAGGTCCGCCTCCTCACGTTGTGCCGCGGCGCCTTTTTGTCGCGCCACCCGTGGATAGACCGCTTTTTGCGTGTACAAAGTAGCGTTTATATGCATGGTCATATGTACAAAAATATGTAAATACATGCATTTGGGAGCTTTGCAAAGTGGTTTCAAGTTCGGAAAAAGGTGCAACGTGTGCACATTGTAAATATGCGTGCTTGCGTGTCGGCAGTCGAGCATACATACATGCATGGATAGGGTATCGAGGCCTTGGATATGGTTCTAGGTGGCTTATTTTGGCTCTATATAATGTGTTTGAGCTTTCTAGAATGTAAATAATGTAAGTGAAAAGTGTGGGTACTCTCATCCCGCTCGAGAAGTTTGACACATGCGGTAACTGTCTATTTGCGGCGCCTGATCTGCGGTGATACGTGCATCTCCCTAGAAGTGGTCAAAAATGGAATGTGGGGATGTGGAAATGTGATTTGGGTATCGAGGATCAAGCGTGCGAAATTTGGTGAATTTTGGAGTCTGTTTGGGGTTTTTCCTGCGAAAAATGCCCGCCAGGGGTCAAAACTGCTGGCCAAAACTAGGCCAAAAAAGGTGTGAAATGGCTTCAAATTGCCACATCAGTGACGCTGCCGTGAGGGCTTGGGCTGAAGGAGCATTTTAGAAGCCATGTTTTGGCAGTTTCACCTCTCTGTGTGGGGAAGGAAGTAGGGTTCCTACAGGTGGTCTAGTGCAGTCCCGTTGCGTTCCCGTCTTGTTTTCGAGTGTATGGAGGAGTGAATGAGAGATTTCTCTCTTCAATTTTGCACTTGGGAGAGTCTATGTAAGTTCTGAGGTTTCCATGGATGTGTGTGTGCAAGGAATTGAGGGAAGAAGGTGCGGCTTTCTGCAAGACTATGTGACCCTGTATTGGTGCCATTAGGGTTGGCGCTACTCCAAAGAGTCCAATAGAGTGGTGTTTGGTGAAGGCTTTGCAATGGTTTGAGGGTGGCCTTTTGTGGCTGGAGTTTTTGGGTTTTTGATGGGTTTTCTTGTATATTTTGGTCACCATCAAGCGTGATTTCCAATTTTGATCATCTCGACTCACCTTGTAGTGTCTGCGGGTAGGCAAGGGCTTGTAGGTCGAGGTGTTTGGAGTTTGAATTGAGCTTGTGGGTAGAATTTTTAGGGAGCTTTTGAGTGGTGGTGAGTGAGGTGAGGAATTTAAGTAAATTCCCTATATTGTGTTGAGTTTTCTGGGTGTGTGAGTGTGCGCACGACATCGTTTGATCCATCATCCTTTGGCGATCCTGCTGGGGAGCGGAAATTTGCCGGTTGTGCACCCAGGTGAAGCGGTTTTGCTGTGAAGTTCGAGCTTCGTTGAAGAAAAGTGGTGGTTTGGTTGAGGTGCAAGACTTCAAATTTTGTGGAGTTACTCACGAAAGGGAGAAGCGACTCCGAAGAGATGGCTTATAGTCGGCCAGTGTTCACAGGGAAGGACGATGTGAAGGACTGGATTGCGGATTTCGAGTGGCATACGCTTGGTATGCACATTGTGAATGACGAAGCCAAGCTTCATGTATTTCCTCTTGCGCTCAAAGGAGAAGCTCGGGAGCGGTTTGAAGGTTTAGAGGAAGACAAAAAGCAAACATGGGAGCATGTGAAGTTGGCAATTTTTGACAGGTTTGGGAAGAAACTAACCGCAACAGAAGCGACGACAAAATTGAGAGGTTTGCAGCAAGATGTTCATGCTAACTTTAAAGATTTTTTGCAACACTTCAAAGGACTTTGGGTTCAATTAGAGGCGGCATCCCAAGTACCTCCAGGGGATTTCTTTAAAGTGCATCAGTTTATGGATTGTCTCCATCCAAGTGTAAGGGAGAAGGTCGATCAAGATGAGTCTGCTACATTTGAAAGAGCTATGGAAATTGCCAAGGCCAAGAGCAAGAAGATCAAGAGAAGGTGGGAGCAAGGCTTGACACATACTGAGCCAGTTGTGGTGCAATCACTTGTCCCTGTGACAACGGATGATAGAGTGGAGCGAGTGGTTCACGGCCCGGGTTCTACATGATCTTGCCGGTCAGTTGCAAGAATTAAGAATTAACATAATGAATAGAAACCAAAGAGAAGAGCGGCTAGCTGGGAGAGGTAGGGGACGAAGGATACAAGGAAGATGCTACAATTGTGATGAAGAGGGTCACTTCGCCCCTGATTGTCCTGAACCACCAAGAGAGAGAGGAGAGATATACCCCTTATATGGACGTGGTCGAGGAAGAATATAAGAAAATCATCAAGAGCGGGCACTAGAAGCACCGCCGCCGCAACAACAACTGCAAGCATTGCCTGCAAATGGAGAAGGTAGGGCTATTAACATCATTACCCTTGAGCATCAAGATGTGGATTTTTTGGCCAATAAGAGAGCTAGGCATGATAGGGAGAAAGAGACAGAATAAGAGAGGGAAACAAGAGGAAGGAAAGGAAAGGCTAAGGTAGAAGACAAACCAGACAGTAGCAAGAGGCGGAGAATAAGGAAAATTGGTCCAAAGGACTACCTCCTTGGCCAAGGTGTTGAAGACTATGATATTGTCGACGGCATACGAAATCAAAAGGCAAATATATCTTTTGGTCAGTTGGTGGCTTTGAATGCTTAATTGAGGAGGCAATGGACCAAGTGTGTGAGTACGCGGCTCCCTTCCAAGAAGGAAAAGCGTCAAAGCATGGTGTCATCTTTGAGGGTTGGTCACCCAGTGGATATGGTGCCAATAGTTGAAGCTATGCTGGGAAAGAAGACGGAAGTGCAAGCATATGTGGATGGTGGTGGCCAAGTGTGTGTCATGACCGAGGCTATCATGAAGGAAGCAGGCGTTAAGATGTCAGTGAATGCTTCGATCCGTATGAGTATGGCCAACCACAAAAAGGCAAGGTGTCTTGGAATAGCTGAAGATGTGAAGAGAAAAGTCTTGGGGATTGAGTGCTTGGTTGATTGGTACGTGATGCAAGTGGGTGAGAATTCTTATCCGATCATTTTAGGGAGGCCATGGCTTATAACCCTTGGTGCTAAGCAGGATTGGGGCACGGGCTTGATCACCATCCTCGACAAAGAGAAAGGAAGGACCATTGTCTACAACATGAAGACACACGAGAGCCGTACACAGCCCCTATTGGAGATGCAAGATACAGATTCGACAGAAACTACGTCATACGATAGTGATGTGTCGTCTACGACATCAGAAGAAAGTGTAGAGGAAGGATTGATGCAATTATGTCCTGATCTTTTTGGGATAAGTGTTGAAAAGGAAGCATCGATGCATGATGTGAATGTCAAGGAGAAGAAGGATAGTCCAAAAGCAATTGTAGAGCCTTCCAAAGTGAATGTAAGGAGCATGCTAGGAGAGGACTTGACAGAAAAATAAAAAAAGGAGTATGAAGACATGTTCAAGGAATTTCAAAGCTATTCGCCACTGAATATATAGAGTTGCAAGGAGCTAAATGAGTCGAGCATAGAATCAATCTAAAAGAAGGTGCCAAGCCAAAGTTTCAAAAGCTTAGGAGGTTGGGGGTCATTCATGAGAAGGCACTTCATGAAGAGGTGACGAAGCTTTTGGAAGCAGATTTCATCTTTCGAGTGGAGGAGTCTGAATGGGTCTCTCTAGTTGTTATTGTGCACAAGAAGAACGGAAGATTTAGGATATGTGTTGATTTCAAACCTTTGAATGCTGCCACAAAAAGGAATCATTATCCACTACCCTTTCTAGATGAAATCCTCAATCAGGTTGCAGGTCATGAACGTTACTCAATCATGGATGGATTTTCTGGCTACTTTCAGATCTTGATAGCGATTGAGGATCGATTGAAAACGACCTTCATTACTCCTTGGGGTTGTTTTGCCTACAAAAGAATGCCTTTTGGGCTGGTTAATGCATATGCTACCTTCCAAGGATGGATGAATAGAGTGTTTGGTCCCTACTTGGGTAAGTTCATTCGTGTTTTCATGGATGACATTGGGTGTTATAGATCAAGAGTCACACATTTGGAGAAGCTGAGGTTGAGTTTTGAAAGGCTTCAACTAGAGGGTGGGAAACTCAACCCAAAGAAGTGTAAGTTTGCTCATGCCAGAGTCCATTTGCTAGGACATGTGGTTTCTCAAAATGGAATAGAAGCTGACCCAGAGAAAGTTAAGGCTTTATTGCTTATGGATCCGCCCAGCAACACAAAGGATTTGGCATCATTTGTGCATTGCCACGTTTTTTCTGGATGCTATGTCAGTATGTGTATCCTCTCCAGAAATTGAGTCAAAGAGTTCAAGGGCTTGAATGGAATGAAGACATGCAACAGGCTTTTGATGGCATCAAGGAGGTATTGTGTGCTTTACGAACAGTGAGTCCTCCTGACTTACAGTCGATTTTCTATGTATCTATTAGTGTGGGGTCAGTAGCTTTTGGGTCGGTTCTCTTACAAAAGCAAGAAAGGAACTTCAAGCCAATTTATTTTGAGAGCAAGATGAAGAATGTAAGCGAGTTCTCCTACACAGAAATGGAACAGTGGGTATTTGCCTTGGTCCTTGCTTGTCGAAGGTTCAAAACCTATTTGTTGCCCCAAAAGTTCTACGTGCTCACCACATCGAATCTTTTGCCTGATGTAGTACAACATTTGAAGCCTAGCAAGCGTATCTTAAAGTGGACTTTAGAGCTTCAAGAGTATGAGATTGAGTTTAAAGTGGATCATTATGTTAAAGCTCACTTGGCAGACGTAGTGGTACATAAGGGGGGGGAGCTTCCATCTTACCCAAGGGTTGATAAGGATGATCATGAAGAGGAAGTAGATATTACACATGCGTATACAATGATGTTTGATGGTGCATACAGGAAATTTCTTCAAAAGGCAAGTGGTGGGGTAGTCATTAAGAACCCAAAAGGCGATGTAATCTTTTCTAGAGCTTACGATCTTGATGAAGCTGAAAGTAACAATGAGGCCAAGTACCTCATGCTTTTCCTTGGGTTGAAGCAGTGTGTTGAGTTTTGACTGAAGAGGGTCATTGCAAAAGGGGATGCATTGCTAGTCATGAATCAGTTGCTTGGTTTGTGGAATGTTAAGAAAGACAATTTGAAGAAGTGGTTCTATGGCATCAAGAAGATTTTGCATGAGTTTGAGAAGATACAATTTAAGCATGTTCCTCATGAGCAGAATAAAGAAGCTGATGAATTGGCTAGGGACAAGTTGGATGCCTTGGTAGCTCCTTTAAAGGTCAAGGAAGCCTTGTATGCAGGAAGGGAATCATTGCAAGATGTAGAAGTATTTCTTGGTAAAGGGCAATGTCCAGAGGGCTTGTCAAAAGTTCGACGTCAGAGAATAGTTGCAAAAGCAAGAAACTACATATTGGTAGGTGAGGATCTCATGCTTTATGGCAAAGATAGCATTTTGAGAAAAGTGCCGTACAAAGAAGAGATAGTCTTGATTTTGGAGCACTGCCATGAAGAAATAGGCCATCAAGGCAAGGATCAGGTTGTCTTTCGTGTTTTAAGAGCAGGCCCTCTATGATGAGAGATGCTTATTTTTGGTGCAAGTCATGCCATGAATGCCAAGTGTTTGCAAATCGGAAGCTTTTGTCTGAGCCTCAGAAAGCTATAATGTCTTTTGATGCATTTGCAAAATGGGGAGTAGATGCTGTAGGTCTAATGCCGAGGACCAACAATGGCAAAAGGTATATCCTTGTGGCTGTGGACTATTTGACAAAATGGGTGGAGGCAAGAGCAGTAAAATATGTAACAGCAGGAAGAGTGGCCTCTTTTGGTGTGTTGCAGGTTTGGAGCTCCTATGGTTATTATTTCTGATCGTGGACCAAGATTTAGGGGAAAAGTTGTTGGTGCTCTCATGGAGAAATTGAAAATTCAGCATAGGCATTCTTCTCCTTACTACCCACAATGCAATGGGTTGGTTGAGAACTGCAATGGTCAAATTGTGAAGATGCTATCAAAGTATGCTAGAGAGCATCCTAAAGAGTGGGACTTGGACTTGGAAAAGTTTTTGTGGGCTTATAGAACTGCGTATAGAGTGTCAATACAGTTTACACCATATGAGCTTGTTTATGGAAAAGAAGCTCTTATGCCCATACAAGTGCAGTTGGATGCCTTGAAGTTGTTGTGTAGAATGCAAGGTGAGCATAATGACAAGTTGCAAGAAAGAATTCTTTCTCTAGAGTTGCTGTGAATGAATAGAGAGAAAGCCAATGATTATTATCGTCAACAAGAAGAGACAAGGATGGAGAAAATGAATAAGAGGCTGCCAGAGAAAGAGATCAAAGATGGAGATTTGGTGATGAAGTATGATTCTCGCTTGGATTTTACTTTTCAAAAGAAGTTGAGGGACAAACGGTTGGGTCCATACATAGTGAAGCATATATTTCCTAATGGCACCTATGAGTTGGAAAAATTGTCTGGTAAACGTTTGCACTACAGAATAAATGGGTATCGATTAAAGAAAATTTTTGCGAGGGATTTGGTTCCAGATGCAAATAGTCTCTTGGTTGAGCATAAATGCTCTACCTAGAGGGTGGGCAATGATGATAGACCGCTTTTGGCATGTACAAAGTAGCATTTATATGCATGGTCATATGTACAAAAATATGTAAATACATGCATTTGGGAGCTTTGCAAAGTGGTTTCAAGTTCGGGAAAAGGTGCAACATGTGCACATTGTAAATATGCGTGCTTGCGTGTCGACAGTCGAGCATACGTACATGCCTGGATAGGGTATCGGGGCCTTGGATATGATTCTAGGTGGCTTATTTTGGCTCTATATAATGTGTTTGAGCTTTCTAGAATGTAAATAATGCAAGTGACAAGTGTGGGTACTCTCATCCCGCTCGAGAAGTTTGACACATGCGGTAACTGTCTATTTGCGGCGCCTGATCTGCGGTGATACGCGCATCGCCCTAGAAGTGGTCAAAAATGGAATGTGGTGATGTGGAAATGTGCTTTGGGTATCGAGGATCAAGCGTGCGAAATTTGGTGAATTTTGGAGTCCGTTTGGGGTTTTTCCTGCGAAAAGTGCCCGCCAGGGGTCAAAACTGCTAGCCAAAACTAGGCCAAAAAAGGTGTGAAATGGCTTCAAATTGCCACATCATTGATGCTGCCGTGAGTGCTTGGGCCGAAGGAGCATTTTGGAAGCCATGTTTTGGCAGTTTCACCTCTCTGTGTGGGGAAGGAAGCAGGGTTCCTACAGGTGGTCTAGTGCAGTCCCGTTGCGTTCCCGTCTTGTTTTCGAGTGTATGGAGGAGTGAATGAGAGATTTCTCTCTTCAATTTTGCACTTGGGAGAGTCTATGTAAGTTCTGAGGTTTCCATGGATGTGTGTGTGCAAGGAATTGAGGGAAGAAGGTGAGGCTTTCTGCAAGACTATGTGACCCTGTATCGGTGCCATTAGGGTTGGCGCTACTCCAAAAAGTCCAACAGAGTGGAGTTTGGTGAAGGCTTTGCAATGGTTTGAGGGTGGCCTTTTGTGGTTGGAGTTTTTGGGTTTTTGATGGTTTTTCTTGTATATTTTGGTCACCATCAAGCGTGATTTCCAATGTTGATCATCTCGACTCACCTTGTAGTGTTTGCGGGTAGGCAAGGGCTTGTAGGTCGAGGCGTTTGGAGTTTGAATTGAGCTTATGGGTAGATTTTTTAGGGAGATTTTGAGTGGTGGTGAGTGAGGTGAGGAATTTAAGTAAATTCTCTGTATTGTGTTGAGTTTTCTGGGTGTGTGAGTGTGCGCACGACATCTTTTGCTCCATCATCGTGCATCATGCAATCGTCGTGATGATTACTCCATGTGTCAGCCGCGCTGTGGAACGGTCACGCCACAACACGAAACTGGTGCCGCCGCTCCACAAAAGCACCGCTATCGCGTTTTGGCACGATAGCTTGTTGTCGTGTCATAACGCGATACGGCCAGTCCAGAGTACTCAGGTCCGCCGTCTCCTCGCATTGTGCCGCGACATACCGTTGTTTCTAGGGCAACCCGTTGGGGCGCTTCTTTCCTCGTCATGCCACACTGCGAATAGGCAGTGTCACTAATTTCGGCACAATGCATCATATAGCCCTCCCCCTTAAGCTAGAGGTATTTGATGCCTCTAGCTGTAGGTTGTGCTACAATAGGGTTCTCTTGAATACTTACCCACCTGGTACGAATTGAATTTGCCATGTTACTGCTTTCTTGGCTGATGCACCCTGTTTAGTCCTTTCTGATGAATAATTGTATCCATCCATGACTAACAACTGGTCTCCTAGACCCTTGAAAGCCATACCCCATCCATTGTCAATATCCGCTTTCACTGGTAGCATTCTCTTTTTTTCTTTTTTTCTTCTCTTTTTTTCCCTTTTTTTTTTCTTTTTTTTTGAAACGACTATGTACATGATTGTTACCTTAGTTGGAGCTCGAATATGATGAGCTTGAATATCACGCCTTACGTCTTCATAGATGCATCAAGAAGAGTCGAAGTGATCCGAGGTGCTGACCTTCTGTGGCTGATCAGGCTCATTGGTCCCAAGGTGGTGCAACTAAGCTAGGCTCTTGTGTGTAAGTATGGATGCCAATAATGAGAATGATGATCCCCGCATGTTTCCTTTCCATTTTGTGCGTCATATCCATGTGAATATTTGTATTGATAGAAAAATTTTTTATCAGCAAAGAATAGCCCTGTTGTTTGGAGCCGAGAGACTTGGGGAAATCTTGCGCTCTCCTCATCTTGTCATTCTACCCTTACTAGACTATTACCATTCCTTTGATGTGTCGATCTTCATCCTATTTTGAGCTAAGTTGTGCTAAAGCTCCAAATTGTAATTACCATACTCTATTTTAAAATAAATTGGAGCTGTTTGTGTAATTGTTTACTCTCTCACTTATGGCCTTCCCTAATTTTTATGGTAAGCCTGGGGAGGTTGCTCCAGACTTTTTGGATAATTTGGAAATGGCCTTTCTGGTATCGGGAAGGGATGACGAAGCTACTAAGTTAAGGGCCTTTCCTTTGGTCTTGAGGGAAGGTGCAAAATTATGGTATCAAACTTTGGCACCTGAAGAAAGAAGAGACTGGGAGTCCTTAAAGACGGCCTTCATCGAAGAATTTCGCCGCCATGAGCCTCCAGAGGAGATATGGAGACAGCTCTTAGAGCTACGCCAAACATCACCCAATGACTATAGAAGCTATGAAAGAAAGTTTTCCAATTTGTGGGAGAAATGGTGTGCATCACTAGGTGAAGGAGAAAGGGCGCCAGAATGCCTAAAGAAGGACTGTTTCCTGGCAGGGCTTTACCCCATCCTTCGAGAAAAGGTAAAAGGTAAATTCCCAGATACCTTTGATAAAGCTATGACTTATGCAAGGGAGAAGGATAGGAAGTTAAAATTCCAAGCTCAACTACAAGGGGGAATGGAGCCTCCTCCGCTAGCTCAACCTACAGCAAGGGTAGTAGCAGGGACAGGAGCAACAGACCAAGAGTCCTCTCAACAAGAATTACTTTGACAAATCACCAATCAACTAGAGAGCGTGTCCATCAATCTGGTTCAAGGTGTAAGGGCTCCCCAGCCAGGAAATGAACGAAATAGACAAGAAGGACAAAGGCAAGCACGTGAGTACATTTGCTACAACTGTGGAGAGGTAGGTCACGGCATGTATTATTGCCCCCATCCACGACGCTATCAAGGAAATGGTAATCAAAGACGGCCTCCTCGCCAGCAAGTCACTCCTCCTTGAGCTAGGCCACTAAATGGACAAAATGCACACGTGGCTCCACCAATCCAAATATTGAGGACCCCTCCTCCACCACCACAAGCACCAGCAGAGATCCCTCCGCTACCATCGGGAGGTGAGGACAGGGCTGTCTCTGTCATAAGTCTTGACAATGGTAAGGATAAAGGGAAAGAAAAAATGGAGGAAGCTGTTGCCATGCCAATAAAGAGAGTTAGGAGACAAAGAGCTGATGAAATGGAAGCTTCAGAGCCGGATAAAGGGAATGAGGGTTCCTCCCAAGTGATAGGAGACAAGAAAAGGAAGAGTAGGTCAAGGAGGCACATAGGAGTAGAAGACTTTCCACTTGGGGTAGGATCCATACCTTACGACCTGGTAGCAGATGTGAGTAAGCAAGGACCAAAGATTTCATGGCAGCAACTCCTCCACCTTTCCCCAAAGATGCGTAGAACCTGGTCTAAGATGGTCAGCACCAGGAGGGCTAAGGCAAAGTCAGTTGGGTCTATTAGTGCAAGAGGCATGAAGGATATCGTGCCAGTCATTGATGCAGAGATTAAGAGTCAGCGAGTCTCCAATGTGTACGTAGATGGTGGAGCCGAGATTTGTGTTATGACAGAGAAATTAATGCACAGGTTGGGTTTGGAAGTAAACGAGTAAACTTCCTTACAAGCTAAGATGGCAAATAATGTAAGGGTGGCTTGTGTGGGAAAGGTTAATGGAGTGAAGGTTTCAGCTTTTGGTGTGGCAATCTCAATTGATGCTTATGTGATCCCAACTAAGGGGGAGGGCTATCCGCTAATCCTTGGAAGACCTTGGCTTATGGCTATGAAAGCTAGGCAAGATTGGGAGACAGGTTCCCTTGAGTTGCGACCAAATCATAAGGTAGGTGGCAAGCAACAAAAAATTATGTATGACATGAAGCAGGGTAGACAACAAGACCTAGAGATGGAGACTTCTATGGATGAATGGAGCACAAGAAGCTGCTCTTCATCTGAGGATGAGTCATCTGAGGAGGATGCTAGCTCTTTGGAAGTCATGGGTATAATATTGCAAAACCCAGAAGGAGAAGGTGGTCAAGACTCTCTAAATAAGGAAGAAGCCACAGGCTTAGAGGAGATGCTAGCTAAGGACCTACTAGAAGAAGAGAGAGAACCCTATTTGCATGTACTAAAGAAGCATGCTGGCCTCTTTATAACTGATTACGAGCACATTAAAGGAGTGACGGTAACCCAACACCATATCCAATTAAAGGAAGGTGCCAAACCAGTGGTGCAAAGGCTAAGGAGATTAGGGCTAGTGCAACAAGATGCACTCTTAAAAGAAGTAAAAAGATTACTCAAGGCAGGATCTATCTACCCAGTGGAAGATTCTGAGTGGGTGTCTCCAGTTGTGGTAGCACCAAAGAAAAATGGGAAGTGGAGGGTATGTGTGGATTACAAGCCTCTAAACGCAGCCACAAAAAGGGACCATTTTCCTTTGCCTTTTCAAGATGAAATACTAAATGAAGTGGCTGGTCATGAAAGGTACACAGTGTGTGATGGGTACTCAGGCTACTTCCAAATCAGAATTGCAGATGAAGACCAAAGAAAGACTACCTTCATAACACCTTGGGGGTGTTTTGCTTATAGAGTTATGCCTTTTGGTTAACTAATGCCCCAGCTACTTTCCAGAGGTTTATGAACTTGGTGTTTCAACCTTACTTTGGTAAGTCCATACGAGTCTTCATTGATGATTTTTGCATTTATAGCTCTAGGGAAGTACATCTGTCCAAGGTTGATGAAGGTTTCACCCGTCTGGCCCAATTGGGTGGGCAATTGAATAAAGAGAAGTGCCACATAGGTGAGAGCAAGGTCACTTTACTAGGCCATGTTGTGTCTCAAGATGGTATTGAGGCTGACCCTGAAAAGGTAAAGAAATTGTTAGCTTTACCTACTCCTTCAAACGTGAAGCAACTGGTCTCCTTCATTCAAAAGGTTCGCTACATGGGACGATTCATACATCTCCTTTCTCAGGCAATCTATCCTTTGCAGCAGCTCACTAAACACACTACATTGACATGGAGTGAGGAGGGTGAAAGGTGCTTTCAAGAAGTTAAAACCATTTTGAGCTCATTGCCTGTCGTCCTACAACCCAGATGGGGTGAATTATTCTATGTAAATCCTAGTGTAGGTCCAGAAGCTCTAGGAGCTGTCTTGATGCAAAAAGACCCAAAGACATCTCTCATGAGACCAGTATACTTCTCTAGTAGAGTAATGACAGCTGCTGAAAAGGGTTTCAGCGCAACTGAGCAATTGGTGCTAGCTCTTAAGTTTGCAGTGGAGAAGTTTCGGGCTTACTTACTTCCGAGACAATTTGTGGTGATCACAACTGAGGAGGTTTTTCCATATGCCCTACAACACATGGAATTGTCTCAAAGAATAGCAAAGTGGGTGGTGCAGCTTCAAGAGTTTGACTACACACTACAAGTAGAGGATTCCACCCGTGCTTGTTTGGCAGATGTCCTCACACAAAGGTGTTATGAGAAGGCCAAGAAAGAGGCACCTAGTAAGGTACCGCCTATCCCGGAGCCTGAAGTTCTACTGGGAGCACACAGTCTGTATTTTGATGGGGCTTACAAGAGGACCAAAGACAAGGCATCAGCAGGCATAGTAATATTAGGTCCAGAGAAGGAGAAGATCTTTGCAAAAGGGTTTCATCTAAAAGAGGTTCATTCTAACAATGAGGCAGAGTACCATGCCCTTGTTTTAGGGTTGCAATGTTGTCTTTCTCAGGGCATCACAAAGCTAAATGTTTTTGGTGACTCCATGTTGATTGTTAAGCAAATGGTTGGTGTATGGGCCTATAAAAATGACAAATTGTCTGTTAAGATGAGGGAAGCAAAGGCCTTGTTGAAGGGTTTTAAAGAAGTTTGAGTGCACTTTGTACCTAGAGATCAAAATCGAGAAGCAGATGCCTTAGCAGGTGAAGAACTACAAACTCTCATAGTAGGTGCTATCCTTGTGAAAAGTCCTTTATACCAGGGAAAGGAGGAACTGCATGATTTACTTTACTTTCTTGAGCATTGTGAAGCACCCTCTGGTATGAGTAAAAGTGAACGTAGGTGGTTGGCAAAAAAGGCTACCAGCTATAGCTTAATGAATGAGGACTTGTATTGTAGAGGGAAAGATGCTGTCTTAAGGAGAGTTCCTGCATCCCAAGAGATAAAGGATATTTTGTTTAGTTGTCATGAAGGTGTGTGTGGTGGCCACTTTGCACAAGAGATTACTAGCAGAAAGATTTTACACGCAGGGTTTACATGGCCAAGCCTCCATCGAGATGTACAACATTGGTGCCGCACATGTGAGGTTTGCCAAAAAGCTGGACCAAGGCGTCTTACCCATGAAAATCAGCATCCAATCAAAACCTATGGGCCATTTGAAAAATGGGGGATAGATGCAATAGGGCCACTACCTTGCACTCAATCAGGGAAGGAATACATCATTATGGGGGTGGAGTACGTGACCAGATGGGCAGAAGCTCGTCCCACAAAGTGCATCACAGCCAAGGACGTGAGTGATTTCATTTTTGAATGCCTTTGTTGCCGTTTTGGCACACCTTTGGAGATTCTCTCGGATAGGGGACCGGGATTTCGAGCTGATTTAGTCGGGCAATTGATGAGCAAGTTAAAAATCAAGCGCAGGCACTCTACACCATACTACCCTCAGTGCAATGGTCTTGTGGAAAAGGTAAATGGTCTTATATGTAAAATCATCACTAAGCAAGTGCATTTACATTCTAAGGCATGGGACAAACACCTAGATGCAGCACTTTGGGCCTACAGAACATCCTTTAAAACATCCTTGGGGTATACACCTTTTCACTTGGTTTACGGGCAAGAGGCACTATTGCCTAAAGAAGTGGAGCTAGCGAGCCTCCGAGTTCTAAAAGCACATCAAGAGGATAGTCAAGAGAAGCAGGTGGAAGGAAGAATCATCGATTTGGAGAGGTTAGGGCTAGATCGAGAGTCAGCAGTGAAGTACTATGCAGCCCACGCAGAGAAGAAACGAAAGAAGTTCAATCACAACCTTGTCAAGAAAGGTATCAAGGAAGGTTCTTTAGTGCTCAGATACGACAATCACTTTGATCGCAGGAAGGATGGTAAGTTCTTGCTTAAGTGGGAAGGCCCTTTTGTAGTGATACAGATGTTCTCAAATGGTAGTTACCAACTAGGTGACCTAGATGGTAAGGTACATCAGACCCCGGTAAATGGTTGGCGATTGAAGGCCTACCAATGTCGTCTTTCATAGCCATATGCTGGTGAAATCAATGCTAAGGATGGTTCAGAGGAGAGCTCATCATGTTCGAGCTCCAACTAAGGTAACAATCATGTACATAGTCGTTTCAAAAAAAAAAAAAAAAAGAGAAGAAAAAAGAAAAAGAAAAAAAAAGGGACACATCAATACCTTAGAGAATGATGGCGAGGATGGTGGCCATGGAGCATGAGAGAAGACTCCTTATTTAGGTTTTAGGGCTAGTAATGTAGCATACTAGAGGGAGAGAGAGAGAGGGAGAGAGAGAGAGGGAGAGAGAGTAGAGCTCCATCCATAGCTCCTCGTTGTGAGCAATGTCGTCATAGCTTCATTGCTTGGTGAAGTGGGTGAAGTGTTGGTTTTGAGTGAGAGAAGGCCTCCTTATATAGGTTTCTGAGAGGGTTTAGGATTAGGGATAAACATGCTTAAATCCGCTGATTGGGGTTACTTTTTGCTTAGGGTGGTCAACAGATTGAGGTCACCTGATATGTCACCATCAAGATATTCTCTAGAGTGATGTGAGAGGGGAGGGTAAATGCTGATTTTTCTGATTGTGACACATGGGGATAAGGCCTTGACCAGCATTTAAGAGCAGGTGAGGTGGCTATTGAAACTGGAGGTTCTGCACATGTCAGGGGGGGACCTGCGGGGGGGAGGTGGCAGCTGGGTCCTCCTGAATATCAAATTCTCAAAAAATCCTCAACCATGGCTTCTTTTGACATGTGTTCTTTGAAAAAATCAGCATGTCTCTTTTCAACTCAAAAGTCTTTATCCCTGTTGACTCACCTTTACCATAAGATTTTCCCTTTTTCTCCTCCTGTAACTGCATTGTTGATGGCCAATCACTGCTTCTAGTAACAGTGAACTGTTACCTACCAAATACTTATGGTGCAGTAAAAAATATTTACCATGGGTAAAAAAAGTTACTGTAGGTAAAAAGTGATTTGTATTTACCATGTAGGTGAAAAATATTTACTGTAGGTAAAAAATATTCACTGTGGTAAAAATATTTACTGTCGGTAAAAAAGTGAAAACGGAGTATGCTGTGCTGTGAGTCCACACGAACATCCTCGTGTAAATTTCACTAGAAATTCACACCTAGAATGGGCTATTCTGTAAGATATAGGTTGTAGGCATGCATAAGAGCTCGTTCCCACGTATCTTCTGTCCATGGCACTTTTTACTCTTTGGTGCTTGTGAAGTAGATTTTTCTTCTCTTTCGAGATCCCTTGGACTAGAGTATCCTCATTCCCCAACAACTGACTGTGCCTTTATTGCATCTTCAGAAGGGGTCCTAAAAACCATGCATCAGATTTCATGGTGAAGTACGTAGGTAAGAGGTTTTGTATTTTGTTTGACATCGCATAGAATTTTGTTAAAAGTCGCTTATGAAATTTAATTGTATCTTGCGCAGATCTTTTCGGAAGCTTGTGTCTGCTCTTGAAGCTTTAACGCAAGAGCAGATATATGAGAATCTTACGATTATTAGTTGCAAAGTCCCTAAGCAGGACGAGGCCTACTGTTGTGGATGGAGGGTCTTAATCAATGCAGAAATTTTGTTAGGGGTCATGCTTGATGGAAGTCGTAGAAGTGTAAGCATTTGACACTCGTTTACAGATTTGTATCTTAATAAGTTAGTAGCTATGTTAATAAACATGATGTTCTTAACGCAGGTAACATCTTTGGCAGATTATTCAAAGGCTGATGTTTCTTTGTTTAGAAACAGAATGATTGAAAACTTGATCAATTGTGCGACCATGCGTCCAGACGGAGCACGTGATGCTTTTATCCCGCCAGCACCAAGGCCCACGCCTAGGCCTCTGCCGACAAGATACCCCGTGTCTGCCATACCAAAACAAGCACATATTAATATCTCCCCAGATGCCTCCCCAACCCAAGCTCCCACCAGCTCTCGTCCAACAACTCCAAAACCCTCAAACCCCCCACCCAGCACCTCTCCTGCTCATGAAGCAGCTCCAGAGCCCCCAAATCCCCCACCCAGCACCTCTCCTACTCATGAAGCAGCTCCAGAGCCCCCAAACCCCCAAGCCATCACCTCTCCTCAACCTCAACCAACAGCCCCCACATCACCGCACGCACAAGATTAGAAAGAGATTATGAAATTTACTTTTGACAAATTGATTACAAGCAGTGGATCGAAATTTGACTTTTGTTTTGATTTGGTTCAAGTTTACAAAATGTTGTGTACAGCTTTCCAAAAAAATGGGAGAGTGAGGATCCAATGGTGTTTGGTAATGTAGAGAGCTGCTTTTGTCGAGTAATCTTTGAGAATAGTATTTGAATCATTGTGTACAATTAGTTCACTATTTCAAGTCTGTCGTTGGTAATCTGTGCACAAAGAGTCGTATTTTCTTGTCTGTGAGGTACCTGCAATGCAATGTACGCTGTCGTGCTGTGACACGTACATAGTGGGAACACATGCTACAAGATCTATCTTGTATTTTTTTAGATACATAATTATATTTCTTATAGTGTACATATGCATATTTAAGTATAATAATAAGCCTTCTATCTCATCCTATTATTTTTCTCAAGGGTAACATATCCTTACTTTACCATCAGAAAATACTATGGGAAAAGCATCAATAGCTCCGCCTCTTTAACTTGGGGCAAAAAGCATTGATTCTTTATTTCTACTATTTCATTATCATCTCACACCTCAGCTAGATCCTATATCTAGGGTAAACTCCAATATATATATATTCTATGTATTTTTTATACTTTTCTTATATTTCTTTTTAAATAGCTACTAGGAGAGAATCAAATCCTAGTGAGACACTAGGTGGCATGATTTCAAAGATACACTTATTTTAATGCATTATTGCAAGCATGATTACAAAACTTTGTCAAGGAGAAATGTCATGCTTTCATATGGCATGAGGTGTCCTTTGGAATTAAATGAAAGTCTAGGCTAAGGAGACCACATGAAGACTTTTGCTGCCATAAATGGACCCTATTTTGGTGAATTTTTTACACAAGGTTCCAATCCGAATTGGAAAACAATTTTAAAATGAAAATCGTAGCTAATGAGCTGAAATTTTTGCCCATATTTTTACTTTTTTATTTGGAGCCACGGTTGAGGAGATATGATCAAAATACTGGACCCCAGTCTGCCCACATCATGCAGGGACAGCTCATTTCCAACTTTTCAAATTCCTGTTCACACTGGCTCCTCTCTTCTTGTGTAAACCCTTGTGGGTTCCCTTCACCTATAAAAGGGGACCTCTTCTTCCTTGAAAAAGAACTCAAGCATTCAAGCCATTGATGAGAGGAATTCTCGAGGGAGTGAGTAGTAATGCCTAATTGTACTTAGCCATTAACATAAGCCCAAGCCTACACTTTCTTCTAGAGGGAGACTAGCCATTCTTGCAACAAGCTAACCTTGGAAGATCAACTCTAATCAAAGAAGGTCTTGCACTTGGTGTATCAATCAAAGTGGAATTATCCACTCTTCTTCTCTCTCCCATCAATAATGGTGCCGAAGGGTTTCAAGTAAGATGTGTTCTACATTGATGTTTTCTTGATTTCTTGTTGTTTTCATTTTCATCTCTAATCCAACATATATATATATATATATATATATATATATATATATATATGTATCTAATCTCATCTCCTTAACCAAACCTATCTCTCTCATTCTTAGTAATTCATCCTCTCTAGGTTCTCTTGCTACAGGTACATCTTTCCCCGTAGTATCCTTATTGCCTACGGGCAAGAATAGGGCTTGGGAGGAAAACTTCTCATCTCTTCACTTCTCTCATATCTACATTTCTCACATACTATCCTAGATTAATAACCCACATGATGATCATTTCTATCGCTTTCACTCTGTACGATCTATTAGAATTAACGTATGGATTAGCCGTAAAATACACATTCAACAACGTATAGTGTTTTCCTTCGGCCCTGAAAGGCTCAATGAAATACTTCTATCACCGGATCCCATCATACTCCCTCTCATAGACTATAATTTTCCTTTTGATGTAAGCGTAGTTATCTTGCTATGAACCAAGAGGATTTGTACACACAATTAATCCCAATCACTAGACAAAATATATATATTATGGTAAGCACAAAACTACAATTCCAAAGAACAATTCGTAGCCTATTTGGTCAGCCAAGATTAAATGCCATTAACTTATCCATTAACCCTTTCATATTACCCATGATACGATATGACCATAGCCTTGATGTTTTCATCTTCGTATTGTTTTGACATTCTCTTTTGCGTTCTTTCTTTGTGTGTGTGAATGCAAGAGAGAAAGAGTGAGTCTTCTTTGATTGCACTTCTTTCCAAACCCTAGTCTTCATGGCATCTATGGTTTAACTCCTTCATATAGTTTTTGTTGAGTTCTCTCACAAACTCTCACAGCCATAAGCCCGGTGCTTTCCTGGCAAGACCGCAAATTTCTTGACAACGCGATAAGACATTGGGATACATGAGCACAATAGAAACATCAACGTATAAAAGTAATACATGTAGCTTAGTACCTTTCACATGTTACACTTCAAAACAAATTTTGAAGGCAAATTGAGATCGGACTCATTTAACAGATCCTCTCGAACCTGTCTTAAAGTGACATTTGATCTGACCACAACAACTGTAAGCAAATAATTTGAAAATCATATCTCGATGGACATCAAGGGATTAAAAGCATTGTCACTTAAATCTTGATCCATAGCTACCAACTGACCATTCACTCGATGCAACCTCATGTAGTAGAAAGAAACTATAAAATTCTGTGATGCTATCATACACTTGCACACAACCGAGCGCTTGTCAACTTTGCACAAAATGCCTTCAGAATCACTGACATCCCAATTATCATCCAAAAAATCAAGGCAAGTTTGGGATTTGCAGATGAACATGGTTTCTATTTTTCTAACCTCCTCATCGTGGAAGAAATCTATAAAGACATGTAATGGCATAAATAGACTGACTCGTACTTGCCTGCTTGCAATGTTTGGTCGCAAACACTTCAAAATTTCCTGATGAAGCTTGAGTTTAAAACACTCAGAGGTTTCTGAAGTTGGAACTGGTCACTTTGGGGAATCTTGTTGGGGAAGAGGGAAAGCTTTCAAAGTGCCAAATCCATGGACAGAGCAAGGGGCATTGTAAAAGTAGTCGTAAAAAAAAACTCCCCTCTCTGCGAGAGCTCTTCTCGCACTAGTTCTGTACATAAGTTCTCCAGCCGAAGCATGAAAAGCATAAAAAATTACCAATTATGCACTCAACTGGTTGCCAGTCTTCTTTGCTAGAAGGATAAATATCTGCAAAAACAAAAGATAAGAGAATGGTCACAAGAAATAGTCAACAAAATAACTTGAAGGATCTTTAAAGACTTTTTAGCAATATAGTAGTCAGACAGTTTGGTCTATGAGCAGGAAACCCCAAAGGTGACTGTTGTAGTCGTAGTTTGGAGTGCATATATGCATGCTCAATGAGCACCTCTTTCACTGTCTTCCCCGTTTGAGACAAGTGAAAATCTTTCACACGTCCTTTGTAGCTGTTGATGAATTCATTTGACATCCGTTTTCTTCTTCTTGTTTGAAGCAGAACCCAACTACCAATGGTGACTGTGGTAGACATCCAACGACCATGGTCTAAGTCAAAGCTATTGAATAGTTCCACAGATTTAACAGAGGCGGATGGTCGTCGTGGTCATCTTCCTTCCATCTCTGCTTCTATTAGCTGCGAAGTGACACTACGCAAAAACGATAAAAGAAAAGAGGGTCACTAGTTTACACAAGAAGTAGTAGCTTGAAAAGTGTTCATCAAAAGGTGTGCCTCATTGAATGTGAGTTATGGCACATTCGGTGTTCGTCACCCATGGCAGGGGAATAATTTGCACAAATCGCGTCGTATCTTCTTATTCAGATCTTTTTAATAGAAAAAAATCTTTTTTGAAAATGCAAAAATTTGAGATAAAAATCAAATAAATTGGAGCTACCGTTGTGGTGACTCAAACTCTATTGGTCGAACAACATTCTCTCTCTAATGCCAAAAAGTCCTTTTTTGAGTCCAAACTTTTCCTAATGTCTTCAACATAGAGCTAGTTTTGACCTAGAAGAATGGAAATTAATACACACTTGGATATGAGACATCCATATCTATCCTTTAAGGTCTCATACATTGTATAACATCATCTTTTAACCTTAATCACCATACAAAGCAACCCCATCACTTTGAACAACCATATGCCATACTTTCATGTTTAGGTACAAAATAGTTTCTCCCTATTCTCGGATGCACATCTGGCATACAAGAGAGGGTGATTGGCATCATATCAAGGCATCAAGATGATCCCTATAATATAAAAAAACTCATTTTAATTCTGTTCCTCCATGGTACACCTGTTCTACGCATATATGATGACTAAAAATAATAATTTTAGGTTCAAAAGCATGTTTCTTCTTCAAAATGTCCAAAAGCATGAAAAGTAAGAGGAAGCACAATTTTTTTTTATAAAAAAAAACATTGAATCATGGCTTCACTAGTCCTACCTGAGTAAGGAGCCAAAGCTGCTTTTCGTCAAAAAGCACGAAAAGCACCCAAAAAGCGGATTTTTACAAAATGGAACCCTAGCTTTTCTGGACTTAAAATAAGAAGGATCCTTTTGCCAAAAAAAGTGCAATAAACAAAAAAGGGAAAATTTTCTAAAATTAAACCAAGTTTTTGTTTGACGTAATAAAACTTTAAAACAACCTTCCTTTCCATTTTCAAATATCACAACATTGCCTAGCAAGCATTCTAAACTGAGATAATGAAAAAAATCATGCGCACTTGGAAAATCCTTTTATCTTATTTTTAAAAGACACCAAAAAAAGGGATCTTACATCCTCCCACACTTAAAAGATTCAAGGTGTCCTTACGTTGACATAAGTTTTGGGTGATTATGTTTAAAAATATCATCACCACATTCCCAAGTAGCAACTTTCTTAGGGTAAATTGACCACTTAATAATATATTCAATAATGGTCCGATTATGAAAAGATTTGGTTCTACTTTGAAAAATGGTTTCAGGAAATATCTCAAAAGTACTGATAGCCGTTTTTCGGCTCTTTGTAATTTCCACAGTGAGTTACCTCACCCTACCAAAATCACCCAAACATTGTGGCCATCCCTACCATTTCACTGTACATAGGCGTGCGTGAGTCACGGGACTTTTCCCATATCTTCTTAAAAAACCCTCAATTAGCTAGTCATTGGGCTAGTTGAGCCAAAAAAAAATAAAAAAAAATAAGTATATTATGGCCCATGCGTATGTAAATATTTATTTGTATATAGGGCCTAAATAAAAGATTTTTTCATAATTATTTTGGTATTTATTTAAATATTTCTACCTAGGTGTGTGTTATTTATGCTTTGTACATTGCCTCACCATTACCACAATTTTTCCTTACCATTTTTCATACTCTTTATTCCATATAGAAATATTTTCATGTAAGCTTCTCTTATATTTGGTGTAACTCCACCCCAACAAAAATCCAAAAAAGCTAGTTTTATTTATGTGTATATTTTTTCACTATTGTGATTTTTTCCTTCCTACATCTATTTTGTTTTTTTTCTAAAAAATTAGAACACCAAAAATATTTATCTTTTTATGGTAGCCTCATAATGAGAGAGATTTCTTTTGACCCCTTTATATTTTTTTCCACTTATATTATTTATATTTGACATGTACATATTTTTTAGACCCCTCAATATTTGATTTTCTTAGTTGTACTATTCACTTATATCATAATCTCAACAATATCTTCAATTATAGACCTACCAAATAAGGTCAAGGGTAGGTGGCATGCATACATGCACTATGGAGGGCTCACTCTTGGAGGTATTCAAAAGAATCATCCAAAGAAGGACCCCACAAGGACCTTGTGCAGTGGAAAAAAACGGTCGGTTTTGCTGAATTTTTAAAGTTCACTTGCTCTCCGAATTTGAAAAGGTGATACAAACAAAAGTTGTAGCTCGTGGGCTGAACTTTTGTCTCAAATTTTTTCATATTTTTTTGAGCTACGAGCTGTGAGCTATGATTTTATTAGTGGACCCCAGTTTTCCCATGCTATGCAGCCACACTCTCTCTTCCACTTTATCATTTTCCTCTTTCACACACACTTCTCCACTCATCATCCCCACCTCTCTCACCACTCCTCTCTGCACCCTACTCACCTTCTCCTCAACCTTGAAGAATAAGAGAAACCATGGTGAACTCATACCTCCCACACACAATTCCATTCCAAAATTGACCACCTAGTCTCATTTTTCCTCCTCCAAATTACCCATATCTATAAAAAAACCACAAAATTCAGCCTCTTCTCTTAAAAGACAGCATCATGGTGGTTGATTACTCAGCTTCAATTACCTTGTCTCTCAAGGAAGGTCAAGAGTGGAGAAAAAATGTACCGTCAAAGCTAGTGGACCGTCAACAAGCGTCAAAATTGGCCCTACTCAAGAAACTTGGAGCATCAACCTTGTAAGAAATCCACCTTTTCTTACCTCTTAAGAGTTTTTCTTCCTTATTTGTATCCTACATGGATACTCCCATTGTAAATATCCAATTCCATTTGTAAATTAATACTAACTCTACTAACACTAACCCACTATGAAAAGTCCTATCACCTCCATTTCTCTCCTCTCTCTTTCCCCACCAACTTCTTGATAATTCCAAGCAAAAGAAATTAGATAAATTGCTGAAAATCTAACCCAACCATGGTTAGAGGAGTAACCCTAGCCTTCAAAATTGCTATAAAAGGAGGGTGTAGCTAGCACAAAAAGGGGGAGCCATAAGCAAGAGCACTATGCTATAGCTTGAGAAGCCAAGCTCAACCTCTCTAGAAGGAGCTCTTGAGTGGAAGCTCATTGTCTTATGCATGTGCATGTGTTGTAATAGGGGATTAGCAAGGGAAATCTATGCCATTGTAAGAGAGAGAGTGATCATTCAATTGAGAGCAGGAAATCTATCATTTCTCCTACTAGTGTAAGCCCAACATTCGCTGAATCAAGGAGGGTGGATTTGGACTAAGCTTGGATACTTTGTCTCCCTTCCAACGTGAAGTAATGGACAACAATGATGCGTAAGTGTCTTGGTGTTTTTTGTTAAGTTCTTGATAGCTTTTCTCTGGTTGTCATCAATCTAGCAATAAATCCCACATACTGTAAGAGGGCGACACGGTGGAGAGGACTCCCCTGGCCTTAAGACAGTGATTGGGGTGGCTTTTCTTGTGATGTGTTGTGGTGAAATTTTCGCAAGCTATGTTGAACAAATACTAATCTCACTTTGATTTGTCATGACAGATTTGTAAGAAGGTATTAATGCAACAAGCATCCCCTCCCCCTTTCTCTCTCTTTCTTAAATATATAGTTGTGTTTGCTTGATCATTGCCGATACGTTTCAAAGCAGCCCGAGCACTATCTCTCTCTCTCTCTCTCTCGTGTTTTAGTGTGTGAGAGTGTTCCATTGGTGTTAGGGTTAGTGTAAATTCCTTGCTTGTTTGTGGGTTGCTCTAACGATTCTCCTCTTTTGCGTCCTAGTTCGCTCTTAAACTAGGTGGTGCCCCTTGTGTAGTTGGGATTTGGCTGTGGGTTTGTTGTTTTGGTTTGTGTTGTGTTGTGCCCCAGCCCCATTGAGCAGCACGGGAGCCTTGAAGGGTGTCTAGAGGTTGCTCTTCTTGTTGCCCGCCCCGGCCCGCCTCAAATTGGTGCCCCCACTGAGGAACGGCTTGTGTATGTTTTGTGAAGGCTCAACCTTTAGCATAATCAAGTAGCTTGCATGAATCACGAGAATTTGTATGATCCCTTCATTTCCATTGCAAGGCAGAAGGTACACATAATTGTTAGTACTAAGTTGCAATTTCAGCGAGTAATTCGTAGAATTTTAGGTCCTCTTAGGTTGGTAGAGATAAACGCATCAGTAAATCTTTTTATTTTGCCTCTCATTAGGTACGACCTTAGTTTGGACGTCTATATTTTTGTTTTGTTTTAAGAATTAGGTCATGCATAGACCATGGATAATGGCCCAGGAATACAGGTTTTTCCCTTTCATTTCACTCCACACATTAGAGTAAACATTGCAATTAGTAGAAAAATCCATTTTCAACAACGTATGGTATTCATGTTTGGTGCCCAAAGAGCAGGAGAAATTCTCGCGTCACCAAACCCTGTCATTCTACCTCTTATTGATTATCATAGGTCATTTGATGTGAATATTTTTATTTTGTTGTAGAATAGATTGCAATTTAGAAAATATTATTGTGTAAATCTTTTAAAGAAAGAAAAAACAAAAACGCGTCACTTTGAAATCAATTCAATGGAGAGCCAACGCCAAATGTCTGGATATCCTCTTTTCTTTGGAGAGCCTGGAGAGGATGCATAATTATTTTTAGCGAATTTCAAGATGTCTTGCCGTATCAAGAGGATAATAACTGATCAAGAACGTGTAGAAATGTTTGAGGTGGTCCTTAGGAAAGATGCTAGCACTTGGTTTGACTCTTTGCCTGAGGAAGTTAAGGGGAATTACACAGAAGTTTTGAATCGTTTCAAGAAATACTTCTTTGATCCCCAAAACACTCAAAAACTATGGCAAGACATTGTTTCTCATCAGCAAAAAGACTTAGATGACTACTACTTGTACAAGCAAGAGTTTCTACGTCTTTGGGCTCTATGGATACGAAATGTTGCTAACCCTGGTGATGGTGCAAAATTTTTAAAGAAGGAGAGGTTCATAGCCGGACTCTTTCCTGACCTTAAGGTAAAAGTTGAGGCGGGTGCACCTGCTACTTTTGATGCAGCGGAAACTAGGGCTACTGAGAAGTATAGGAAACTCAAGTGCTTAAGGGGAGAGGTTCCAATAGAAGTTCTTAGACCCAAAGGTAAGTCACAAGCATCAACATCTAGGGAGCTTCCTGAGGTAACGGCTGAAGTGAAGTCAATTCACCTTGCGCAAGCTGTAGGTCCAAAGGGACAAGCAAAGAAGTCAGAAGAGAGAGAGCCGCGAACTAGGAGAGTCTTGCAATGTTGGAATTGTGGAGAGTCTGGACATGGGATGTATAATTGTCCTTGGCCCCGTGGAGAGCCAGGGAGACCTAACTTGAATTACCCAGTGATGAATGCAGGAGAAGGAGCTGGTCAACAACCAAGGCTTCTACAAAGGCCAAATGGACCAAGACCACCTCCACAAGGGGTAGAAGGAGTTCCACCTTTGCCAGATCCAAATGTGCATGTGGTAGAGGTGACAAATTCAAATGAGGTTGACATGGAAGCCAATGGCATTAAGCGTGGCCGAGGGAAAGGTAAAGAGAAAGAAGGAGTCACATCACAGAGTGACCATGGACAAGGCAAAAAGGCAAAGGAGACCAAGGAAACCAAGAGGACTCGACGTCGTATCAACCTCCAAGACTTCCCTCTTGGACATGGTATGGCTCCGTACAACTTGTTGGAAGACATGAGAGGTAAGGGTCCTGATATTTTATGGCCTCAATTTCTTGCATTATGTCCACAAGTTAGGAGGGATTTAACAAGGGCAGTTAGCACTAGGAGAAAGGTAAAAGAGAGTGTGCCTGTTGTAAAAATTGCACAAGATGAAATGAATGAGGACATTACACCGGTGCTAGAATGTTACATCAAAGGAAGATTGGTTAGGAAAGGTCTAGTGGATGGGGGTGCACAAATTTGCATCATGACAGAGGGACTCATGCAAAGACTAGGCATGCACATCCATGAGACACCTGAAATCAAAGTCAAGATGGCAAACAATAGCAAGGCTAGGTGTGTAAGCATTTGTAAAAGTGTCTTTGTAGAGGCCTTTGGCATTAAGAAAGCGGTGGATTTTTACGTTATGTCGACCAAGGGAAGTGGTTATCCATTTATCCTAGGAAGACCATGGCTAATGAAAATGCGAGCTTTGCAGGATTGGGAGAGTGGGAAATTAATTTGCAGGAATGACAATCATAAGAAGGTTGTCTTTGACATGAAGGAGCAACGCCAAGAGGAGCTCCATGAAGAATCATCTCAAAGTGAGACGGAAGAAGGTTGGACCGATAGCACTTCAGAAGAAGAAAGTAGCGGCAGCATTACTGAAGAGGAGTCTTCCATCGAAGTCATGGGGGTAAGGTTTAAGCCAAGCAACCAAGAGACCTCTTGTCAAGGCTTGGAGGAGGTAGGTCCTCAAGAGAACGAAGGTGTTCAAGATGAAGGGATGCTGGAAGGTATTCTATCAACAACACTTACAAAGGATGAAAGAGAGGAGTTCAAATGTGTGCTAAGGAAATTTCCTAGGATTTTTGCTAAAGACTACACCGATGTGCGTGGAGTAGATGTTGTTCAACACAAAATTGAGTTGAAGCCAGAGGCCACACCTAAGGCTCAGAAGCTACGAAGGCTAGGAGTCATCAAGGAGCAGGCTTTACTCAAGGAGGTAAGAAAGCTTCTAGCAGCAGGTTTCATTTATCCAGTGGAGAATTTAGAGTGGGTCTCTCCTGTTGTTGTCACTCCTAAGAAAAACGGAAAGTGGAGGGTGTGTGTGGATTACCGTCCACTCAATGAGGCAACAAAAAGAGATCACTTTCCCCTCCCATTTCAGGATGAGATACTAAATGAGGTAGCTGGTCATGAGAAGTACACTGTGTGTGATGGCTACTCAGGCTACTTTCAAATAGGTATCGCATTGGAAGATCAATTGAAAACAACCTTTATCACTCCTTGGGGTTGTTATGCTTTTAGAGTCATGCCATTTGGTCTGACAAATGCTCCTGCAACATTCCAACGTTTCATGAACATGGTGTTTCAAGCATTCTTTGGAAAGTCAATTAGGGTGTTCATTGATGATTTCTGCATTTATAGCTCAAAATCATTGCATCTACAAAGGGTAGAAGAAGGTTTAAAGAAGCTCTACGACATGGGAGGTCAACTCAACCCCGACAAGTGCCACATAGGTGAGGATGAAGTGATCTTGCTCGGTCACAAGGTTTCCTATAAAGGTATTGAGGTGGATCCTTCAAAGGCAAAGGCTCTTATTGAGCTCCCATCACCGAAGAGTCTTAAGGAGGTCATCTCTTTCATTCAGAAGGTGAAGTATATGTCACGCTTTATTCGCTTAGCTTCGGAGTTGCTTCATCCTTTGCAAAAGTTGACACAACAAGTAGAATTTGCATGGTCTGATGAGCTTGAAGAGTATTTTTGTAACATTAAAGTCATTTTGTCAGAGCTACCAACACTCATGCCTCCTTGTTGGGAGTATACATTCTTTGTTAGCTCTAGTGTTGGAAGGGAAACAATTGGTGCTGTGTTGCTACAACAAGATCCCCACAGTACAAGGATGCGACCCATCTACTTTGCTAGTAGGGTCATGAATGCTTTGGAGAGAGACTACACAGAAGCAGAACTCATGATTCTTTCTCTCATGTTTGCGGTGAGAAAGTTTAGATCCTACCTACTCCCAAAATCTTTTGTAATCCTCACCGCAGAGAATTTGTTCCCTTGGGTGTCATCTCAAATGAATCTTAGTACTAGGATCTCAAAGTGGATTATGGAGTTGCAAGAGTTTCAATACTCTTTCAAGGTAGAAGATAGTGTGCGTGCACAATTGGCAGGGATCCTCACTTATAGGGTGCATGAAAAGGAGATTAAGGTGCCTGAAGTAAAGACCCTACCATTGCCACCACCAAAAAGTATTCCTAATGCTTTTACCTTGTTCTTTGATGGAGCTTTTCGTCGAGCCACAGGGAAAGCAGGGGGAGGGCTAGTATTGCTCAACCCAAGTGGAGAGGTGGTCATGAAAGAGAAGGTCAATCTACCAGGTTCAACTAGCAACAATGAAGCAGAATACGACACACTACTTCATGGTTTGAAGATGTGCATTGGCCAAGGGATACAACGCCTCAAGGTAAAGGGAGATGCACTTCTCATTGTTAAACAGATTTTAGGCATTTGGGCATGCAAGAATGAAAGCTTACGGACAAAAGTTCATGCCATTCGTAGATTGTTTAATCAATTTGAAGAAGTGCAACTATATCATATTCCTAGGAAACAAAATGAAGATGCCGATTTACTTGCACAGCAAGTAGTTACATGTGTTGAGAAAGAAGTGCAGGTCATCATGGTGGCAGCAACTGTCAAGCAACCGAGATAGCAGGGATTGGAGTCATTGACTCCCATTATTAGCTACATTTTGGAGGGCGAGTTTCCACAAGACTTCACGAAGGCTCAGAAGAGGAGACTCATGAAGAAGGCAAGCGCATATCTCTTCCTAGAAGGCTCCCTCTATCAAAGAGGGAGGGATCAAGTATGCAGAAGAGTACCAACTATTGACGAAATTCCAGCCATTCTAAAAGGTTTGCATGAAGAAGCATGTGGTGGTCATTTTGCCCAAGAATTAACTGTGAAGAAGATTTTGCTTGCGGGGTATGTTTGGCCAAGTCTTCATGTGGATGTCCAACATTGGTGTAAAAGTTGTCACAACTGTCAAGTAAATGGGAATAGAAGATTGGTTTATGGTCCAAGGCAAATCGTGCTTGCAAATGGACCGTTTGAAAAGTGGGGCATTGATGCTATGGGTCCTCTGCCTAGGACAAAAAATGGTAAACTCTACATTCTAGTGGCTGTAGACTATATGACTAGGTGGGTGGAAGCACAAAGTGTGGCCAAGGTAAATGAGAAGACAGTGAGCAAATTCGTCTATACTCACATTTGTTGTAGATTTGGCACACCTTTGGAGATTGTTTCTGATAATGGTCCAGGGTTTAGAAAGGGATTGCTCACAGAAGTCTGTGAAGAACTTCACATTCTACATCGTCACAGTACACCCTACTATCCCCAATCAAATGGTTTGGTAGAAAAAGCTAATGGTGTCATTGCAGGCATCATTAGAAAGATGGTGACAAACAAGACAAAGTTGTGGGATGACTTCTTGGATGGTGCCTTGTGGGCGTATCGAACCACATATAGGGAAGCCACGGAGTTCACACCATTTCACTTGGTCTATGGTCAAGAGGCTTTACAGCCAATTGAGCTAAACATTCCAACAATACGACTTCATGGCAAATCAGCACAAGATGATCAAGAAGCATGGATGGATCGACTTCTTACCTTAGCTGAGCTTGAGTGGAAAAGAGAAGCAGCATACGAGTGCTATAAGAGGAAAGCCACACAGACAAAGGAGAAGCTTGACAAGAAACTGAAGGACAAAGGCATCAATGAAGGAGATCTTGTGCTAAGGTATGACAATCGACTCGATAATCGTTTTGATGCCAAATTTGAAACAAGATGGCAAGGGCCATACATAGTCAAGAAGGCTTTCAATTCAAGTTACTATTAGCTTATGGACTTGAATGGTAAAGAGCACTCCAGGAAAGTAAACGGGTATCGCTTGAAGCCCTATTTGAGTCGCCTTCTACCAAAGGATCTACCAAAGATCTGTCAAAAGGCCACTGTCTCATGTAAGTATTGTTACATGAAGCATGAGTGTAACTCTAGCCAAAATTCTGAGGGGCCAAACCATAAAAATCTCGTCAAGGACTCTGAAGCACTCTCTTTGGAAAAGATGCTCTATGATGGTAAATGAATATACCATCATCCTGGGGGAGGGCTAATGATAGCCGTTTTTCGGCTCTTTGTAATTTCCACAGTGAGTTACCTCACCCTACCAAAATCACCCAAACACTGTGGCTATCCCTACCATTTCACTGTACATAGGCGTGCGTGAGTCACGGGACTTTTCCCATATCTTCTTAAAAAACCCTCAATTAGCTAGTCATTGGGCTAGTTGAGCCAAAAAAAAATAAAAAAATATAAGTATATTATGGCCCATGCGTATGTAAATATTTATTTGTATATAGGGCCTAAATAAAAGATTTTTTCATAATTATTTTGGTATTTATTTAAATATTTCTACCTAGGTGTGTGTTATTTATGCTTTGTACATTGCCTCACCATTACCACAATTTTTCCTTACCATTTTTCATACTCTTTATTCCATATAGAAATATTTTCATGTAAGCTTCTCTTATATTTGGTGTAACTCCACCCCAACAAAAATCCAAAAAAGCTAGTTTTATTTATGTGTATATTTTTTCACTATTGTGATTTTTTCCTTCCTACATCTATTTTGTTTTTTTTCTAAAAAATTAGAACACCAAAAATATTTATCTTTTTATGGTAGCCTCATAATGAGAGAGATTGCTTTTGACCCCTTTATATTTTTTTCCACTTATATTATTTATATTTGACATGTACATATTTTTTAGACCCCTCAATATTTGATTTTCTTAGTTGTACTATTCACTTATATCATAATCTCAACAATATCTTCAATTATAGACCTACCAAATAAGGTCAAGGGTAGGTGGCATGCATACATGCACTATGGAGGGCTCACTCTTGGAGGTATTCAAAAGAATCATCCAAAGAAGGACCCCACAAGGACCTTGTGCAGTGGAAAAAAACGGTCGGTTTTGCTGAATTTTTAAAGTTCACTTGCTCTCCGAATTTGAAAAGGTGATACAAACAAAAGTTGTAGCTCGTGGGCTGAACTTTTGTCTCAAATTTTTTCATATTTTTTTGAGCTACGAGCTGTGAGCTATGATTTTATTAGTGGACCCCAGTTTTCCCATGCTATGCAGCCACACTCTCTCTTCCACTTTATCATTTTCCTCTTTCACACACACTTCTCCACTCATCATCCCCACCTCTCTCACCACTCCTCTCTGCACCCTACTCACCTTCTCCTCAACCTTGAAGAATAAGAGAAACCATGGTGAACTCATACCTCCCACACACAATTCCATTCCAAAATTGACCACCTAGTCTCATTTTTCCTCCTCCAAATTACCCATATCTATAAAAAAACCACAAAATTCAGCCTCTTCTCTTAAAAGACAGCATCATGGTGGTTGATTACTCAGCTTCAATTACCTTGTCTCTCAAGGAAGGTCAAGAGTGGAGAAAAAATGTATCGTCAAAGCTAGTGGACCATCAACAAGCGTCAAAATTGGCCCTACTCAAGAAACTTGGAGCATCAACCTTGTAAGAAATCCACCTTTTCTTACCTCTTAAGAGTTTTTCTTCCTTATTTGTATCCTACATGGATACTCCCATTGTAAATATCCAATTCCATTTGTAAATTAATACTAACTCTACTAACACTAACCCACTATGAAAAGTCCTATCACCTCCATTTCTCTCCTCTCTCTTTCCCCACCAACTTCTTGATAATTCCAAGCAAAAGAAATTAGATAAATTGCTGAAAATCTAACCCAACCATGGTTAGAGGAGTAACCCTAGCCTTCAAAATTGCTATAAAAGGAGGGTGTAGCTAGCACAAAAAGGGGGAGCCATAAGCAAGAGCACTATGCTATAGCTTGAGAAGCCAAGCTCAACCTCTCTAGAAGGAGCTCTTGAGTGGAAGCTCATTGTCTTATGCATGTGCATGTGTTGTAATAGGGGATTAGCAAGGGAACTCTATGCCATTGTAAGAGAGAGAGTGATCATTCAATTGAGAGTAGGAAATCTATCATTTCTCCTACTAGTGTAAGCCCAACATTCGCTGAATCAAGGAGGGTGGATTTGGACTAAGCTTGGATACTTTGTCTCCCTTCCAACGTGAAGTAATGGACAACAATGATGCGTAAGTGTCTTGGTGTTTTTTGTTAAGTTCTTGATAGCTTTTCTCTGGTGTTGTCATCAATCTAGCCATAAATCCCACATACTGTAAGAGGGCGACACGGTGGAGAGGACTCCCCTGGCCTTAAGACAGTGATTGGGGTGGCTTTTCTTGTGATGTGTTGTGGTGAAATTTTCGCAAGCTATGTTGAACAAATACTAATCTCACTTTGATTTGTTATGACAGATTTGTAAGAAGGTATTAATGCAACAAGCATCCCCTCCCCCTTTCTCTCTCTTTCTTAAATATATAGTTGTGTTTGCTTGATCATTGCCGATACGTTTCAAAGCAGCCCGAGCACTATCTCTCTCTCTCTCTCTCTCTCGTGTTTTAGTGTGTGAGAGTGTTCCATTGGTGTTAGGGTTAGTGTAAATTCCTTGCTTGTTTGTGGGTTGCTCTAACGATTCTCCTCTTTTGCGTCCTAGTTCGCTCTTAAACTAGGTGGTGCCCCTTGTGTAGTTGGGATTTGGTTGTGGGTTTGTTGTTTTGGTTTGTGTTGTGTTGTGCCCCAACCCCATTGAGCAGCACGGGAGCCTTGAAGGGTGTCTAGAGGTTGCTCTTCTTGTTGCCCGCCCCGGACCGCCTCAGTACCATCCATGTAAGTAGATAAAAGGGAGGTATCTATAATGTGATTGGATCAGTTACATATTTCTTAAGTAAACTAACCAAGAAAAACATCATATACCTTGATATGAAGTGGTAACAATAATCAATAAGCTTGATTATTTATCCGTTCTGTGATGACAAAAGGTCCACAATATCTTGCACTAAGTTTCTTGCACTTGCCCATTGAAAGAGAATTGCATCAAACATGTCTTTGGATGCTTGAGCTCTTATAAGTTGGTATGTACATTGTAATGGAGTAAGGCACTCTTGGCCATTAATTGCATAAAAAGAAGACGTCCCAATTACGTTGGAATGGAACTATATGAATATTCTATCTAATATAATACCTTGTCCACTTTTTTTTTTGTGCATACAATAATTCTGCAACATGTCTTTAGTAATCTGATTTGTTCTCTTTGTTTGGTTGCTAGTCTTAGGGTAATAATTAGTACAAAAGAATAAATATTTCCAAGAATTTAAAGTGAACTTTTTATCAAAATTCAAAATTATCCTATGAGGTAAATAGATACATAAAAGAAAACTTGAGCTATGTCTCTAGATATAAATGTTGTCTTGATGGAAAATAAATGAGTAATTTTTCTAAGCATATCAACCACCATAAAAATAGAATCATATCCAAGAGATCTAGGAAGTCCTATGATGAAATCCATAGATATGCATTGCCATTTCATTTGAGGTGTATGGCTTACCAGAGAGTATCAAGATCATTTAGCTTTAGTACATTGACATGCTTAAAGTATTTGGTGACATAACACATTACACTTTAATCCTAGCCAAAAGAGACTTTTCCTCAAAGTAGCATAAGTTTTAATGTAACCTCAATAACCTACAATAGGAATGTCATGGGCCTCTTGTGATATTTCGAAACTTGATACCTTTATCATTTTGGATACAAAGACAATTTTTGAAGTAGAAATCATTATCTTCAACGTGAAAGCCTTTGATTTGTTGTTCCTACTTCTCCATTCAAATATGCAAGCTTACTAAAAATTGAATTTTCTTGAAAAACAAATATTGAGGTATACTTTCAAGCATTAGGCCAATCAAAGAGGTGGTAAAGGTTTCAATTGCGGTTACTACACTCTTTTTGTTTGAAGCATCGGCTACTAATTTTTCCCAGTCTAGAGATCCATGGGCACATGGACATCCAAACTATGTGTTCAAAAGTAGTTTTCATGCAAAAGTAGAAATCACAAATTTTTACATTCTTGCTAAATTTTACTGACTTATCTTTTGCATTACTCTAGTATTCGGACATATTTTATACTAAAAAGTTAAGTTTTGGAATTATTAAAAATGCTCAACCATGGAGAACTTTATCTATGGTAAAAAAATTCATTACTAGGACCATATCAAGAAATGATAAGGAAAGATACCAAGAATATTTTTCAAAGGATGGTGTTACAATACTACTTTGAGCTACCACAATGTGGGGTGGACTATAGAAGAGTACAATAGCTTCCAGTAATAATAAAAGAAGATGACATTGCACATCAGTTGTAGAGAACATATAAGTCTTGATAATGGAAGCAGTGGTAGCAAATGATTGAAAGGTACTATACGAGAAGCAATAAGAAATGCTACCATAAATGTGGTAGTGTTGTGTGTGACCATGCTTAGTACCACTAGGGCACTTTTTCCCTCACTACAACGTATTTTCCCTACTGCATTTTATATACACTCATCACTCTACGGCTATTTTATATCTCTACTTGTGCACTAAGCAATATACTCTTTGTTGTGTGTTATCGGGTTGCCGCGACGAACATCTATAGAATAGCTATCTGTCACTAACATAATGTCAATACTCAGGGAAGTGCCTCGGATGGGTCACGGAGACTCTTTGAGGGTGTCAACCTCAAGAACTGAACCTATGGAATGATATTATCTCTGGCAATAGAAAATCTATCACTCTTGGATATGGCAATCTACCTATGTCACGCGTCACTGTAATCAGTTATTGTACCATTTCGGCCCTCGAACGAAGTCCAAATGTTACAAAACTTTGGGAGGATGTCTAAGACACTTAGTGGAACTAACCTAAAAATTTTGGTTTGCAATCCAATGAGGTACCAAAATCAGGATCCATCATGATCAAGGTCCTGGAAACTACAAATGAACATACCAAAAAGGTCGCCGTATGGTCTAGGAGCACCCTGTTATGGTCGGAATGTCATGAAAAAATCAATAATTCACTCAAAATAGTAGATTTATTCTACTAATACATAGCCATAAACCATAGCAGAATCCACTAATTATGATGATACTTGAATAAAAGAGCAATAGACAAGGAACATATTGTAAGTTTTGGAATCAAAATGTGATTACTATAACTCAAAATATGTTGATTTAAAAGTGCATGAGAGTAGCCACCCACTCTCAATTGTATGCTTCAAAACTCAACATGTGTGATAATGATATGTCTCCCCTTCCCACTTTACAAAAATGAGTTTTATACCTAGGGCTTGCTTGGCCAATGGCCGGTTTTCTTGGCCACTGGCCAAGCAAGCCCTATGTATAAATGAGTTTTATACCTAGGGCTTGCTTGGCCAGTGGCCGGCTTTACAAGGCTCAGACTCATTTAAAAACTTTATAACTTTGATGTAGCATAGGTTAATTCAAGTTGATCTGAATGAATTCAGAGACTCTTATATACTTACAAAGCTTTCCAAAAATTAGTGGACATCAAAATTTTGGGGCTCCAGATGAAGAGGTCAACTTGAAGGGCACTTGACTACCAACATTCCCCCCTTCCTACTCTTTGCACATCCTCATGCAAATTGTCTTGGTCTGCATCTGGATTGCCTTCATGCTGTCCTTGTTTTTGCTTTGAAAGATGCTTGTGTCATTCTAAATGTGGGAATTCTTAGTAATCCATTGTGTGCTTCTCCAATTTTTGGGTGAGTAACTTGAACTTTTCAGCCCTTGCTTCGATTTCCACCTTTTTTGCTAATTATCTAAAATGAGTATTGTATAATGTGGTTTGGTAGGCTACATGGAGGACATGAAGATTTTTGGTACGGGGTTGAAAATTGAAGAGTTGATCTCAAAGAACCCTATCATGAATGCCTCCTTGAATGTTTGCATGTATTGAGAGGGCAAAAACATGACTCAAGCATACATCCCCGTGATCATGTTGTAGCTTGAAATACCTGTCTCTAGGTTCCAACACAAGCCTTTGGTGCCCACTAGGAATACTTGCCATGGGTGTTCCACTGATCCACCAGTATCTGACATGTCAAATCTGTGACATCCCTCATTTGTGTGATGACTCCTTGTAAGGTGTTCACCATGTAATTTTTAGAGGGTGGGAATTTGTTTGCCGGATTGGTGAGGAAATGATAATTCAACACTGTAGGTCGTTTGCTTGGCCATGTGTAGAAGCTATCCAAGGATTTTTGTCTATTGACAAGATAGAAAGTAGGACTCATCCTAATATGTTGTGGGGAATTTTTGTAGTAAGTCTCATCATGAGGGCACTTTTCAAACCACCTCTTTCACTAAAGGGGCTGGTTTTCAAGTATAGCCAGTACATGGTCCTTTGTGATAGGTACTTCCCTATAATCTCCTTTGTGGGGATTGGCTCGAGTGTGGGCAGACTTTTCCTTTTCCACAAGAGAGCTTCTTGCTTCATTAATGGGAGTGAAATTATCTCATGGCCATGGTTCTTAACTACCTCATCGGGCATTATCATTAGAAATGTTGCTGATTCCAACACTTTAAGCTCATACTACATATAATATCTGTGTGATGTATCCCACACTTCTGAAATTCACCTTTGTATCTCATCCTGTGCATCTGTTGTGTCTTTTGGGTCTTCAAAATCATGTAGCCTACCCTTTGTAGAAGTGCTTGGAAGGTCTACTAGAGGAAGGTCCATGCATGTGTGCTCTTTGACTTGCAGGTGGTGGAACATTGGATGGAAGTGATGGCCATATCCTTATTTTGCAGTTCTATGTCACGTGCTATTGTCTAGGTTACCAGTTCTTCTCATTCCTTGGCCTACAACTCCTTAAGCTGCCTGCATTGTTTATATTTTCGGATTCAAATGGCCCGATGTCCCACAGTCAGGATTTGAAGGTCATACCTTTCTTGGGATAGTTCTTCTTTTAAATTTTTGTAGCTCTTGCAAGGTTGATTCCGAAACTGATGAAGTAGAGACGGGGGTTGGTGTGCCTTGCATTGCCAACAATTGTGTTAGGGTATTTTTTACCACATCGTAAGACTATCCAATCTTTTAAATTTCTTTGGCGTTCTCTTTCTAGTTTCTCTTTTAGCCGTTGTTGATCCATTTGTAATTGGTTGTTCACCTCATTGAAATTTTGAGCTTCTTTGTAATAGTAGACAACATTTTGTTTCTCTTGGTTTAGCTCGGCATGTAGCTTTTGTTGTTTTCCTTTACTCTCCTCAATTTGGTGTTGTAGTTCTTGACTTGCACTTTTTGCTTTTGCAGCTTCGGATTTGCCCTTTTCCAAATCCAACAGTTGGAGGATATTAATAGCCTTTTGACATTGGAATTGCAGCTTGACAATGTCAAAAGATTGGATGAGATATTCTCCACCCTTGATAATTTACCTTGTGAAAGGAGACATTGGCCTTCATTCTGATGTGTCCAATATACTCGAGGTGCCAGATTCTAGATCTCTGACCTTCGGCACTTCCGTAGTCTTCTCCTGATCTTGCTTTTGATTTGTAGGGGAAGTATGCTCCATCTTTTCTTGTTCTTCTACCTTTTCCCTTATTCTTATCTTTGACTGTGGGTTGCATCTGTGGTAGTTGTTTAGGATTTGTATCTTGATTTCCTGCTTGGTCAATGCATTCTTGAGCAAGAGGAGGGGTGGGTGGCTTGGTGGAGAGGGGTGATACAGTTTTCATGTGAATTTCTAGAGGTTCCACACCTGTCTCTTCCCTTGCTTGTTCTTCTTCACCCTTGTCCTTGTTCTGAGATAGGGAGGAGTCATCCAATGATTTGAGATCATCAATTTTATGCTTCTTTGAATCCTCTTGTGCTCATTATGTATCTTTTTGGTTAAGCTCATTGTGGATGCATTGCTGCATAATGCCGGAAAGCTCCACATTAGCCGTGGCTATTGTCCTCTTGTGTTATCTTTTCAAGTATTCTACCTTTTGCTTCACCAATGGTCTATATTGATCATCATCTCCCTCATCATTTGCATCGCTCCTAGTATTTTCTTCTCATAATTGGCTACCTTATCTCATCGTTCTTCTCTTAGCTTTTGAGCTTTTTCCATGGATCTTTGGGTCTAAGAGATAGAGATTTGTTCTCTTTGTTTTGTGGATGCCCGTTTGACTTGCACTTGGCAGAGAGTAAACTCTTCCTCCTCTTTTTCATCTTCTTCATCATCAGAGGTTTGAAATTTTGAAGGCGTGTCTCTGTTTTTTGGTTTGATTTCCACACTGAGGTTGATATCCGACTCTGTTTCTTCACTATCCGTTGTTTTTATTCAAGAGGTGTCCTCTTGATTTCTTTGCTCCTTTAGTCATTGTCCCGCCACTGGTCTGACGGCATGCTTTGATTTATGCAAGAGGTCAAGCGGAAACTTAGCTTGTTGCAACTTATCTATCATCCCAAGTGCTTGGTAGGTGATTTTGGTTAACACTGGCCCTCCATTCATGTAAGCTTTGTTCTTTTTGCTGCTTTTGAGGTTGAAACTTCACTTCAACTAGGTTTTAAAGTATGTATGTTCCCAGGTCATAGCAAATAATTATTTTCTTTGAAAGACCTATGGCCATCACCATTGCAATGTGCAAGTTTGGCTTGGTGCACCTTGGTGGCTTTTGGACTTTGAGATGCTAGGATATTAGTTGTAGTGAAAAATCTATCTTTGAGTATACCAAGTCCTTGTAAGTGAGCTTGTGCCTTTGTTGCTTGAGAAATCATTTTTCATTGTCTATGGCTTTGGTTTTGAGAATCAAGTTATGATTTCTAGGTGGTAAACGATGTGCTTTGTTGATCATGTCAGAGGTGATCCAAAATTTCACTGCTTTGCCATCTTTGTCAATCAAGGTAGCCTCTTTATTGTATTGAATTGAGGACATAAGCTTATGGGCTCTCTGAAAGTCGGTCCCCCATGGCTATAGTCAAAAGAAAGTGTCCATTTGTAGACACTTGGATCCTTCAATGAATTTCTACTGATGCAGCATCCAAAGTTCTCGAGGAAAGATGATAGTCTTTACTTTTTCTCCATCCGCGGCTTCAAATCTCCCAATAAAGGTATTGGCCGATATCTTAGCTAGCTACTCCTCGATATGTGCGCTTTATCATCTGAGGATATATCCAGCATTTGGTAGGGGAAGATTCCCATTTCTTCCTTGGCCATTTGTTGTGAGGTATTCTATGACAAAAAATTCAACTAATTAGATCCAGAAGTTGGCTAGAAAGTTGTCAAGGAAAGTCGATAAAACGCAAACTTGACCATGAAATGAAAAATGAGCATAACTTGATCAAAATAAGTCTAAACTTGACCAAACTTCACCAGTGCATCTAGGACAACTAGAGTCACTAGGTCAGATGGTTGTAGGTCACTTCTGACTCAAGGGGTCATGGAAAGCGGTCCATGAGGAAAAGAAAAAGAACTTTTGGTGATACCATCTGGTAAAGTATGCTTTTGGAAAGCTATGGTTCACTTCTTTTGGAATTTGGATAATTGGTTTCAAATTCATGCCAGGTTTTGAAAAATTTCTCAGACTTGAAGATTTCTGGCATTTTGACAAGGCTTTTGAAATTCAAACAATTTGAAATTCTATGATTAGGTCTTCTTTGACATTTGGAGCCTGAAAGTAAGGTTCTTCCTTGGAAAGCCTATAGGGGGTCATGGATCGCGATCCGTGTTCAACCAATTTAGGTGAAACTTGGGGAACCTATTCCTATAGCATATGCTAGCACATTGGTGAAGTTATTTTTGAGTTTGGATAGGCTTCCCTCTAGTTTACCTAGTTTTCCAAGTTATGGACCAATTTGGTCCGACTTTGTCGTATTTGGTTTTGGTTGGTAATTTCGATCCTTGATTTTGATTGATTTGTTTGGCATTTGGATCTTCAGATGACTTGGAGTTGAAGAAGAATCCCAATCCCAGCTGTCTACTGAATTCCATCCCATTTGGAGTCTGTTTGGACCCTCTAGGCCCTCTGGCAAGTTTGACTCAGTTCTCAGGAACTTTATGGCATTTCTTGAGTTGCAACAAGTTCAAAGACTTCTTTTGATACCAAAAATTTTCCCAAGACCACAAGTTCTATATTTGACACTCCAACTTTGCTAAACTTCACAATTTGACACTAAGAATTTGAACACTTTCTAATTAAAGACCACTGCACACAATTTGCATCCATTTTGTGACCAATCTGCTTCAGGGGGGGACATGGATCACGATCCATGTTTTGAAACCATCTCGCACAAAACTTATGGGGTAGCTACCAAGCATGTTCCCTAAGCTATTGGTGCACTTTTTACTAAATTTGGGTCAAATGTTTCCAACTATGGGTGAAAATGACCATTTGGAGACTAAAATCTCAATTTTCATTGATTTTTGATGACTTCAAAGTCCATTTTACCCCAAATTTGTAGGGCACATTTCCCAAGGTAAGATTAAACTGATTGTACCAAAACTTCCATGTTACATGCTGGGGGACATGGCCGTGATCCATGTCTAACAACATTTTTTAGTTGTGATCACTGTAGTGTATAGGCGCTTTCAATAGCAGTCTCTTGCACCACTTATTTTTACAAATTGAGGTGGGGAGGTAATGGATCACGATCCATGTTCCATCCCATTTGGTAATTGTGATTGCTTAGCCTGATTCTACCTAGTAAATCGAGTTTTTTGGTGAAAAAATGATTGAAATTGGACTTCATTTGCCCTCCCAAAAGTCTTCTAATAGTTTAGGGATTCTCACTTTTGATTGGATTGATTCAGTTTCTCTAATTGTTCTTGTGCACATTTAACCATACATGATTGTTTATGCATTGATAAGGAGCATACCTGTGAAATGGTATGGTATAAGTGTCTTCGATGGTTGTAGAAAGAAAAAGTCCAATACGGAGCTCTAGGTCAAATCTCTCTCTCTCTCTCTCTCTCTCTCTCTCTCTGTGTGTGTGTGTGTGTGTGTGTGTGTGTGTGAAAGTGTGTGACTACAAATGAGGTCTAATTTGCCCATTTTTGCCTATATGTGCTCAACTTACCCCGAGTACAATGTGCATACTTACCTTACTTGCCCACATTTCTCATGTCATACCACCCTCGGCTCATCATTTGGACACTTTGTCATTGAGTACCCTTGATTTTGCAATTCTGATTCGTTTAAGTTGGCCCAAAATTTGGCTTGTGTCAAATCCTTCCATATTTGCTCAAAGCTCTTACTTCGTAGATTTGGTGTTTGCTTTTAAAACTTGATTCCACATTTTTTGGCTCTATTTGATATTATTTTATCATTATCAGGTTAAAAAAGAAAAGCAGTTATTGAAAAGTATTATTAATCGATCAAAAATTATGGTAAAATTATTCCTCACCCTTGTATGTACATACTCTCACTCTAAGCATCTCACTCGTTGCAATTTTTCAATATGGATTTGTTCGATGCTCGATAGGAGAAAAATTCTAGTAAAAGTCTACAAAAAAGCAAAAATTTAAGCAACAAAACACACTTATACACTATACATGTAATCTCTCAACATATTGTAGCGTAGTATCTTGCAATATGGTGTTCTAGCTACTGCAAATATGGTTACTCTCTCCTTCCCACTCCGAGTTGTGCCAGACTATGATCTATGTGACAACTATTGTAGCACCCAGGGTGCCCACCAAATGAGCATGCCATAGCCACTGGAAGAGAGAGCTCTCTATCTCTGCCTTCATACCTCCATATGAATCAAGTTTTCAGCTATATACCCCTCAATTCTATAGGGCACCCTCACATGTGGAGTAATCACAATCCACGTGGTACTTCTGAAGAGATCATCTCCAATTCCTTTTTGGCGATCACGGTGGTTAGAGCTGATTGCTTGTTTACTAGAAAACTCTTATCTCCCAGTTAGAATTTTTTGTTGTAGTAATGGCACCCAAAACCAGCCGTGGTCGTAAACCGTCACACCGCGTTGACCCTATTCCTGAGGAATCAAAGAGAGACTCTGATCCCCAGAAGGAACCAGTAATTGAGACTGAGGCTCAGGAGGAGCACAGTCATGCTGATGAGGCCAAGGACTCTCAGCACTCCAGTCAGTCCAGAAGGAGAAGGGCTGAGAGGAAAGAATGCAAAGCCAGGAATTCTGGAACCACACATAGGCATAATGGGGCCAAAGGCAGCAAGGGTAATTGTCACAATTCCAATAGAAAAGCCAGAGAAGAGACAAAAAGTGAATCTGATGAAGAAATTGATTGGGATGGTGATACATACCATTATAAGAAGTCCTCAAGACGGAGTTAGACTCCTAAGGTCAAAAGACGCAATGATGATGCTGACCGACATGATTATACCTCCTCATTGAAAATTTCTTTCCTAGTGTTCAAAGGTGGGAAGAAATTCGATCCAGATGTTCATATCCAAGCTTTTGAACAGTATGTTCAGTTGAAGAATATTGATGAAGATGACCGGGGGGAATACTTTTCTCAGAGATTGAAGGATGCAGCAAGAGATTGGTACTACCATTACCCAGCTTGTCAACTCAGATCATACAATAAATTGCTTAAAAACCTTCAAACTGGAATATTCAGACAATAGAGGTGATCAAGACATCCTCTGTGAGCTGGATAAGATAAAGCAAGGGAAATTATTAGTCAAAAGTTATGTGGAGAAAATTAAGGAGCTAACTAGGCAGCTGCAGGAGCCACCGTGGTTGCGAGCATGGTTTTTAAATGGGTTCCCCAGTAAAAATCTTAAGGAAAAGGAGGTACCCACACCAACAAAGAAATTCAATGATTTGGTACAGCGAGCCATGAAGCTTGAACATCAAGCAAAGAAGGAGAGGAGTCACAAGAAGAAGCAGTCCAGTAGTAGTAGTTCTACTAAGAATTCTGATTCCAGTAAGACTTCTAGTAGCTCTGAAAGCAGTTCAAATGAAAAGAGCAAAGACAAGGCCAGGAAAGGGTCTCGGTCTAGAAAAATTGATGAGATGGCCCGACAGATTGCCAAAGTCAACCAGACCAGAAACTTTAGTGAGAAGAATGGAAACCTGGTGTTCAATGTAAATCTAAAGATCATGTCTCCAATGAATGTCCACAGTGTACCTATTGCAAAGCATATGGTCATTTATGGAACAATTGTGGCATTCACATTCATCACTTCAAGAAGGGAAAAGATTTGTCTGTGGTGGCGTTTACCAATGTTGAACCACTGAGAATGGAGACTACCAGTGTATCCCAAGAAGAGAAATCAGGTACCAGTGGTATTGGTACTGGGCACGGTAGGTACCAGGGGGGTACTAGCCAGGGCCGAGGTCATGGTAATTTCTAGAACCGAAGTCTGAACTATTATACTTGTGGCACGTATGGGAATTTTGCGGCTCACTGTCCAGAAACACCTACTAGTGTGGCTACTAAGGTGAAGGCCCCAAAGCTAGTTCCTGTACGAGCAGTTACATGCAGCAAGGGGCGTTCATTGAGGAAATTCGAGATGATCCGGTAAATCCAGTCATTCCTGAAAGTAGCAAATGAGCTCAATAGAGAGAGGTGTAGAAGGCAAAGGGTAAAGAAAAGGTAGTTGATGAATGGCAGGAGGAGAGGGAACTGGCGGCTAAGATCATAGAAGATTTAGCCAAGAAGCTGCCAGAGCAGCCTGAAAGTTTTGATGCTCGGGTCATTCAGAAGATATCAAGCCAGTCTTCTGAGAAAGAACCACCAGATCAGTCCGGGTCTGGAATTCTTGAGACTATGTTGGCTGCAGTTCAGGGACTGATGGAGGAATTAGGGAGAGTTACTGTAACAGAGAACACTGAAAGAGGCACTGAAGGCACCAGAACAGAGGAATGGCACTATGAAGATATTCTCGATTCCTCAAGTTCTGACAATAACTCTGATCAAGAAAGAGAAAAAATTCATGTCAAGATTTGTGACACAATTAAGAAACTCACAGTTGAACTAGATGATATTATATAAACTTTTCCTGAAGATGCAAAACTCATTAGACAGTGAAGAAAAGTTGAAGCAAAAGCCAGAGCAGTTAATTTGGCTACTGTCAAAGATGACGAAGTGCCGGTGATCCAAGTAGACTACAAGGTTAGGAAACAGTGGGTGCCACTATCTAGTACTGGATAGAGGATCAAGACTAAATATCTTGGGGGCACACCTTCAACAAAGAATGAGTATCACAAACCTGAAACCAGCATCTTTCAAAGTTCGAATGGCGGATCATCGAGTGTTATAGGGAACACAAATGATAGAGACTATGCAGATAAGAGTAGGCAAAGAAAAGTTTAAAACTAGCTTCCTAGTACTAGATGTGCAAGGCGCATATGGGATGCTACTGGGACGCCCATGGTTGCGAACAACACAGGCTGTTCACGACTATGCCAATTAGACTCTGACAATACAAGGTGCCAGTAGAAGAATTTAGATTCAGACAAACAACACTAGGAGGTGGAGAAAAGAGTTGAGACCAGAAGAGCTTTGCCAAAAGTATAAGGTGAAGAAAATTGAGAGGATGCTAGTGGCAATGAATATCTTTCCACTAGCTGAAATAGATCTCAACGTAGTGTTACTGGGCAAAGAACAGGTTGAAAAGCAAAAGAAGCAATTTCTAGATTAGTTCACTGAACTGAATTCTGGGGAATGACCAGTTCAACTAACTAGGAGACCACAAGACCCAGTTGATCCCAGTACACCAGCAGCTTCTGAACAAGTACACTCTGTAGAAGTCATTAGAACTCAGAATAGTAGTTCAGAGCTTAGAGGACCGTCTTGGGATTATGCTGAAGAGTCAACCAAAAGAAAAGGGGGTGGGCCTAACTGGTTGCTTTAGATGATCAAGAAATAGAGGAATGGAATCTGGGTTTGGAGGAAAATCCTAAAATGATCAAAGTCAATAAGCATTCGAATGAAGAGAAGGCCCGACACATGTTCCAGCACTACAAAGATGTGTTCGCATGGGAACATACTGATCTTAAGGGAGTAGATGTAGAGGTATGTCAACATCGAATATCATTGATTCCAGATGCCAGACCAGTGCGGTTGCAAAGGTACATAATCAATCCCAATTATGCTAAGAAGGTCAAGGAAGAGATCGATAACCTTATGAAGGCTGGATTCATTACTGAAGTAGCCAATAGTCATTGGTTATTTTCCATTGTGGTGGTACCTAAGAAGAATAAAAAGCTTAGTCTGTGTGAATTATCGGAAGCTGAATGCTCACACCATCAAGGATCCCTTTCCATTACCATTCACGGACATGCTGCTTGATGAAATTGCAGGATATGAGATGTATAGCTTTATGGATGGCTATAGTGGTTATAACCACTTATAGATTGCTCCTGAGGACCCGAGTAAAACTACTTTTATTATTGAGTGGGGAGCATTCATGTAATCTGGTTATGCCGTTTGGTCTTTGCAATGCTCCAGTGACTTTCCAACGATGTATGATGGAAATATTCAGTGAATTTCTCTAGCGATTCTTTGCTATATTCATGGATGACTTCACTATATATGCAAAGGAGGATAAGCATTTACTTTTTCTAGAAATGGTTTTCTAACATTGTCAGGAAAAGCGGATCTGTTTAAATCCATTCAATTCTATTTTCTTGGTCTGGAAAGGACAACTACTAGGACATGTAGTGTCCAGAAATGGTATAGAAATGGCCAATGACAAGATTCAGTGTGTCCAACAGGCCAAGGCACCCCGCAATGCATCAAAGATAAGTTATTTCTTGGGATATATCAATTTCTATAGAAGATTTGTGCACAGTATGCTTCCCAGGCATTACCTTTGTATGATCTCACAAAGAAGAGCAGCAAGTTCAATTGGACTACTGACTGTGAAGAGATTTTTCAGAAGTTGAAGAATGCCATTATTAGTAAGGTAGTATTTCGACAACCAAATTGGGATATCATTTTTCATGTACAGGTAGATGCTTCAGGACTGGCGATGGGAGAAATATTAGCTCAGCCAGAAGGAAGGACTGATTATCCAGTGTATTTTGCCAGTTAAAGATTCAGTCACGCTAAACAAGGATATACCACTATTGAAAGAGAAGCCTTGGGAATGGTTTTTAGTGCTACCAAATTTCGACAGTATTTGTTGGGCAAGCTATTTCATTTTTATGTGGATCATCATGCATTATTATTTTTGATCAACAAAGTCATTATTCAAGGCAGACTAATAAGATGGATGATGTTCCTAATGAAATTTGAGTTTTGCATTTTTCATAAGCCCGATAAAACCCATTGTGGTGTTGATTTCCTATCCAAAAGTACGGATGGCTACTCTGAGGCATCTTTGAGAGATGATCCAGTGGATGCATAACTATTTCAGATAACAGCTGAAGAAACAAATGATCAAGAGTTGTATGATGTATATCAGTTTCTTTCTAAGGGAGGATTCCCAGACAATTGGACTCAGAATTAGAAGAAGGCTCTGATTATTAGGAGTCTGAAGTTCACCATCATTGGCGGGTCACTCTACAGACTAGGAGTGGATGGGGTTATTCAAAGATGTGTTCCTATGGAAGGGAGAATGCAAGTTATTTCAAAAGCACATGATGGGGATTCTGGAGGACATTTCTCCACTGATATTACTTTTAATAAGAGTTTGCAAGCTAGATTGTGGTGGCAAACCTTAAAAGCTGACGTTAGAAGATTTTGTAAAACATGTGTTATATGCCAGAGGATGGGCAGACCCACAACAAAAAATATGACTCCTCTAACTCCAGTTCAGCCACTGGGAGTGTTTATGAAATGGGGTATGGATTTCATGGGCCCATTCAAGAAAATTACTCCACGAAAAAATCGGTATATATAGATGGCCACTTGTTATGTCACCAAATGGGTAGAAGCTAAGGCTCTTCCCGACAACACCGCAAAGTCCACTGCTGTATTTTTATTTGAAAATATTATATGCCGTTATGGATGTCTTGTGGATATTGTATTTGATCAGGGAACACACATTATAAATGATACTATGGACTTTCTAATGGAAATGCTCTCAATAAAGCATTGGAAATCAACACCATATTATCCTAGATGCAATGGGCAAGTAGAGAGCAATAACAAAACTATCAAGACCATTCTTACCATGAGTGGTGACCTTATAGGCTGTTCTATATGCCCAGAGAGTAGTCGGAAGCTTTAGATCCCACTCGTGTGGCTCCTTCTGTACAATGGACCAACACCATTCAGAATGGTGTATGGCACTGAAGCTGTCGTGCCTATCTATGGAATTTTTCCCAGTCTTAGGATGGCAGTAGAATATGGATTGTATTTTAACCACAATCTTAAACAGACACTAAAGAAGTTAACACAGCTGGATGAGTTAAGACGGAGGGCTATGCTGGAACAGCAGCAAAGAAGGAAACGCTGGCATGATAGAAGAATCGGTTAGGGAATTTCAGAAAGGAGATTTGGTTCTGCTCTATCAATCTAAGCTGGGTCCTAAGGAACCAAACTTAAAGATAGCTTGGGCTGGTCCATATGAAGTCAATTGGGTGTTTTCCAATGGCACAATAAGGCTGAAATATTATCTGGGTTACTGCTGCCAGGAGTGTATAATGGGGCCAAAATCAAGTTATATTATTCAATGACAAAGAGACTTCCAGGAATAATGATAATAGTATTCTGGGAACTGAAGACCATGAAAATTGAGAATCAGTTATTTTAAGCCTTTTTCATGTACAACCAGTACCGGAGCCAGTCAAAGAGCTAGCCCAAGGGTCAGAAAAGTCTTAGAATGAAAAAACAATGTTAGTGAAAGAATCGATCAAGTGTCAGAGCTAGTATCAGTTTTTATGGGAAAAAGGGCCAGTCGGACTGTCTATGATAATAATTTCAAGGAACATGGAGTGCATTAGCAATGCATGTATGCCACGTCATTAGCAGTGCACAAAACTCTAGGAACGGTAAGTAGTAGAGATTTTATGGCGAGAACGCATATAAGAGTAAGGTGAGTAGGCATTTTTTTCTCACAAGTCTCCTGCACAACGTCTGCCTACTGTTACACATTCGCCATCACCAAGCTCTGAAGCTTCTTCACTACAACCATAACTTCTTCGTTCGAAGCCAGTGTTGATTGCTGCCTATCTTTAGCAGCCACACATGGATATGGGTTTGAAGATTCAAGTAAGTCTTCTTCTTCTATGGAGTCATCGTCTTCACAGTACATGGGTAGGAAGGAAATATCAGAGAAGATGGAGGAAACTATAGAGGAAACTCTAGGCACTTATTGTTGCTACTAAATATTCTTTACCACTTATTCCCCATAGTAAGATACAAAGGTATGTGTTTACCGAGCAAGCAGAAGCGTTGCTACGATTGTGGGATTTTCATGTGGTTGTGCAAGCCACAAGAATAGAGTTTGACACGGCTATCATTAGGCAGGTTCTTGATTCCTTCAACGTTGATGACGGCAACGCTGTAGTATATGGCATGAAAGTGTCAACAAATCTAGATAACATTGCTTATGCTTTCAAGATGCCAAATGAACCAAAGTCGACTGTTGCAACTACCAAACAGATAAGTGCAGCTATGAAGGAAGATGATACAACCAAGAAAAATGCAAGGCTAGTGCACAAGGGGTCCCAGTAGAAAGTCTGGACGTCCCTGTTGCATACCGGTTTGTGGCTGAAGCTGTGAGTCTGAAAAATAACCCTACATATGTTCTAGAGAAATTGTTTGCCTACCAGTTTGTGGCTGAAGCTTTGAGTCTGAAAAATAACCCTACATATGTTTCAGTCAACTCTCACTGGTCAGAAGAGAAAGGCCACGTAGATGGAAGCTGGTAGTTCTAAGAGACCAAAAACTACATTGACCAAGAGTAGTGATTTCTTGAAGCAGCTAGAAAGTCAAGTTAAAGTTGTGTCTACTGAAAAATCTCCAATGGACCAGACTTCAATTGGCCAAGCAGACTAGCCTCTAGTAAAGATTACTGTTGGGACCAACCAGCAAGCGAAGTAGAGTCCAGCAAATACCAGTGCTGGAAAGGACCAGCCAGACAAGACAAGTGATGATCAGTCGACAACCCAAACTGATAAGGAAAAAGTTCAAGCACCTGCTAGTCCAGTTAGTAATATTCCTATCCCTTTCAGTGAATTAGCTTTAGCCTTAACCAAGAAAGACAGGTTACAACAGCTGCAGACTCATCCTTTCACATGACAATAGTCCTGCACAAACTTGATATTACCACATTACCATATATGGCTCTTGTTACAGTTTATGAGCCAGTTGCCTCTAACCTAGCAACGATGATGGATGGTTGCTCAGTGCTTATCCAGTCATCCCGGAATACGATTGTCCATGCTTTGGGAAAAATGATGGATGCCTTAGCATCTAATAATGAAGTGACCTCAGGATCTGATGCTGGTGGATCAGCTGCCACATGGACCAGTATAGGGATCAACAGCTAGGAGATTAGTAGGCTGATGATCAATGACCAGGCAACACTGAAGATTCCCCAGTACACCGGTCACATCACATTCAGATGTGAAGGGGAAAGCTAAAGCTATGACTGAGACGTTTGCAGGTGATGAGCAACATTCATCACAACTCATCACATTGAACAAGAGGCTAAAACATCAGCAAGCTCCTATAACTGATGATGATGATGTATCTAGAGGATGATGTTATTATTTCTGATTTGGAACGTTTTTAGAGACTATATGTCGGTGCCAAAGAAATGATCCAACATTAAAAATCAGGCGCTTTCCATGACCAGGAGTTGTGCCAACTACCTGAGCATCCTAGTAGAATTCAACTGCTAGAGAGAGTCCCTGAATGGACTAACCTCTGATGATAAGCTGGTCAATCCACACTGGCAGTGGTAGTCTACCATAGACTATCATTCCCTAGCCATTGTATTAGATCTCCTGCTTGGAAACAGGCCCACATATAAATGTATGAAAGAGGTCAGAAATCAACTGAAAGAAGTCCTACAAAAAATAAAATTCGCTAGAGGAGTTTTGGACCAGAGGGTACAAGCTATTATTGAAGATCATACTTCCAGCAATAAGGGACCGCAAACTCAAATGACAGTAGGGGAATAGGCAACTGTTCTTCGAAGACTGTTTCAGCTGGTTCGGGTCACCAGGAAGATGATGTAGCAGGAGAACCAGTTTGTTCTCAACTTTTTAGAGTTTGTACCTGATTTCCCAGTTGTCCTGTATGCATTTCCTACTAGAGAAACTGAGGTGCCTAGGTTTTTCCCAGCCTTGTATCCTCAACATCTGGAACCAGTGGATCGACTCAAATACTATAATATCACTCGTGATCTTCAGGATTGGTACGAGCAAGCCACTATAGAATGGAAAACCTTACAAACACTGATCAATGATTCTCTCCAGTTAAATGATGTTTTGGAATTGCAAGGAGAAATGCAGAGGATCAAGCTCTGTATGGGACAATGGAAAATCCAGCTCAAAGGTCTCACCAAGATCACAAATCAGCTGCTTCAACTTACTGTGGAGTCCTCTAAGATTCCTAAAAAGGATATTACAGCTAAACCATGTCTAGGGCCATAGTACAGAGAAATGGCTGAGATACTCTTTGAAGCTAGGATTAAAACAAATCAGCCTCTCCCAGAAGGATGGATCCACACAGCTTCGCATTGTCATAAATTCAGCCCAATGCTGTCTGACAAAGGGTAGACGCACTATGTATGATCCCGACACCAAGACATATAATCCTTTCATGCCTTATGAATTGGAGATGTCCACATCAAGGCGGGAGCAGCTTGAGCAAGAGGCCATTTATCGGCTTATCCAGAAGGACAATGCTGGAACTCGGACTTCTAAAGCACCAACAAAGAAGAAGGGCAAGAGAAAGCGGGCTCAGTGGAAGGATACTGGGTAGTTCCATATCAGAATCATATGGTGGATTTTCCCAGTGAGGTGCCAGAATTCCTTTGGCTGGGCACCCTTGGAATTACAATTACAGGGGTGTCAAGCACTCCACAAGCATGAAATATGGCATAAAGCTAGCAATATCAATAGAGCTAGAAACTCCAGAGGGGTACTGTCATGAGAAACATTGGCCAACTTAGGAGGAACATAGGCCAACTCATGAGGAACATCGACCAACTCAGCAAACAAACAAATGGGTTTACGGTTTAGTGTTTGGAACTCAACCTGAAACCCAAATGGGTTCCTCAACACCATTCCAAAATCAGGCGGTGGATTTTTTTTGAAATTTTGGAGTTATACCAAAATTCAAGAAAGGAGGGAAGGATGTAGAAGGCGAAGCCAGTCCCAACACGCGTGAACTGTCTCCTGGAAGCCGAATAGTGGATCAGTCACACAGTAGTAATTACCACGACACCTACTATAGTAACTCTAGAGGGCTATAAATAGGACCCATTACATTGTAATCGGGCTTCTTGATTCTTACTTCTTAGTTGAGCCTTCCAAGTATTTTTTGAGCTACAATCTCTTCGCATGTAACTTCTCTTTGTAATCATTACTGCTACTATAATCATTTGAGCTTCAATCCATTATACCTTGTACTGGTTGTTCCTAAACTATGAATTTGGAACTACAAACACTTTTCCAGTTGTCCAGTTTGTCTCTCATTTTAGTATACTATTTCAATTGAGATAACTATTTTAGTCCAGTCTCTAGTCTCTATTCTAGTTTCACTGACTGAACTAATGACTAACCAGTAGCTCTAAATTTTAACATTGGAATCAACTATCTGAAGAGATTAGCTCCAATTCCAATATCCTTTAGATGTCCCCTAGTTACCTCCTTTAGGTGTTTGGGCATTCTAATTCTTGAATTTTTCTTCAGAATCAATTGGTCTAGCCATTCTTGGTGTTATATTGTTTAAAGTTGTGGCACCACCTAGGGCACCCCTCCCAAATGTCTCATTCCCTTTTTCCTCTGAAGCTCTCCCATCTAGACTCACTGGTCCTTCCTCTTGGCTTAATTTAGTAAAATTCATAGGGCACCATTGCTATTGTTATTGTGCCCCTTGTATGATCAAGAATAATTGTGTTTAGATGAATTTTAGCTATGGAAAATATATTCATAGACTGCACAGTACTCTGACTATAGAAAGGCCCCTTGGCCCCTTTTTTGAAAACCCCCTAGATTGCATGCTCCCTCATCTCACCCTTGCCCTAACATTTCTCCTCCTTTGAAGAAGCGCTTTTGTCAAGAAAAAAAAATGTGGAAGAGATCTTCATAACAACACTAATGTTTTCCCACTTGAGCTATATGATAGTCAAGAATGTGCTTAGGGACAAGCCCCCTAGTCATGCCTAGTGGGCTGTTCAATGAAATCAAAACGATGTCTTCATTGATGACAATGTTGTCCCTATGACTGGAATAATACTAGAGTGTATAGATCAGATTGATAACTCTAGTATTGGAAATGGATCACAACACCTAATAGGTAATTAAATGGATGACCAATTTTCAATCTTCTCTTTGAAAGTTATGGAACATCTCTTCTTTCCTTGAAATTGATTGGTCGATGTTTCTCATCAGCATACTTTCTCGTATGTTTGAGAAACTTTCAACATGTCCATCTGCTCTTGGATAAAATCCTTGACTTATAGAATTTTGTCCATAGCCAACCTCGCCAAGTGGTGATGTATGTTAAAAATTGCACATAATCATCAAGGGACTAAACCTTTTCGTAATATGCTGCATTGTAATATAAGTAAAGTTCAAAATAGGGTGATAAACTTTCTCATTAGATTAATTTTTGGTAATGTATGCTCTTAGAATATCCTCTAGCAATATATTGCACATTCAGTATGTCCATTTGTCTTAGAATGATACCCATAACCAATATTGAGTTGTGTTTCCCCAACGTTTAAACACAACTCTCCCAAATTGGTTTTTCAGCTTGGGAGAAAAATCACTCACAATATGGATTAGCAATATACATAACCTATACAAATTTTCAACAAAAAACATGGCTAGCTTTAGGGTTTTTAATGTTGGACTTGGTTGGAATAAACTTACTCACTTTAGTCAACCTATTTATTACAATGACCCATACCGAGTCATGATCTCATACGGTGGTTGGTAGACCCATAGTAGCTCCATCAAAATATTTCACCTGTTATGACTAAAAAGACTCATAAGCTATCAAGTGCATGAATTTGTATGCCACTATATACATGCCATTGCTAAACATTGGGCCAATAACACCTAGTGTGCATACATTAACAAAAATGTATCTGAACCTACATTTCCATGATTGGAATGGTTCATGCTCATAGCATACATGAAACTTGATGGAGTAGATGTGTGAATAGCTATTGTAAAAAGAATCAAACACTTCCCTCATTGCTTCACAACTATTCACAATAGGCTATACGAAACAAGTACTAGATAGTCTTGCTAAAATGTTTAAAACCGTAATAGGATGAGAACATAGACCACATCTAGGTATAAATATTGAAACAATTTCATTGACATGACATAGCCTTGCTATAGATAGAATATGTATGCATAATTGTAGCCTAAAAAGTCAAAAACAAATGTCCAACCCTTTATTAATGCTATTTAATAGTACTTGTCTTGTTCAAGTAAAAAGTCTTACTAAGTATATAAAATTTTGACCACTGAAATTGTTCCCAATATGACACCCTTGAAGCAGTGTAGTAAACCAATTTGACCCACACATACAAAATCTTTCATGAAATAAAATTAAGAAAACCATGCCAGCATTAGTCCAAGATACTCATATTCTCCACATGTGTAATTTGTCTCATATAATGATAGCATGAAATATGTCATCCAGGCATGTATAAGAAGAACTTGTGTGTGGAGATAATTCAAAACACTCAGTGACATGAGTGAGAGGGATTATCATGAAATTTTCTCCACACTAGCTAAACCAAACTTGATGGCTCTTAGACCATGCTGTACACCTTGTGACTGACATCAAATGCCAAAGTGATCCCTACCTTGTAGGCCTATAACCGTCATAACAAAGGGGACCACTAAAAGGTGGATCCACAGTTCCATTATAGGAAAATTAAACATGGATAAGGAAAAATTAGTAGAGGAGGTGCTACAGACGGAAGCGTGGAGATCCCTGCAAAATATTAAAAATAGCACAACATAGTTCATGAACGACACAACTTGCATACCTGCTAATCGTACTTGCACATAAATTGAGCTATATGCAAGAGGAGAGAGACACAGGGCGACAGAGAGTAGGAAAACACGTGCATGTGCACCTTCTAGAGCGGAGTGCTACACAAACACGGAGATAGAGAGAGAAGAGAGGAGAGGAGAGAAGAAGACACAAACACTGGGTGCAATCTCCCCCCGTGCAAGAGTGACCATTTCCCTCTTCCACATATTTGATTTATAGATTTCTTGAACGGTCAAATTGGTTACAAACTAGTCAGTCGGTCATAAATGGTCAAAGCTCATAAAAGAGCACTTGAATAAATATATACATAAAATGTAATATCCCTTTTGCAATAGCCTAGCTTGGTCAAACCTTTTTCACCTGTCAGCTGCAATAAATAACAAAATACCAATTCCATAACCTACCTCTCCGTTGGAAAGAGTCAATGTGGCGGGAAGAAAAACTCTGCAGTGTTAACTTAAGAGCATAGATAAACTAGAGTTGCAAACAAACATAAACTATAGGGACCAGATCCAATTTGACTGTATAGCTCAATGCACTAGACAAAATAACAATCATTACTTAGAGACATCTACTATGATTAGCCTTGGATCAATTAGAAGGTTAGATGGAATTCATTGGTCCGACAAATTATAAACAATGCTAAGTAATTCGATTTTAGCGGCTCTTTCCTAGAAGCCTTCATTTACGACAAGCATTTCAAAATAGTCATAAAATTATGCAGGAGAACAGAGGGTTTTTATGTTTATTTATTTATTTATTTACAAAACGACATACTTAAGCTTGCCATTTAAACTTGTGGTAAGTATTATGTGAGTCTGCACCTTGTACAAATTAGCCAAACTAGGCTAAATAATTATGTCTTGAAAGTCAAATAACACAAATGACACCAGGGATACCCCTGTCAGTCAAAATTAGGACAAAGTAAAGGTCTACTTAGCTTGAGTAAAAGAAGAAGGACCTATCAAGGAGAGATTTTGGTTTGCATATTAACGAGAAGTACGAAATGTGTATGTCTACATATAGCATTTGTATTGGTAAGTGTGTGTGTGTGTGTGTGTCGGTGCCAAAAAAAATCATGGACGTGCGAGGTTGTGGACAATTGAATAGAAAGGTAGGGCCCGCAGTTTGGTGAAGGGGGAAAAAAGAGAGAGAAAATGAAATGAAATGTTATAATAACAATCGTCAAAAGCCAATGAGATGAAAATGATACGATCTTGGTGTCTAATACAATGTCTAGATAAAAGAAAATGATGTAAAAGTTCATCATCATCCTCATCGTCAAGGCGTTGTCTGAGAAGGTGTTGCAGAGGTCGCTTCAGGGCTTCGTCAATGTACGCCATCTTGTAATGTGGCATCGTAGGAATCTTTGTATGTCGTGATGTTGCATCTACACCTGGCTTCTTCTTCTTCTTTGGTATGTCGTCTGTAGTGACTGTGTATGTTGCAGAGTTGCAAAAAGTTGGTAAGCTGAGGTGGCAGCATTGGCGGGGCAAGCCAGACTCCACATCATGCATGTGCGTGTCATCGGCTACTTCATTGCTTGCTGTCCAAGTACTGGCTGTTCAGTACGTCCACAATCCAACGTGACTGGCCCAACACAAAGATGCTTCTGCAGGAGTTGAGTACACTATGACGATGATATGCTGAGTCGACACTACATGTGGATGCTCCCTCTTTTTTTTTGCGATCTCCAAAACAACCTGTGTCGAGGGCTATTGAAGGACCTTCAGTGTCCGGCCAAACTTGAAGCTCCCCAGGGAAGGGTAGGTGGAACTTTCAAGGCCAGTATGGACTCTGCTGCTCCATTGGACGGTGGAACCGGGGGTAGGCGCCGTCATAATACTAGAGGGTGACACAACTGCATGTGGTTGATGAAGAGGGTTCCTGGGTAGCTGGGAGGTGGCTAGGCGAAAGGGTTGATGAGCATAGAAGGTTCTTTGTGACAGCTTGTTGTGTTAGAGGCAGGGGAAACTGGTATTGAGGGAGCGGGCTCCTCCATTTCAGTAGGCACCAAGTGAAGGTAGAGAGATGGCTACTGCCCGGTGCCATGCAAGAGATAGATGGAGGGTGGGATGACTCAGGTGGACTCCGAGAAAGTTGTGAGGGAGAATGAGTGGGAGCGGAGCGCCTCTATATATATGGGAAGTGGGTGGGTCTTTGGTAGGTGGCCAATGATCGCATGTAGAGAACTTTTGTGCCCGTGTACTATTGTAACGAGGGACAGAGAAAGAGAGAGAATTGCATGCTTCATAGGGAGAGTATAACTGCACGACATGCAGCTGGCTGTAGACTGGAGAAGGGTGAAAAAGAATTTCGTGGTTGCAGCTAAAGTCGACAGAATCACCGCTAGTGGTGGGTGGTTGGGATGAGTGTAGAAGAATTGCTTGTGAGCTGCATGTGCAATCTACTTAGTATGCTCGATATTGGATGGTAGGCAAAAAAGGCTTCAGCCAATGGTTGGGAGGGAAGGCGGAGCTGTAGCACACCCAATGTGTCAATGTGTGATAGTGCTTTAATGCCTACAATTTGCATGGCGGATGATGATGCGGGGAGAGAGAGAGAGAGAGAGAGAGAGAGAGAGAGAGAGAGAGAGAGAGAGAGAGAGAGAGAGAGAGAGAGAGAGAGAGAGAGAGAGAGAGAGAGAGAGAGAGAGAGAGAGAGAGAGAGAGAGAGAGAGAGAGAGAGAGAGAGAGAGAGAGAGAGAGAGAGAGAGAGAGAGAGAGAGAGAGAGAGAGAGAGAGAGAGAGAGAGAGAGCAAAAGTTGGTTGGCGGGGTGTGGTTGCGTAGAGAGGTAGAGACATAGAAAAAAAAACAGTTTGGCTGGTTGCATGCCGACTTTGGGTCATGTGTGTACGAGGGTATGAGGGACGTAGATGCATGTAGCTACGGTTTGGTGTAAGCTGGTGTGCGTCACTTATTACCACTTCCATTGCTGCTAATATACCTGCCGCTGCTTTGTTAAAGTGATGATGAGGCTTTGACCTCCATGACGTAGTCAGCAGTAGTGCAGTTTCATAGTGAATCACAGCAAGCCATAGAGGTTTGGAGCTTGAGGACTGTGTTGTCATTGCTATAGATGAGCTCAAAGACCCTCACAATAGATGAGCTTGAGGACGGTGTTGTCATTGCTATAGATGAGCTCAAAGACCCTCACAATAGCTTGCTGCTGTGTTTCCTAACTAGGACTGGCACATGCGTGTCCCTCTGAGGCAGTAACACGGCACGTTTTCGATGTTGGTTTCGACATATCTACTTGGGTGACTGTCGACAGATAACAAGTTTGTCATCGTGATTTGGTGTTCATCCTTAGATGGTGTAGCAAGCCATCATTATTGTCCTTTTGTTTCATAACAAAAGAAATGAGGGTTGGTTCGCACGAGGAAAAATAACATCAATGCCTCAGGAATAAAGACAGCTTTTCAGCTCAAGATTGGACGGGTAGCTATTTTGAGTTCCGAGGGGAGTTTTTCTAAATATTTCAAATCTCCTCTTACACTATAGCCACTCTCTTAGGTGTTTCTTCCCACTATCAGAGAAATACGAACAAGAAAGTAAACAAAATCTTCCTCTGCTACTCTTTTGTCAAGATGATTCTCCATAAATATCTCAACCCTATTCCTTCTTCTCCATCTATTGTTTCTTATCACTGATATCTATATACATGCTTCTACTAGTTTAGATTTTTTTCCTATTAATTGTACATAATCCTAAATTTCTCTTTATTCTTCTCCTTCTGTTAATTTACATGTGAGTGGTTGCATGTATAACATTTGCTAAATTGCGATGCTCTTATTAACTATAATTAGGATCGTAATTAAACTATCCTTCACAAGACTTCATTAATCCGTAGATTAAGGTAATGTTGATGAACTAAACTACATAATAATCAAACTAAGAATAAAGAAACAAATAGTGAATTTGACCAACAAAGCCATCGTGTTAACAGAATTACAAAATAAGAAAAAAACTTAGCTTTGAGATACGATCACCATCATGATTCTCTTTGTCGATGTGATGTCCATATTGCCAAGAGCGTTTTCTATGCTTTGATACCACTGCTACAGACGGAAGCGTGGAGATCCTTGCAAAATATCAAAAATAGCACAACATAGTTCATGAACGACACAACCTGCATGCATACCTGCTAATCGTTCTTGCACATAAATTGAGCCATATGCAAGAGGAGAGAGACATGGGGTGACAGAGAGTAGGAAAACACGTGCATATGCACCTCCTAGAGTGGAGTGCTACAGAAGCACGGAGATAGGGAAGAGAGGAGAGGAGAGAAGAAGACACAAACACTGGGTGCAATCTCCCCCCGTGCAAGAGTGACCATTTCCCTGTTGCACGTATTTGATTTATAGATTTCTTTGGTCAAATTGGTTACAAACAGGTCGGTTGGTCATAAATGGCCAAAGCTCATAAAAGAGCACTTGAATAAATATATACATAAAATAGAATATCCCTTCTGCAATAGCTTAGCTTAGTCAAAGCTTTTCCACCTGTCAGCTGCAATAAATAATAAAATACCAATTCCATAATAGGAGGTACCTGATACACTACCCTTAACACTAGGTCTATGTGAACATGAGCCATTTTTGTGGCTATAAGCAACTCTTTGTAAATTCTTATTCTCATAGACCACAAAAAAAACATCAAAATCTTTCATGAATTTGTTCTCAACACATGAAGGGAGTTGAACAAAAATAGAAATAAACAATTTCATGTAAAATTGGTATTTTTTAAGAGCCATCTCTTAGGTACAATCGAACAAAAATCGCTAAAAAGTTTTGATGTCCCAAGTAGACTCCTTAAAAAGCTTCAAAGCACAATGATTTTCATTAAAAAAATACATGGATATGTATACAATGAGAATCTATGCATATACTATTTTTAGGGAAAAACTCTCAACTTGTTTTAGGCCTCAAAAGCATCTATATAGTTGTTCTTACTATTTTTAGAAAACCTTTTTTATATTTTGCACTTTGTTGGGATAAACAGTATACTAGAATTTTCCTCTATGTCATTGGACCTCAATGATATCCTATAATTAAGGTTTCTTGAAAAATAGACAATCTTAGAGCCAATTTTATTGAATGAGTTGCCAAGCCACTATTGTGGCTCAAGCCACTTAAGTGGATCAAACACAAACCTAGTGTTAAATCTTTCTCGTACCTGCTACCTTATAGCTATGCGTGACCAGGTCACTTGCATCCAAAACAAGTAGTGAAACAATAACTTGAAACCCTTGCTCAAATTCCAAGTACGCTGCTTAAATTACTTGGTAGATGGGTATCGTTACAGGTCACCTTGACATGAATAATGATTGTAAGCAGATTCTACTACCCCTTGGTAGTTTAAAACTTATTTCCTTGAAATCACAAGTCTGAAGGGTCACATAAAGTGACCATCAACATGTATGGAGTGATTTTTTCAATATTTGGGTCACACCTCTAAAAATTCTACTCTTATAGACACAATTGGTTCTATAGACTAAGAAAGATATCCTCTCAAGTTGGATCTTATTCACAATTGGATCATTTAAACAGTCATATCTCCCCTTTGAATGAAGAGAAAGATGCTCAAACCCCAAAGAACGTAGTCATACTCGATAGGCATTATTTGTAAAAGTAAACAGATTGCCTTCCGTGAGGTTCTCTTAGATGAGCCATATCCTATTATCATAGGAGCCACTTGCTTGATAGCCAAACCATGCCTATCTACTATAGAAGAAAAATCATCTTGGTAGTTCATGTACCTTGTATAGAGAACCAATCATATATATAATGCACACTCATGTAATACATACACTAAGAACAAGGTTGTATTGGTTGTGGAAAACAAGAGATTGCCCACCTTGAGGCGCTCTTAGAAGTGGCATGTACCATTATCATGGGAACCACTTGCTTGATAGACGGACCATGCTTGCATGTTATAGAAGAAAAATCAGTTTGGTAGTTCATGCACCTTGTGTAGAGAACCAATCATATATGTAGTGCCCACTAATACAGTCACATGCACCAAGAACAAGGAAATAAATAAGTCTCGATTGCTATTCAATAGAAGGGTGGGTAATCCTTGCAACATCTTCAAGAAAAAAACCATCCATCAAAAATCACTTGAAACAAAGAAGAACTAACCTATTCTAAAGTAATCCTACAACTCGAGTGCATGCATGCTTATAGGCCTATCTATTTTTTGTCCCGTAGCGTCTCCATACGCGTCGCTAAAATCGGAATTGCAGCATTGCTATAAGCGACGCATATATCGACGTTTTCTTTGCAACACTCATAGCGATGGTGGGGGGGGGGGGGGGGGGGGGGGGGATATCCTCGTGTATTTTTGTCGCTACAGCCATCACAAGTGTGAAGAACCTCTTTTAGTTAAAACAAGCAGCAGGTGGCAACGATGTCCTTGGAAGAGTATCTTGCATCATAGTGAAGCCAAAAAAAAGCTCGTGTGGAGCTAAGTCCGTTGTACAAACACACCTTGGACGCTATTTAGAATACCTTGATAAGGTATTCTAAATTGATAAGGCCTTGGACATATTGAAGTATCTTCCTTGATATTTTTTGATGATATACTCAAGTGCGGCCTTGCACTATCAAGAATTAATGGGAATCTTTCAAGTACGATTCAACATTGTCTGTCATTAAACTTGTATTCCTAGAATGTCGTTTTCTCCCTTAGTCCTTGGGTCATGCCATAGATCCTCAATCCATGAATGAAGCATGCACATGGGGTAGAGTCCTTGCTTCTAGCTATGCCTGCAAAGCATCTCACATTGCAATGTACAGTTCTTGCCAAATTAGAGGTCAAAACACATGAGAAAGAGTAACAATGTGAAATTTTCCAACCTGGTCACTTGTGTTTCCAAGGTAAGAGCAAGTGTCGACTCCAGGTGGAAAAACCATCTACAGCTCCGTGCTCTTTGCATGGTATTGATGTCTAAATTTCCTTTGAAATCCCTTTAGGATTGAGGGTCTTGCCTCAATATCAAGCTCATGATGGTGGCTTCTAACATATCTTAATTGGAAGCCACCTCATAGCCATGGATCTAATATACCTTGAGCCCTTACTATATATCTTATAATCCCTTTGGCTTGGTTCATGCTACACCCACTAGATAACCATTTTCATACATTCGTGAAGCCTTCCCAAGTCCATATGCTAATAAGTGGGAAGCTACTACGCCAAATGCATAAAATTGAAGCTTTGTTTTATATAATGATAGCTTACTAAATGAGCAGAATGATATCTCAGTAGTGAACCTTGATCAGGTGTCTGGGCACAAATCCTTTTGATGATTTGTCGTATACTCACATGCCATGAATGATACAAGTGCAAGGTTCAAGCTATAATAGCCAAACTACAATGTACTTGCCTTGCTATCATTGCCAATTCAAGCACAAAGCCGGGTTAGTAGGTTCTCTGTCAACTTTTGCAATGATCAACTAGATATCTGGAGAGCTTTGGCCTTTGGCCCCCTTTTGCAAAATTTTGTGTGGGCTTGTAGCCATTCCAATCTTACACCTATACAAAACTTGTTGAAAAATTTAAATACATCAAAAATATTAATTTTAATGTCATGGTGGTGCTTACCAATCAATAGAAACCTTCCTTTGTTAGTTTCTCGGGGGGTGCACTTCGTAATCTTGTTAATGTATAACGTGAGTTTGCTAGGAAGGGTTTTAAAATGCAAAAAATTTAGGCAATTTAACAAGGATACATTAAAATAAGGGGGTTTTATATTCAATTTTGGAAAAAAAATTTGTAAAATAAGGGGCCATTTTATTCATTCAGACATGTCAAAAGAGGGGGTTTTTTAAATACCAGATGAATGTATGTTATATACGGGGGTACTAAAATATTGGTGAACCCCCCGAGGTTAATTTTCAACAAGTAAGATATGGAGAGATATGGGTGATTTTTTTGTTGCATAGGGATTTGATGGGCATGTTCCAATGTCTGTGGATGGGTGTCAACTCGTCGCCTTTGCTCCACCTTGCTTTTGGAGTAGCTTCCTTGAGTAGCTTCCTCTTGCAATAGCAAGTCGTCCCAACTTACAAGATAGTGCATGATGTCATGCAACCATGACCCCCTAACAACCGCCCTTACATGTCCATTGCATGAAATAGGGCTCTTACCATGTCCTTGAAAATCTCGGGAAAAAATAGAGTTTATTGAAAAACAAAATCTACTTACGTAATAAAGGTATTGTCAAAGTCTCTCTTCACCATGGCTCATGGATCTCCCTATAGTCCCATCTTGGCACCTGCCCTTGGCCATGGGAGGGCACTCTTGACCTTTGGCACCCTTAGGATGACCTAATTTATGCAATGTGAAAAGAATAGTCACCAACAATTGTGGAAACATTCAATGCCAACAAACAAGAGGGAAGATGATGGCATCCTTTGCTTTATTGAGCACGGGCCATTGCAAAAATAGGAATTGGCAAGGAGGTCCTCATGCTACCTACAAGCACAAACTTGAGCCACTTGGTGCACGACACTTGTCCGAGGTGTGTGTATACTAGGGTCATCCCCACACCTCTCCTTGTTTGCATCCAATGTGCCATAGACTCGTGTGTGTGTGTGTGTGTGTGTGTGTGTGTGTGTGTGTGTGTGTGTGTGTGTGTGTGTGTGTGTGTGTGTGTGTGTGTGAGAGAGAGAGAGAGAGAGAGAGAGAGAGAGAGAGAGAGAGAGAGAGAGAGAGAGAGAGAGAGAGAGAGAGAGAGAGAGAGAGAGAGAGAGAGAGAGAGAGAGAGAGAGAGAGAGAGTATAACATGAAAAAAAAATATGCTTTGCATGTAATACTACATGACTTCATGCAGCCTCTCAATCCTCCATATTCAAGCTATAGTCGCTCCCCGCATCTCCTTACTCCTTTCTCAACGTGAGAGAGCAAGAGAGCCTTGAGATTTGATACGAGTGAGAGAGCATCAGAATAATAGATGCTCATTTGTGCCCAACCATCTTCTTATATAGGCTCTCTGACCCCCTTTTAGGAAACCCTTTAATTGCATGCTCCTTGGTCTTACCCTTGCCTTGATAATCTCAATAGCCAAGACCCTTTTCTCATGCCCCTCATCCACTTATTTATCTTTTCCTTTAGCTTTCCATATTGCCCTTTGCTTCTCTTATTGCTAGCTCTCCTTACTCTAGTTGGGATTTTTTATTGGTACATCTGGGATCTCCTTGATGACAACACCAAAGGTCCTATTGATTACGCACACTGATATTGGCTCTGCCATCTTTCCCTCTCTCATCTCAGTCTTCCAATTGTCAAGACATTGGCCTAAGAACTGCTTGTACTTTCCATGCATATGATAACTGATTTTTTTTTGGTAAAATCAGCTATTCCTCAACCTCTACCAGAATAATTCTAGTATCTACCTCTCGCAACCATACCACTAGTACTAGCTCCATTCTCCACGTTCTTACAGAATTTCTTTTGCTTGATTGGCTGAGGGTTGGTCAATGCAATTAGGGATACCTCTTTACCTTCCTTGAAGTAATGTATCTTTTTTTTTTCGAGAAAAATATCCTTCTATTAGTTAATGAAACTGCCCATAGAGCTACAACCACCTCTACAAGAGAGAGCTACAACAATCATGAGGGGGAGACTCTCTCGATGAAAAAACAACTTATGTACAATGAGGCTAAATCAAGAGATGGGAGGAGGGAAAAGCCACATGAGTGGACAATAGTGCCATTTGAGCACACACTCAACCATGGTGAAGAAAGGCCTAGGGCATCAGAGTCGAAGGAAATCCTCTCTATGCTCCCTCATGCGGTCGAAGCTGCCCTAGAGTCTCTCGAACTGTCCTCTGAGAGTATGGATCAGCTCTAGCTAGACATACCAAACTGTCTCTGCTGGTAGTATAGGGTGAGCCTCGAAGATGCGAAAGCAACGGGCCCGCCAGATAAACTAGAGTGGCAGGCCGCAGATGAGCTCCCAACACTCCTCTCTCTCATTTCACCACTCTTGTGGAGTAAGCTTTGTAGCGGGCTGGCGTGTAGGTCGACTTGCCTTACTCCGTCGACTTCAGCGGCTGCATCATCATGGATGATGACGGCAAGAAGGTGATCTCGTGCATGCGTGGTCTTTGCTCTCAGCTGTTTAGACACTACATACTAAACAAATGGAGTGAAGTACCAAGTGATTTAAAAAATAGAGTCATCAGCATACTTCATGATGAGTTTCCCGTTCCAACACGGGATCAACGCTTCAATGAAGACCTGATGAAGATTCGAATGCGCGAATACTGCAAACACAAGCGTTCCGAAGTGCAAAAAGCAATCAAGCATGGGTGGAACATGCCAAATTGGCTAGCCAAAGAAGATTGGAAGAATGCAAAGAAAGCAGCGCGCGAGAATCCCGACAAGTGGAAGCAACAAAAGGATGCAGCCAGAGCGCGAGTAGAGGCAGGGAGCTCGCACCACTTGGGGAGCGGTGGATGGGCATCATTTGAGGCCGATTTTGTAAGTGTTTTCGCATTGCTCTTTATGTTCGATAGTTTAGGGTTTATGAGTTTTTTAATTCTAACATAATGAAATCTTTGTATGTTTTGACAGTGGTCGATGACAGGACGTGATCCCACACCGTACGAGCGCGAGTACGCAGGCAGGAAGGGCTTAAACGCCCTGATGGACATTCTTAGTTCTCGTGGTGGCATGGTTAGTATTAGGGTTTACTCTTTTCTATTTTTTATATTGTTTTATAAATGTCGTTATATGTTTATACTTACTGAAAGCTGTCTTATTGTCTTTTTTTGCAGAATCCGACAGATACGCCGCTTGGACGCGATGAGACGTCTGATTAGACGACGTTAGTTTAGCTGTAGCTAGATAGCATTAGTTTAGGGTTTCTCATAGCTTATGTATCATGAGACGGATTTTATACGTCTTTTTGAACCATGTATATTATTACATTTGTCACCGCACTTCATTTTGCCAATCAATTCTTTATGCCTATGATGTTGTACAATTGTCATTATTACATTTGCCAATCAATTCATTTTGCCTATGATGAGTACAATTGTCAATTTTACGCTTGTCAATTTTGCAAACAATGCATCTTGTGGGTGACTATTTTGGGTCTATTATCTACCCTTGCACTTTTTTTAAAAAGTGAATCAAGTACAATATGGTTGATGGGTGGCAGGGAATATTATTCATTAAGCACATGAAAGTTGTTGGTACATTACTCAAACCAAAAGCAAGAACTGTAAATTCATAATGCCCATAACGTGTATGAAAAGCAGTCTTTGGAATGTCCTCGGCCTTGATGCGGATTTGATGGTAGCCAGAACGAAGGTCGACCTTTGAAAATATTGTGGCACCACTCAAATGGCTAAGCAATTCATTTATGTGAGGAAGAGGATATTTGTTCTTAATGGTCTGTTTGTTTAACCCCCTGTAGTCAATGCATAACCTATATGTACCATCCTTTTTCTTTTGGAGTAACACAGGACTACCCCAAGGAGATACACTAGGTTTAATGAAACCCTTTTTCAAAATATCAAGTTGTATCTTGAGCTATTTAAGATCATCAATATTGAACCTGTATGGAGCCCTTGAATAAGGTGTTGCTCCTGGATATAGATCTATGGCGTGGTCTACCGCTCTAGGCGGAGGCATACCAGGAAGATCGTCCGGGAACACATCCTTAAATTCATGTAAGAGATCCTCTACAAATTCTGGATTTGCCTCTTTCTGTTTATTCCCAGAATCCTCTTTAATCTCGTTAGCAAACACAAGAAACGTCTCACACCCTTGTCTCACCCCCCTCAAAAGTTTCATGGCAGAAATCAGAAGTGATTTTGTATTTCTCTCCTCAGCTTTAATCGCATGACCATCTCTATTTTTAAAAACCAACTTACCCCTCTCACAATCAATCAATGCATGATTCGCAGCCAACCAATCCATTCCTAAAATGTAATGGAATTTGCCTTAATATGTGAGAGTAGCGGAATTTAATGAGAGTACTTTCAAAAAATGATTTTGTGAGCATAGCGGGTTGACGTAATTGAAGATAGCAACATAATCATAGCAATTAGTTAACTTGGCATAGACAATACTTTTGTAAGAGAGAGAGTTTAGAGAACATGACAACAGTTGAGAACCGGATTTATGTGGAGCCGGTCCCCCCTCCAATAGGCATTTGTATTATGATTTCTCCCATTTAGAGATACTTGTTACAATACATTCATTGTGTTCCTTGTGACCTAGGTGAAGCAATGAAGATGGAAAGCTTCATGCATCACCATCATAGCATAACCTAAACTTGAAGAAAGCTTTAACTATACCAAGCCTCAGTCCCAAGACCTCAAACACCTTCGAAGGTGGAGAGAGCTAGCAGGTAATGAGGGTAGGGAAGAGGAAGAAGAAACATTTCATACGAGAAAGAGCTAGTTCCTCACTTATCATAACTCTTGAGCTAGCATACATAATAGCATAGTAATGAAGAAGAAGGAGATGACAAGCTCAAGCATTGAATCATGGCTCTTGGTTGGATTTGCACTCCATAGCCAAGAGTGTTGGTGTAGGCTCTCAACCTCTACTTGCTTGGAGAGGGAGCTCTTGCACTTTGCATAGCACACCATGAGAGTGATTGTGAGTGTGTGTGGGTGAGTATACCCCCTAAGCACCCCCCTAGCTTGCTTGGGTCGACCCCCCCTTGTAGCTCATGCTTGAAGCTCATTGGACCCCTCCAGGCCTAGCCAATCACAAGCAGGAGCCATTACAAGCAACATGGGTAGCCTTGGGACAAGTGTCCCCCTTTCCCCTTTGAGAGAGAGGACTTGATAAATGCAAAAACAATTAGATAATTCAAGTAATTTATCATTGGACCCCTTTGAAGCCTAGCCAATAGGCTTCAAGCAACACATGAAGGTAACATGGGTAGGGACCTGACATGTGTCCTTGCTGCCTCTTCAAGTTGGGGCTTCCCTTGTGTGTGTGAGTGGGTGTTCTCTCTCTAGCCCCTAGGAAAAGGGCTCGCCCCCCCTCTTGTAGGAATGTTTTTGACTTTAGGTGATCAAGCACCTTACTTACCAAGCATGACAAAGCACTTGAACTAGGGGGTGTTCCCACAAGCATCTCAGGCAAGCTTCTCAAGGCACCTCAAGTACCTTAATCATGCAGCAAGTCAAGCACCTCAAGCATGGAGTAAGTCAAGCACCTCAAGCACCTTAATCAAGCACCTCAAGCAGGACAAACACCTCAATCACGACAAGCACCTCAAGCAGGTCAAGCACCTCGAGCTTGGGCCGGGTTCCCACCTCAAGCTCAGCCCTAGCTTACCTAAGGTCAAAGGACTTTTTCACACATTATTGGAGGTCTTCAATGAAGCTAACCCTAAGGTCTTATGCTCCATTGGTTAGCCTTGCTCTTGATAGACCATCTCCCATTTGGGCCCCTTTACTATTGGCCCCGTGTTGAGATAGATCTATAAGCACATATCTATATCCTAACACTTGTTCCCGTTTATTCTCCCACATTAAGTGATCAATTTAATATGAGAAAATCATTTGGGTTGGTTAGATATTAGATTTTATGACATAAAATTACATCCCGTTCACCCATGCCAATAACATAAAATTCTCCCGAATGTTTCTCTTTGTTCAGCAAAAAAGGTAAGTTTTGAATATGACCCTGTGTATAATGTTTCTTCCCATTGGCCAATTCTACAGGTCTCCTAATGTGGGAATCAGGATTCAATTTCAAAGTCTGCGCAAGCTTGTTAGACATAAAACAATGCGTACTACCCGAATCAATGAGAAAATTCACAATTTTAGTTCCTATCTTACCCCGAATTCTTATAACGGATGCCCTTAAATGATGAACAAACGTTGTCATACATTTCATAGGAATTTCAGAGCACTTACCTTCCTCACTCGCTTCCTCAATCGTGGTGTCCATCGCATTCATATTGGCTTCCATTCGTGCAAGAACTGCTTTATCGATCTCCTTATTTGGGCATTCGAACGTCTTGTGTCCTTGCTCACCGCAACGGAAACATAACCCAAATCTCCTTGCTCGTTCCAGAAAAGCCGGATCATGTTGCCACCACAGCGGTTGTCGTCTTCTTTGATTCTGATTTGCATCATTTTGACCCAAATTTTGATTGCGGTTGTTTACAGCATTCTGATTTGTACTCTGATTTCGATTGAAATTTTGATTCTTATTTGAAAAATTATTGGGTGGTCTTCTCTGATTATTTGTAAAATTCCTTCGGGGAAATTCAGTGTTTGTCTGAAAAGGCCTATTCTGCATTCTATGCCCGGTAGATATAATTCTGCTTGGAGTAGGGTTGTGGCTCTCATACTTCACCTTCTTCTCATAATTTTCGGCCTTCACAATAGCATCTAGAAAATCGGTAGCCCCTGCACCCTTTACTTGATAATACAGATCTTTACACAGTCCTTCGATAAATTTGTTTGTCAACGCCTCTCCTTCTACTTTAGGTGCATACTTGTGAAGTCGCAAAAACTTCTCCTTATACTCATGTACAGTAAGACTTGGCTCGTCCTCAGGTTGCTGCTGAAACTTGTAAAACTCCATCTTTTTATCCATCTCATAGTGTGAAGAACAATACCTTTTATACGCTTGCGTTTTAAATTCCTCCCAAGTGATTGGAGTAACCTTTGTTCGCTGTTTAAGGTATGCTTTCCACCAAAGCTTTGCGGTTTGTCGAAGATGAACAGAATAATAGAGATGGGCAACAAAAGATAGAGAAAGAGATCTTTGTATTGATGGATTTTTGTAGAGTTTTGATACAATAGAGGTATAGGCGCACTCCGTTGTACGGAGCTCGAACCTCCCGACCACCCCGGAGCTTCAGTCCTCTTGCATGCAGCGTCTCACTCGCACTCACACTCTCACTCGCACTCGCACTCGCACTCGCAGAAGAGGAGATCTGTGAATGATCCCCAAACGCACCACCCATCCTGCTTTTATCCTTGTTTTTCTCAAAAAGCCTGCACGATTTTTGCACCAAGTATACCTGCGAGAATAATATAAGAACGTGATCGCTAAGCGATCCGTAAAGGTTAGATTTCTATCATGACACTTTGCACAGATCCTGTTTCACACATTGATTTCTGCATCGCCTACAAAATAGCCAAAAGAACATACTCCTGCAACCAATTGAACATGATAATCAAAGTAAAAAACATAATTATATACCTTCATAATCTCAATTGCCATACTCTACCATGAAGAAACAATCCACTTCTTGGTTGATAGCAGGGAGAACTGTATGATGTTGTATGTCTGTCTGTCCCTGTGTATACTACACTGCTGCTACCTTCTGTTTGTTTTCATCATAACTTTTACAAACGAACTCAGAACAGAGCAATCCTGTAGACCAGACCTATTAGGCAACGCGAACAGAATTGCGAAAAACGTCTGTATTTGGCTAAAAATGCAACTTTTAGTTCGCGACTCTTAAAACCTCTATTTTTGGGTCTCCACTACTTTTACATCTTATTTTAAGCCTACCCATGCATTTTAAGCTAAAACACATAAATATAAAACATTGATATTAATAAAAATCTCAATTTTACTTTTCATAGACAGACTATCTGTTATTCATTAATCTTTATCAAATACGTCTTTAGTGTATTATTTAAAAAAAGAATATATGTTCTCTCTTAATATCTCAAACTCATTCATATAAGCTCTATTTAATAGACTATTCAACAATCTTTCAAATCGTGCTAAACGAAAGATATGCCCTGCTACATTCTTTTCGACTTTAAGAACTTCAAAGATTAGTCCTATTACATTCTTTAAGCGGGAAACGTTTTTGTCATGCTTGCATTCTTATGTTCGAGAGAGGGTGGAGTATGAAGATCCAAGCACTTATGATGAAGCCGTTAGAGTTGCCAAAGCAAAGAGTCGAAAGATGAAGAAGAAGATGGAGGCAAGATGGCTATAGTCAGCAATCACGACAGCCAGTCGACCTAAGCCCAAGCAGATTGATGGGCATCAAGAGGTAAAAGCTCCTTTTTTGTTGATATGCATGTAATCAAAGCCCGTGAAGCTGATGCCAGGCTAGAAGAGCTAAACGAAGTGCCAACCAGGGCTCAAAAGGTGTGCCGAGGCATATTCAGGATGCCACCCAGTTTGTTTCCTCAAGAGAGTGAGGTCGTAAAAGCTTTTCAAGAAGAGGTGCCAAATCTAGAGCCAACGAGGCTGACAGCCAAGGTGCAAGAACTGACAAGTGGAGAAGAGGAGTTTGAAAGTTCTCAAAGCTCCAGCAGCAGTTTGGACACAGATAGCATGTGGGAGAAAAAGTCCCGGTCTTCTAGGTACGAAACTTATGATGTTTTTCATGTAGATGAAGTGGACAACAATGTATGTGAGTTGCCTGCCAGCCAGCTAATGGTTGAAGAGAAGTATAGTGTTTCACCTTGTGTGAATCTGCCAGTCGAGTAGCCCTATCAGATGTTGTGTGATGGTGAGTTGCTATTGGAGGAAGAAGCATGGTTTGATGGTGTATCAGACCTAATTGAAGAGCAGGTTTTTGAGGATGGCTTGCAAGAGCTAGAAGCAAAAGCTGTGGTAGATCCAGTTGATTTTTCTATGCAAGGGTGGGGCAACCTTGCCTTGGTGAGCCTGTCGAGGTGTACTTTGAAGTTCCAGAGTTTGTGGGTAGCCGTGGAGAGTTAACTCCGGCAGATGACTCTATGGAAGCTGATACAGGTGCAGCCTATGAGGGTGAGGCTCCATGCAATGAGGAAGGTGCCGTCAACCTTGCAGGTGATGAGGTGTTTGAAGAAAAGGTTGTCGCTCTAGCAAGTCATACTCTTGAGTATAAAAAGATGGTTTTGGAGCCGTTTACAGAGGGTTTGGATGCAGGTTTGCAAAGGGATCAGTTTTGCTTGGCTATGCAGCAAGTGGACGCAAATGGCAGGGTATTGTTGCTTCATGCTATGCTATTGATAGCTATGTTGTTGCAAGTTGCTTTGCAGGGTGTACTATGCAGGTTTCAATGCTCATTTGATAAAGATGATGATGTGAAAGGTTTTGTAGTAGATGACATGATAGCAGCTTATGGTACCAAAGCTTTAAGTGGTCGAAAGCTTATTTGTGCTTGGCAAGGATTGTGGCTACAGGGTGACAAAGCTCGATGCTATGAAGAGCTGGAAGGATGGCCTGTCTATTGGCATACAAATGCAAAGGAAGATTTGGATATACATGCTGTACAGGTGGATGGCCACGGCCATTGTTTTGTTTTTAATCCAGCTGGATCCTACACTATGATTGGGGAAGCTATGAGCTTTCCATTTGACCCTGGCGGGTGATGCAGTAGCTGATGCTTTTCTCTCTATCTCTATCCTATCTATATAGCCACAATTTATTATGCAGTCTATGTAGCTCTTTTATATCATTCTCTCTACATAGTTCTATTTTACCTAAATAATACTATGGTTGAGCATGAATGCTCAACGAGGGGGTGGGCAATGATGGTACAGCCAAATTCTGTCGACCTAGGGAAGTGCAGGAAGCGTAGGCATGAAGGTTTGCAAGAAGATGGTACGATGCTTGAGAGGTTGCTTGATGCAAGGTACAACATGTATCGCCTGAATGGGTATGTCAAATGTGGCTTCTGACAGGTCAAAGGTGATTTTCAAGCTCAGCCGCTCGGGTCTCTTAAAGTCTCTTGCACGGGCTAATACCATGCTGTGTATGTTAGGTGCTTGCCCCGCTCGCACAAGGTCTGAGTTTTGATGATGCTTGAAGATAGATGGATAACAGTTTATGATCAGGAGTTGACGGCACGCAAAGTGATTCTTTTCGGTGGAGTTTTAGGGTATATAAAGTTTGAGGCGGATGATCGGTCTTGCTTCTGCTCATTGGCAACGTGACGGGAAGCTAGTCACATTTTTATGAGGGGGTGGAGCTCAAGCTTCGAAGGGTGTGCAAGAGGAGAGGTTGAAGGAGGTTTTTCGACGACCACCGAGCGTCACTAGTTGATAGTGTGTGATCGGTCACTAGTTGATAGTGTGTGATCGGTCGCCAAGCGAGGTTTTAAAAAAACATGCCTTTAAGCTATTCAAAGGCAAACAAAAAAGCTTTTGTCGTGCTGCAGTCGACGAACAGTGCCAACAGAGAAGAGGGCGACACTTGGGGGGTGCATGGAGGAGCGCTAGTTGGATGACAACGGGGCCATGCAGTTGCAAAGACATGGTTGGGGGCCGAGGAGGGCTCGTAGGAGCACTGGATAGGCGGGTAAGTTTGGGGGGGCGGCCAGTTGATACGGAAGGGCCGACTGCAGCAGGCAGCGAGTGGCAACCCCTCAGGGGCTGGAAGAGCAGGAGGAGTCGCCAGAGGGCGAGGAAGAGCCGAGGGATGCCATGGGCTGCATGGTAAGGGCCTGAGGCCTTGTGAACAGGCGACGGGAGGGCCGCTGGAGGACCGGCAAAGGGCAGCGCTGCAATTGGTGGTCAAGGGGGCGACTGCACCAGGGTGGCATCCGGTTGATTGCAGAGAAGAGAGGAGTTGGCGGCCAAAGGAGGTGGCAGGCAGGAGGCGGCTACAGAGCTGCTACAGAAGGCCGCCAGTGAGGGCTTGAGGTGGTTGGCTCGTGCATGACAGAGGGGAGCGTGGGTTGCATCAAACGAGGGGGCAGCTCTATGGCATGAGGGGAGTCGTCTGCAAAAGGGAAGATAGAGTGGCCGTGAAGAGGGACAACCATCTCGTGAGAGTGCAGTAGAGGAGAAGGTGGAGGCGCTCAGGACAAAGCAAGGGAAAGATGGTGGTTGCCATCGGTTGACTTGTCAAGGCATAAGAGAAACAGTTCGATTGTTAAGCAAGGAAAGGAGCACTACAAGCACTCTGGAAGGCCGAGACAGGCACATCAAGAAAAAACCGATCCATGAGAGAGGCCAAGGGCGATTGATATGGGGAAACGGAAGCTCCCATACCTATTGTAACTACCCTTGATAAGAGGAGCTTGTCAGAGCCAAGAAGCGAGAAGGCGTTTTCTTATGGAAAGCATTATTGTCAACTCTCTTTAGCAAAGCCCACTGCATCGACATAATGATGATCTCTATAGTTATGGCGTTTGAGTGGATAAGCTACATATCTCTTTTGCTCTCATGTGTGTAAGTGTCGAGTATCTGAATGTTCTTGTGCAAATGAGGTTCTCCAAAGGATGTGGGTATTATGGTAGGTCGGGTATATGTATTCTTTAGTGGTATGTCGTTAGCATAGGAATTTGTGTATGCCAGAGATTCGGCAAGGGGATGTGGGTAGATTTGTTTGGGAATGCATATCTTTGAGGGAGAGTCTTCTCAACGGTCAAAAAAAGTAAAGTCATGTTGATATGCTTGGTTGTGGATCATATACAGTTAAGGGTTGGTCGGGCATGGGCTTTGACAATAATCGTTGCTAGGTTGTGATTCAAGGTGTGTGTTCAATAGGGGATAGGGGTGCTGTCAAATCACTGGGCTATAGAGAGGCATTCACCAAGTGTACTGGTGGTTTTCTCACTTCCCCCTTTCCAGCGTTCCACCTCTGTTGCTAGTCTCGCTTGCTCTATCGGTGAGAGAGCAAGTTGAATGGTGGGCTCTGCGGGGTCGGGCGAGGAGACTTCATTGGAGTCCCTCTATGGTGGAGCTTGAGCCTCCATCTGTGTCTGCTATTGTGAAGAAAGGGCGAAAAGGTGTTGGCGAACGGAGACCTCCGGCGGGACCGAGCACGTCGCAAGTGCTATCGAGAGCAGTCAAGCAGGACTGAAGTGGGCGAGGAGGAGGTCCACGGGCAATGTGCATGCGGGCGAGGAAGCGGGCAGGCAGGCGGGGAGGACAATGGGCAGGCAGGGCAGCGGGCAGGGCAATGGGGTAAGCAGGGCAGCGGGCAGGGCAGGCAAGGCAACGGCAGGGTAGGTGGATAGGCGGGTGGGCAGGGGGGCAGGGCAGGGGACAACGGATACGTAGCAGGGAGGGATAGGTAGCAGGGAGGTGGGGAGCGAATGTTTGATCTATGATCTCAGCTATCTATTTTAACAATTTTTTTCCTTGACCATTGTCCTCCCTTAGCTTCTTGCTCTTGAACCCACTTAGAAACGAGGCTCTCATTTGTTTCTTTGAGGGCGGCTCCTGTAACTGTCTAGTGAAACCTTTAATCTTTTCTACATAGATCCTCACTATGAGTTTACCCTACTAAATCTTATCTAACTCATAAAAGAAATCTTCATCATTGCAGTTCTCACCATATTCTACGCCCTAAAGTCTTTCTTCAATCTACTCTAAGCTCTCAACCTACATGCTAGATAATGGTTATACCACTTCCTAGCTACATCCTTCAACATGTGAGGAAAGTATTCTACCTAAACATCCTTGTCAATGTCCTTGAGGTCAAAATGTTGTTCAAACTCTTAGCTAGGAGCATTTGGTTTATACCTCTTGCTATCTTTTAATGTTCAAAATGCAATTTTTAGTTTATTGGCCTTTTCAGGGTGTCTGGGTTTATCACAATGATTAGTTGTGTATCTTATTCGATGTATGTATTTTTCATAGTGATCATTTTCTTACTCCCAGCATTGGGGTTTGACATGGTAATTATCATCTCTCTCGGTTATTGTTTCAAGATCTTTTCCTCAATGAGTTTTTGTCATCAATTCATAGTGTTTGTGCCTATGTTTTCTTGATTCATCAACATCACTATTGATGTTAGCTTTCACATGTTAACTATGTGAATGAGAGCATCTCTCAACCCTCTCTAAATGCCCTCTCCTTGAATGACCTGACTATTTTATAATCTCGATGGGTATCAAAATTTCGAATTCCTAGTTCTACTTTTGTCTCCTTGCCTAAAGATGTGGCTGAAGATCATGAGACTTCTATGGTGATCCTTCAACAACAATACTATTATGATCCTGGTCCTCAGCAACCATTCTGGTGGATCTCCTACCTCTTATTCAGCATCGATTAGGCATTTTGTGTTGTTGATTACTTTTTAGTCCTAGATTGGGAGATTGATTCTTGTCAAGAGCATTAGCTCACCACCGTGACTGCTAAAATGGAATGATCTAGGGACTTGACAGCTATTCTAGAGTTAAGACTTAAAGAAACTAACTAGTTCATACTTGAATGCCATATGAGTTGATCTGGTTCAAATACCATAGTCAGATCATTAGATGGCATAAAGTTCAGACAAAGCAGACTTCAAATGAAAGATTCAAACTAGACTAGCACTTGACTTCAGAAAATTCCTGAACTGAAATGAGCAAACAAGTTCAAAGTATGAGACATTAACTGAGACAACTCAGAATGTGGTTCAGAGTTAGATTATAGAACATAGTTTAGAGTACAACTGGCTCAACTTCAGATTCATATTTAGATACAAGGCTATAAGACTCTAGAATGACTGATTGAGAGGCGCAAATGATAGAAAAGACTAGATCCTCAGCTCTCCTAAATGATAGAGTGAAAATATGAAGAGTTACAAGAGTCCAATATGACTATAATGAGATTAACGGGTCCTATTCATAAGTGTTGGTGATGGGTTCTAACTGCTTGGCATAGTCATAAAGTATGGAACTGCTCTATTGCACCTCCATGTGGCATTTTGCAATGGTGGTAACTTTGGAAAGCCTTAGCCTGTAGGCTTTAGAGAGAACTTGTGGAGGCATCTCTCTAAAGAGTACGGTCCTGGGGCATTCACTAAGTAAAATTTTCTTATATCACATGTGTTCACCAAAATGGAATTTGATTACCCCTATACCCCTCTTGCACACACGAATCTGTATATTAACAAGAAATCATAATTCCTTCTGTTGAATGCACGTACTATGTTACATATACTTTAGTGAACTCCTCGGGAGTCTGGTCCCGCGTGGATGAGTTTGAGGCATCTCTCTAAATAGGTTGATACCACTATCTACAAACAATTAACTATGAAAAGTTCTAATTTAGAGGGTTTCTGACTTTATGGAAGGTTTATGAGTTTGCTTGGGCATAATTAGCCAATTGGGCAATACTACCCACACAAAATCTTTTAGTGCTGAAAATTAGCACACGGTTATAGAAATATATATTAAAGAAGGACCATCACTAATATGCTCACAAGCACACAATCACATATCCTTTCAACACATATGTACACACACACACACACATAGTGAATCTCACCTTTAAATTTCCCACAAGAAGTAGATCAAGGAAGAAGAGGAATGTATCAAGAACTTCTTGGATGACCCCTTAAAGCTTTACCAAGTATGTGGTGCAATTATATGGATGTACACGTATATTTGTTGTTGCTTCCATCCACACCAATTGACATATTGTAGAGTTTTTGGCTCTTTTCATAAAACTTCACTTCATTTTGGATATATTAAATTTTTTTAATTTTTGATAAAGGAGAGGATTGTGGGGATGGAAAGTAATTACCTAGGACAAGTGTGTAGGGGAGGGAGGGAGGGAGGGGGGGGGGGCGGGGGGGGGGGTTGTTTGCAAGATATGAGTTTCATTAGCGGAAGAAATGCAACAACAACAAACCTATGAATCCCTAATCATAAATGACATCCGATAAGGGATCAATACGATCAACTCAATGAACTTGAATATTTGCTTCAAAAAGCACCATTTTTAGCCCAATATTTGCACCGTTGTAGCTCTCTATGCCATCATATATGCCATTAATCTGGAAGGTGTAGTTTAAAGAGTATCATTCCTTCCCACTTCCTACCACATATAGTGACACCCATCATTCTATATGTGACACCCATGATTCCCTTTTGATCTTTTCGTGTCTGTATATGGTTGTCTTCTTGAAGTGACTTGCAATTTAGAGGGCTGTTGGCATCCAATTTTCCATAAAAACAGTGTCATGCGTCTATGTGGTGGACACTGGACAGTATCAAATGATCAGTTAGCAAAATGTCTAAAGGGAAGGTGGAATCTTGACTATTGATTGTGAAGACTTCAAATATAGGGACTTTTTGACTATAGGGAAGGGTTAAGGATTTTTTGCAAAACATGGTTGGCCAATTGTTGGGTACACAATTAGCAAGTGGGTACATATTATTGCTCTTCCTGTCATTATCTTTTGCTTTAGGCAGAAATGCAAGGAATAGTCATTCCCACTCATGATTTTTTTTTTCAAAGGCAGGGGTCCATATCGAAGGTGCCAGGCATGACGCAGGATGGATGTTACGCCGTTTGAAATTGTGACTCTCTCTCTCTCTCTCTCTCTCTCTCTCTCTCTCTCTCTCTCTCGTTGTTATTTTTCTTCATATATTTAATTAGATATCCCAGCTAATTGCCACCTGAGCGATGATCTGGGAGGCTGATTGTAATGAGGGCCTTGCAGATCAGTAGCTTGTGGAGAAGACCATGGGGAAGAGAAAGCTTTCTGCAGCTAGCTCCACTGCTAGCTATTGCGAGCTTAATATAGCTGATTCTTGCTCGCTACCCGGCAAAAACCCTCTGCAGCTGCAGGAGACAATACTTAGCTCTGCAGAAGCTGCGGGAAGGGCGGGCAGCAACAGTACTAGTACTACTCATACGAAAGTGAGACGGCGCAAGTCGAGGGCGAAGCCCAAAGTGCCAATCAAAGAGTTGTCCGCCGACAGGTTCACCTTCAGGGAGATGGTGCATCAGCACACGGGCCTCTTGCATGCGCCCTCGAGGTTTCCGTCTCCTGCAACTACAAATCCCACGCATGAGAACGAGGCCTCAACATCTTCTGCATATTTCAATAGCAGCCATAGCTACGACTTTCCTAGTGCAGGTACATACAATTAACAGCACGACACAATATAATTAGCCCTTGGAATGTGTAATAGGACGAAATAAGTCGATGTGTTAAGTATAATTAAGTCATAGGCTGATCAGGTGTCTGATAATCTCTGCTTAGCACCTTCCATGTATAACGTATACACATAATCTTTGCTCTTATTTAGAGGTAGCTTGTCTAGTGATCACAACCTTTGCATAGTCCTATTTCACACGAACATTTAGAAATTTGCTCATGTAGGAAAACAGAGTCTTTTTCAGTGTTTTTCGTGCAATGCATAACATCATGAGCTTCTGGTCGAGAGGCACCGCATACCTAGCTAGGTACGATTGGGGGTAGGGGACCCCGGCCCCCCCCACCGGGCCGGCGGTCTCCTGCCCCCAATCATACCTAGGTAGGTATGCGGTGCCTCCCTCACAGAAGCTCATGATGTTCAGGTAAGTCACAATGTCCTTCATATAATTATAGCTCACAAAATTCTCCTAATTTTCTGATCTTGCAGTTAACTCTCTCATGAACTCCCCATCTTGCAATAGTGGATCGACGAGATCGCCTCACCCATCACTTATATCATTTGCAACATCAGGCGCTCAATTAGTTGATGCTGCTTATGAGCCTCAGCTTATTAATGACTACCCCACAAAATCACCAAGTTACACAGATCTAGAGCTTATGATCACAAATAGCAACTTCATCAAGCTTGCTTGTGTTCTTCTCCAGCAGATCACCTCTCGGCTGTCCTCCAAGTACATGCTGCCTTAATTAGTGTTGTAATTGCCCACCGCAGATTTCTATCATTCACCGATACCGACCACTAATCATTATGACTCTGACAACATTGCAGCTGTTGTTGATGGGGCATATGGCGAATATGAGAAATTTTGTAAATATTTCTCCAATTGTACAATTAATGTCGCTAATCCCAAGATACTTTGATCGCAGTACTATACTTCTTATTCATCACACGTTTTTCTATCTTTTTGCAAATGGCAGACTACAGCTAATATCCTTCAATACGTTCTTTCTCTACAGATTTTCTCCTTCCCCAATGTTAGAGAAGAGGCCTACCTTACTGGCACTTATTTTGTTGTGACTACTTCCATAGCAATGATACTATCACAAGAAGTTTTGGACAAATTCTCACAATAATTCCCACATTGTGACTTACCTGAACATCATGAGCTTCTGTGAGGGAGGCACCGCATACCTAGCTAGGTATGCGGTGCCTCTCGAGCAGAGGCTCATGATGTTATGCATTGTACGAAAAACACTAAAAAAGACTCTGTTTTCCTACATGAGAAAATTTCTAAATCTTCTTGTGTACCTTCACTAGTGGTGTCTCTTTAGACTTAGGACATTACATCCTATACAAAATATCCATTTTACAAAGAAGAACATTGGTATTGCAAATCAAATATAAGTAAACTATGTGCCTATTAGGAAGTTTTGAACATAACTTTTAAAGTAAGGCACATTAGTACAACACACAAAAAGAAATCATAGCATAAATGAAATGAAATTCTATTGGATGGTCTAATAGAAGTTAGATGAGGAGAACACGAAACATCTTTCATGTGTAAAGAGACTTGAAAGCTTGTGTACAAGATATGCATTCATATTTACATCCCTGGCTAAGCAAGGGAGTTTTCCCTTTACTTGTCCTGTTTATGCTTGCTTGACCTTTTCTCTATTTACTCTCTCTACACACACACACACACACACACACACATACATTGAAGTAGATCTACATACACATTCATGTTTTCTTAGTCAAGAATTCATGTTAAATTGAGCTAATTTTTTTATTGCAGTACTCAATCTAGTTTATGTTTCATGATATAGTTAGTTACCGTAGGGGTAATCTAGGGCTAATCAAGGTTTAGGGTTGGTTTAGTTCAGGATTTTTTAGATTTAACATAGAATTCTCTTAGGATTATTTTATGGTAAATGGCTAAGATTATTTTAGGGTGTAGGATGAGCTAGTTTATGATTTCTTAACACTAGTCTGGTACCAAAACAAGACACTTTAATGCTACTTGCATTAGACGGTATATCTAAGAAAACACTCTTGATATGCTTAAATATGTTAGCTAGGGGGTCTTTCAAAATATAACCTTGCATTTTGGAATCTACCATGATGAAGAACTATACTCATCAAGTTGACCCTCGTAAAACTACAATTAATGCTTTGAAGAAATCAACTATATATGCTCAAGAAAAAATGCAGTGACCTGGTAGGAAATTAAACGTGACTTTTTCACAATTGTGCTATAGAAAATTGAAAGTTTCATGTGCAAAAAAAATCACTTTAGAGTATGTAAAATAATAGAAATTTCTACGTATTTGATATTTCAAGCATATTGTTGTATACAAAGAAAAATATGTTTTTGATTTATTTGTGAGTTTTAAAAAGTGACACATTGCTTACCCTTCCCATTGAGGACTCAAGGTGACAAGTAGAAGGGCTTTAGTATCTAGAATTTATATTTTAAATATTCAAAATTACGTAGGAGAAAACGTTGATATTTTCATTCTTGAGACATAAGCCTTCAAAACCTCTAGGACCAAACTCCTGGGGAGTTCACTAAAGTATATGTAACATAGCACATGCGCTCAACATAAGGGATTTTAATGTCTTGTGAATTTACAGATTCATGTGTACAAGAGGGGCATAAGGGGTAATTAAATTCCATTTTGGTGAATGCACGTGATATAAGAAAATTTTACTTAGTGAACATCGTGGGACCAGACTCTTTAGACAGATGCCTCCACAAGTTCTCTATGAAGCCTACAGGTTGAGGCTTTTCAGAGTTACTACCATTGACAAATGCCACAAGGAGGTAAAGTAGAGCAATTCCATACTTTATGACTATACCAAGCAGTTAGAACCCAATGCCGACACTTATAAATAGGACCTATTAATCTCATTAGAGTCATATGGACTCTTCCAACTCTTGATACTTTCACTCTATCATTCAAGAGAGTTGATGATCTAGTCTTTTGTATCATTTGCATACCTCAATCTGTCAATCTAGAGTCTTATAACCATGTCTCTCAATCTGAATCTAAAGTTGAGCCAGTTGTACTCTAAACTATATTCTATAATCTAAATCTGAACCACATTTTGAGTTGTCTCATGTAATGTCCCATACTTTGAGCTTGTTTGTTCATTTCAATTCAGTCATTCTCTGAAGTCAGGTGCTAGTCTAGTGTGGATCTTCCATTTGAAGTCTGCTTTCTCTGAACTCTATGCCATCTGATGATCTGACTATAATATTTGAACCTGATCAACTCATCTGGCATTCAAGTATGAACTATTTAGTTTCTTTGAGTCTAACTTTGAAATAGTTTTCAAGCCCCTTGATCATTCCATTTTGGCAATCACGGTGGTAAGCTAATGCCCTTGACAAGAACCGATCTCCCAAGTTAGGACTCAAAAGTAATCAACTACTCACAATGCCTTCTGGATGCTAAATAGGAGGTAGCAGAGCCACCAGAATGGTTGCTAAGGACCAAGATCATATCGGTATTGTTGTTGAAGGATCACAATAGGAGTCTTATGATCTTCAGCCACTTCTTTAGGTGAGGACACAAAAGTAGAACTAGGCATTAGAAACGTTGGTGCCTATCGAGCTTCTAGATATAGTCCGATCATTCAAGGAGAGGGAATTTAGATAGGGCTGAGAGACGCTCTCATTCACATAGTTCTCAACATTGTTTTAAGAAAGTGAAAGATAAGTTCATTACTAATATTGATAAATCAAGAAAACATAGGCACAAACACTGTGAATTGATGACAAAACCTCATCGAGGAAAGGACCTTGAAATAATAACCAAGAGAGATGATAATTACCATGTCAAACCCTAATGTTGGGAGGAAGAAAATGATCACCATGACAAATACGTACATCAAAGAAGATGAACTGATCACCATGATAAACCCAGACACCGTGAAAAGGCCAACAAACTGAAAATTGCATTTCAAACATTTAAAGACAGCAAGAGGGATAAACCAACTTCTCATAGCAAAGACTTTGAACAACATTTTGACCTCAAGGACATTGACGAGGATGATTAGGTAAAATACTTCACTCAGATGCTGAAGGATGTAGCTAGGAAGTGGTATAACCATTATCTAATGTGTAGGTTGAGAGCTTAGAGTGTTGAGCTATATATAGAGATGCTATATATGGAAACACGTTCAAATTATATCTTCAAAGCCTTTTGTCTTCAATCACATAACCTAGTATAGCGTGAGATGTTGTCCACAATCTTCATGTGCATCATTGACGTAGAAACGAGAAGGTTCACTAAATCGATCCCTATGATGTCACGGGTGAAGTTACATGATTATCTTCATCCATGGTTCAAGGTGATATTATTTGTTTTATTTTTATTTTCTCCATTGATCATGGCTTTGGTTCTTAATACATGCTACTAATCTCGTCACAAATTTTCATAAAATATTTTACGTGATTTTACAAAGCAGTTATCTATTGACTAATCATTGTCTTGAGGCTTTGCAGATTTTGCACAAAACTAGCGTCCATGTTTCCATGGTACATAAAGCCATGATGGCAATTACGATTTTATAGTTTTTATTTGAAGAAAGTGTCTTTGATGCCATGGTACATAAATCCATGATGATTATTTCCATCTCAAAGTTTTTCTAAGCGTCTCTAATTCCATGGTACGTAAAGCCATGATGATGATTACTATTTTTATATGAACAAAACTTCTCTGATGCCATGGTACGTAAAACCATGATGATTGCTATTTTAAAGCTTTTTTAAGCGTCTCTTATGCCATGGCATGGTAAATACCATGATGCCATGGTACGTAAAGCCATGATGATGACAACTGCCAGCTGCTGAGATCTTGGGAGTCCCAATATGTTTATTACATCTCAACTTTGTATATATTTGTGCATATGTGATTACATTGATGTTACGTACGTTTGTTTCCATGTCATCTACACATGTGATTGCATCGGCATTATATTTGTTTCTATGTCGTCTCTAGAGCGGTGTCGCGAACCGTCTCTAAGGATAATGTGATGTGTTTATTTCTAACCTTCACGTCTCGATATGTTTCTTGAGTTGATGTTGTTTACAGGATAACAGGCACATCAAGCAGTGTGTACATGGGCTCAAAGATATTGAAGAGGCTCAAACATATTGAAGATATTCAAAGATATTGAAGATTTTGTATCAATTTAATTGTATATATATAGGGTTGTTAAAGACCCTAATTGAAAGGGCACATTGTAAAACAGGAGTGATGTAGCTCCTTTGAACATTGTAAATATATATTTAAAACATTTTAATAAAACGGTGGGTATATATAAAGCTGTGGGTTTTTCCCTTGAAACCCCAAGAGTTTTTTCATCCACAATTACGGACCTTCATTTGAGTGGGGGTGTTGAGCTATATATAGTATCTCTATATATAGCACCCTGGTCCCCTCTATATAAACACATCTCGTGTGATTAGTAGACACACTTTGGGGTTCTATTTCTGTGCTCTCTCTTTCTCTCTCAACATAGAGTAGATTGAAGAAAGCCTTTATCTTAGAATATGGTGAGAACTCAGATGATGAAGATTTCCTTTTTGAGTTAGATTAGATTAGATTAGGTTAGATTAGATTTAGTAGGGTAAACTCTTAGTGAGGAGCTATGTAGAAAATATTGAAGGTTTCACTAGACAGCTAGATGAGACACCCTGAGAGAAACAAATGAGAACCTGGTTCCTAATTAGGTTCAAGTCTCAAGAGCAAGAAGCTAAGGGAGGACTATGGTCAAGGAAAATAAAAAAACGTTAAAATATATCTCTGAGATCACTGACCAAACCTTCGATTGGAAAAATAGAGACCTAGGGCATAAGATTCAAATCCAAAGAGTATCAAATTGACGAATGTGTCTGCTGTACACAGCACAAGGCTTTTGTTCATTTATCAAACAATTACATGATCATGATACACTAGTTCAAGGAAGTACTTCAAGGAACAGTTACTAGACCTTCAATTGGAAAAGTAGAGACCTAGCACATAAGATGTGAATCCAAAGAGCATCAGATTGATGTATGTGTTTGGTGTGCTTACTACAAGGCTTTTGTATTTTTATGGAACAACTACAAGGCTAGGATACATTACTTAAAGGAAGGTAAAGAGGTATCCCTAATTGCATTGACTAACCCTCATCCAATCAAGCAAAATAAAGTCCATGATGTTGGGTGTACCATTGTAGCATAGCTCCAATGACCAACATTATTAATCCCGAGAGATGAGCTACCCAGCTAGGGCATGGAAACACTCACACGATTAGTAAGCTAATCATGGCAACATGGATGGTGACATAATGAGGTGAGCTTCTTGTCCTATGGAGAAGCTAAGCCACAGTGATTGGCAATCTCCACATCCACTTTCCTTCACCTCAAATCAACCCAATCACATACACTAACGATTGCAAGATGCACACATCACTAATCCTATCATGCAACACACTAATCACAAGCACACACACATAGATCTATTGAGCACCACACTCTAATCAAACCTGCATGCACACACAAGCAAAAGAGGAAAATCACACAAGATTAGAGAGGGATTAACCACTAATTATTTATGATCTAGCTAATCAAAGCATCGTAGGTAATCTTAAATAGTATGAGAGAGACATGGTGAAAGAGAATTAAGCAATTATTAGTGTAATCAAGTCACATGAGCAAGGAGAAGATCAAGGACTCCATAGACACATGCACCTCATGAGCTCTCATCAAAGAGTGGTCTCAACAAATGAGCTTGAGGACCTAATTTCTTTTACACACTGCCTTATATACCTAGGGGTAAAATATGCAATGTTTGGGTGCCCAAGGCCTTTAGGGCTTCACTAGTTACTAAATCTGCAACCTAAGCACACTAACTAACCTTCTCTTTACAGCTTGGAACTCCCATTGAGACTGTGACACATTAAAAATATTACAATGGCTTGAAATAAATCGGGAATTTATAATACATGACCATTTTGAAAAAATGTGAAAAATGTGTAACTATAATTTTTATTGCTTCTTCATGTTGATCTTCGATATGCATTCGTAAGGTTGGGGCCTTTAGCATCTTCTGATAGCTGACATCGACTCAGTTAACATTTTCCCCTTCCGATTTTAGTGCCCGTCCTCGGGCATTGTTGAAAAGTGTTCGTGGAGGCTGTGGAAGGTTTTTGATTGGTTGTTGATGGGCTGATCGTCTTCATTTGTCGTTGAATTTGTTTATGAGGTTCAATTTACTGCGGCATCTTGATTGGTCCAAATATGTGCAATGTGAGAGATCATGTTGAATTTGTCTGTTGTAATAGCATAATGATGAGGCTTTGTTTACTTCTTAAGAGTATGGACAAGAGAAGTAGAATGATGAGGATCTAAATTCGGTTTATCACCTGGATGCCAAAAAGAAAAAACCCAGTGGAAAAAAAATACCTTTGAGATACGCGCATTATTGGAATACTTATTAGCATGGGAAATATTAATAAAGTATTAAAGGGATTATTTGCTGATAGATATTCAAATAATAGGGCAACAAATATATGAAGGTAGCATGATGGAACATTGGTTTGCCTATTGTAGTCCACTCAAGGTGCATAGGTGGAAACAAAAAAGAGTGTCTAATGCATATTGTTGAATGGTGGGACTTCCTACATACGCATACATAGAAATGCATGGAAAACAATATGTTGTGCAAGAAATATTTTGAGTGGTTCTTCAAAAAGATGGTATAGCTATAAAACCATATGGCATGGCTTGCAAGCTGGCACCCCTTTAAGAATGGTTTTTGTTGTCGAGGATATGTGCTCTTATCTTACTGTGCACTGTGCATGAGTGTTGGACTCTACAACACTCCACCAGTTGTAAGTTGATAGACTTTGACTCTTATGCTCATCTCATCCAGTATGAGCAACACAACTTAGATATGCTCAACTCTTCTAGCTTGAGCGTAATCCTAATAACTACGATTCTTAGCACAGAGTTTATTAAGACATGAAACTTTGGGACTAATGCTTTGCTCATTTTATGGCTCAGCAGCCTGTGACTCTGACTATGCCAAAGAGTGTTTTTTGCACCCTGGAGACTTGAATTTTTACATTCTTGTGCTTACTACAAACATTTCTTCAGGATTAGTGACAGATCAAGTTGGCATTGAAGGTTTCTTTTGCCATACCTGTTTAATCATCTTTGAATCAAAAGCTTTGTTGGTTAGGTTGTCCTTCTTTGAGTGTGAAGACTCCATTATTCATGTGATTCTCCAATTGGGATTGTTGTAAGGAGTCTTTGATATTGTTGTAGGACTTTGTTGGCTGTCGGCATTTGCTTTTTGAGTCGGAGCATTGGAAGACTTAGGAATCCAAATCTCTTGATGACCTTTGTATCTCCTTTGTTGACTTTGCTTCACTCTAGGTCTCGTTGAGTTCTTGAGATCTTCATGCAGGTCTGGTGTAGTTGCAATTGTCTTGTGATTGACTAGTGGCCAAGTCTTTGTATAACTTGTGTAGGATCCTTGTCTAAGAGGAAGATTCTTTGAGCTTCGTCTCTATTCTATATCCTCTTGATCAGAGTTGTGGTAGACTTTAGCATCTTTTGATGTTTTTCTGTTGTATACATGCTTCCTGATTATCCTAGAATATTGTCGAGGTTGATACCTTGTGGGCCTTCTTTCTTGGGAGGATCTTGATTTCACTTCATATTCTCTAACCTACGATTTTGGTACCCATATCTGTCTGTTACCTCCATAGTACTCCTGTTCTTTTAAGCTCCATTGTGATGCTATCCATCCCATGTGTTTGTCTTTCTGTGTTGATTTCCCGTCCTTAATCCAAACCAGATCGTTGAATTTGATTAAACTGCTCGAAACAAACACTTGCTTGACTATCTTTTGCTTAATTTCTTGAGTACTTTGGCTTAAATATCTTTGCTTTTTTGGGTGTCTTCCTAGAGGTTTCCCCGGGGGATTCACTTTATATACAAAACGGGATTCCACCTGCGAGCGGACAACTTTGATAAAACCCCTTTATACGACTCACATTAGGGAATATGACCCCCCTTTCTACGCTTATTCGAAAATCAATGAAGAAAACTATCATACCCCTATCTTACATCTAAAATTTAGGTTTGAAATGATCTAACTGAGTAAAACTAGTCAAAGAGTGTGTAGCATAGTGACTGGCAACGTACTAAGGAACCACTTCTATTGATAACTAGAGGTATCCTCAATGTGCCTTAGTTTGACTTTCAAACTATGTGCTCGATCAGCTTGTACTCTGGCTACTCGTCCAATTTTGACCTATCCAAAGCTGGTGTAAATTAACCCTTGAACTTCTTCAAATCAGCCCTTATCTCTATGACCAGCTTGATGCAAAATTTGATGTGTGAGCTTATAAAAAAAAATTCCCTAAATTCATCCATGTTCTAGTGCATATTGGTGACCAATCGTTACAAGTAATCAACCGAGGTCAGGTCCCCCCCCCCCCCCCCCCCCCCCCCCCCCCCCTTCCCCCATAAATATGTATCCCCCTCCCTCATTTAAGCTTGGGATATAAATTATTGGGGGCCTACCCCTAACTTATACGCTTATGTAACTTGTAAAAAAAAACCCCTCCCCTTCACTTAAGTGGTGCGGTAAGTTTTCCATGGTGAATCCCCCGGGGAGGTTTCAGTTGGGTCAGCAATTGACTTGAAGTTTTGAAAGCCTGACTTGCTTGAAGAAGGTGATCCATGAGGGTTCTTTGATGTGGAGGCATATGTTGTCACACCTTCTGTGCTAATCAGTGGAAGGTCCAATTTGGCTTTACCTTTATCTACAAGATTTGCCTGTGATCCTTATGACTTCTACAACTCTGAATCTAACATTACAGGTACCTGTAAATGTTCATGGCTACCTCTTGGAAAAGAGAGTATTAGCATTGTATATTCTTTGTAGGCCTTATGTTGGTCTAACCACTAATGTCCAAGGATGACATCTGTAAGCATTTCCTTTGAAGGATTCACCTAAAACTTTACTTGCTCTTCATGCTATTGGATGATAAGAGTAGCAAACAATTCTTCTTGACTGTAGCCTTACCCATGATTTCTCTATTATTTGGCTTGCCTGGAGTAATCTTTAGAATGCTCTAAATGTTGTCTACAACCATATTGTACTTTGCTTCTTTATCCAGTAGAGCATTGCATCTGACACTCTCTCCAATTGTATTATTGAGGACTATAGTTATTCTCATTGTTGGTTCTACTGAAGATCTATGTCCTGCATTTTCCATGGTATCATCTTGATCTAACTGTGTCTCTATGGAGGGTGGCTTGAGACAATGTTTTCCAATCTGACTTACATTGGTAGATTTGACTGGTAATGTTTGGATTTATGGACTTCCTATAGCTTCTTGGTCGTCTGCAATTTTAAACTTCTTTACTTCTTGTCTTGGTGGAATTCTCTGCTCAATAGCTATCGTGGTTGCCCTTTTCTCTGTTTGAGTTGCACTTTCTATTGCCTGATATGCTTCAAGCTCTTCTGATGTTCTATGCTGTCATCTGCGGGTCACCATTTTTGGTCTTCATTCTTGGTTGTCTCCGAAGACTACATCTTGTTTGCATTTTGTATCTCTAAAACGTTCTGAGATAGTGGTGACGGCCGATTTTCGAAACCGCGACCGTGAGAACCACACCCTAAGGAAGGAAGGCCATATTACCAAAGAAGGGGAAAAAACAAAAAACAAAAAAAAAGCTCTTTACCATCCCCCCCCCCCCCCCCCCAGGCTTAACCACTAGCAGGGCGCCCCCAGTTTGGCCACACCCCTCCATTATCGCCAGAAGATAGACTCGCTCTCTCTCCTACTGCTAGGCTCCACCAATATTCTCTCTCTCTCTCCTACTCTGCCACTGCATCACCCAGCCCGGTGGGCGCATGAGACACCTATGCCTCTGTCACACCCTCCGGCAGGCCGCCACAGCTATTGTATATTCTCCCTCTCTCTCTTCCAAATATTCTTTCTCTCTCTACCTTTGCTCGTCCACACCCTCCAACGGGCCGCCTATCCCCAATTTTTTCCCTCGTCCACATTCCACTGGCCTTACTACCCCCCCCCCCCCCCCCCCCCCCCCCCTCTGTTTTCTTCCTGGCGGACCACTGGCCTAACACCCCTCTCCCCTATCATCTCTGACTCTAGCTCTCTCTCTCTCTCTTGGAAGCGGTCCCGCAGGCCTTAGAGGATTCCCTCCCCCCCTCTCTCTCTATCCACTCACTCTCTCTCTCTCTATTCTCTACCCTCCCACCCTTATCCCCTCACCACCTCACTCTTTCTCTCCCTCTCTCTTACTCCCATGGTGGGAACCCGCCCTAGGGGGGACCTCACACCCTCCCTCTTAACATATTCTCCCCCCCCCCGACAGCCCCGCTCTCTATCATGCTCTCTCTCCCTGGCCCTCGCGGGCGCTGTGAACACCACACACATCACACTCCACCCCCCCTCCCCCATCCTCTCATACCCCTCCCCCCTCTCCACACTCACCCCCTCTCTCCCTCGCGCTCTGTGCACGCGTGCCGCAGAGGCGGCCCCCCACTCTCTGTCGTGCTCTCCCCTCCGCAGCCAGTGAAGGCGCACGCGCATGTGCACACACGGACACGCACACACACACACACTAGCACACACACACCCCTCCACACTCACCGCCTCTCTCCCCTCCATCTTTGCGTTGCCCACAACACCGCCAAAAACAGTAAAAGAAAACTATATATATATATATATATATATATATATATATATATATATATATATATATATATATATATATATATATATATATATATATATATATATATATATATATATGTACAATACCCGCCTCCCATTCCCACGCACGCATACGCACACACACATATACATATAATCACACACTATTACACCTACATACTCACACACCTATACACACACACATACGCATAAACGCACACACATGAGAAAAAATACAAAAAAACCGGAGGACTTTACGACGACGACGCCATCAACAAAAGAAGAAAGACAACAAAATCACTCAACATCGACACCAAAAAGAACAAAGGCGCCAAAGGCATGCCGACCCCGAAGAGACGTATGCGCTACACCGACGCACCGACAAGCTGCCATTCACCGGCATCACGTAACCACGATACCATTTTCAGTAAATCGTAGGTTATTATCATCATTTTTCAATTTTCACCCAAGCCTTGTAAATTCCCAATTTGTAATTTCCCTCTCTCTAGGTGATGGTCAAAAAGGCCCACCTAGAGGTTTTCATTTTTAATAACTCCCAAGACAAAGCAAGGTTCAACCACACTGGGCCCACCGCGTTGCTTTGTCTCCTCGATTATCTTACCCTAATCACACCAGGATTACCCTAATCCAAGCAGCCAACACCTATAATTAAAAGGGCATTGAGAGGTAACTATCGGGGGGGGGGGGGGGGTGCAGTTCATGAGAGGTCAGCACTTGGTAAAGTTTTAGTGGGAGGAATTGACACTATTGGCATCACGGGGACGGGACTTGTGTGATGGTTTGTTGTAAGGTCTCCGACCCCGAGCTAAAAGAACACCATTGTACCATGAAAGAACCATAACGGAAAAAGTTACTATTTTTTAGCAGTTTTCCAAAATCTGTCGATTCCATGATGCTTAGAATTTCATAAAGCTTCCAAAAGTGAATTAAAATAATTTTTGTGAAAATTTTTCAAAAATAGTAAGTTTTTGGTCGCCCGGCCCGTCTAGTTTTGACAGTCTCGACAAATTGCACCCGTAACCCAAATTTGAAAAAAAATGCATTTTCGGACGCCGTGGACTGCTAAATATGGCAGGTACTCGGGATTATGCACCTTAGTTCTAGCTTAGCATAGCAAGTTCCGGCATCAAAATCTGATTAGAATTGCCCGTCTAGGATTAAAAACAATTTTTCCTAAGGTTGTGCGGGGAGGCACCGGGGCTCGGGAGCTGTGTGGGAACCTGCTCCAGGCCACTGCTGAGTTGATATGGTAGGTAGAAGGCGCCCTCACACACAGATAGGGCTCGTGGGCTACTTTCCCAGCTCGAGAGATAGTGAGTGAGTGAGTTAGAATAGCAAATGGGACACTTTGCAGCCCATGCACCCCATGCAAGTAACCCTACCCATGAAGGCTTGAGTAGACTCCAGACCAGCATAGCAAGTGATTTCAAAATTTTGAGCTTGTGAGCCTATATAAGAGCATTCTCACACACACACAAGCACATATATGCTCACACACACATTCAGTATACACACACACACACATACACACACACCTTGGGGTGGTGCTGTCGGCACACATAGCCTTTGGAGAAAGAGCAAAAGACGGAAGTACTGCCCAATTCTCGCCACAAGAAGCTCCATTGGATCAGCAAATTGATTCAAATTTGGCCCAAACTACGGTAACATAAAGCTAATTTCACGTTATGTTATAATTCCTTCTATGGTTCTCATAATTCCGCTACTAGTATGCATAATCACAGTTAAATTTCTCATTAGACACTCTCTAAATTGCTATATGATTATTCCATTGCACATTCTTAATTCTAATTGTCAATTATGCAATTAGCAATAAGAGAACTATCCACTAAGTCATTATAGTTAATGAATGATAGAATCAAGCCAGCAATGTGATAAGGTTAGTTTATTTCATTCTATTACCACACAATGTTTATATAGCTATGTTTAGATTCAATTTGTTCAAATATTAGGATGTAATTAGTGTAATCAATTCCACAATTAATCCACTAGGAAAAAGGAATCCTCTCACCTATGCATGCGGTAAATATGCAAATCTCTACTTGCATTAGGAAGTGATTAAGCATGCCTAGTTCATCTCTAGTAAATAGGTCAAGTAGAAATCTGAAATTCTTAATCACCTAGGCCAATAATTAACCTTAGGGCCAATTCCCACAGAACAAGTAAGGGGCTATCATAAATCTCTATGTCTTGAAGTAATCAAACCTCTCGTATAAAGGAGTTTGCTTATTGAAACTAATCCGTCATTTTGGTCGTATGTGCACACATGGGAAAGGAAAATCTCCCGTGGTCGACCAAGTACCGGCCAACTCACGCAGCAATGACGAGGAAATTGTGGAGGTAGGTCACATTTTTAATTCAAGTTTTGCTCAATTTAACATTGCATTCGATAAGTTAGGAAAGAACATATCCCTAAACTTGTTGGAGAAATCCAACGGAGATCACGACATTTGAATTGAAATATATTTTAATTTCCAAGTAGGAAAGAATGATTGTTGGATATACTGTTTGAGATAGGAAAGAATGTTTGCTAGGGAAAATTTAGCTCGACCTGTTCATTTCTATTTCCAATGTTGATACTAGTCCGAACCCCCTCCTGATCCACAGTGGACAGAGTTCCTGGTTAAGAGCTCTTGAATCCACGTCTTCTGGTTAAGCGGTGGATACCCACGTCTACTGGTTAAGCGGTGGGAACCCACGTCTTGCGTTCTATGCGGTGGGAATGTCCACGTCTACTGGTTAAACGGTGGACATACCTAGTTGTATGGGCAGCTAGGCAACAACGGGAGGAGTAAACTCTCGCTGGAGGGGGGATGTTGTACCTCCAGAACATTGGAATTTTAATGAATAAGTTTGAATAGAATTTTTACTAGAATTACTGTCTCGGTGCCGCTTTGCAATACTGGTTGAAGGGCTGTATTAAGGAACTTGTGAATCGAAAACTAATCAATGAACTTCTGTGTTGAACAACCATGTGTGGTAGTAATTAGATAACAAAAAGGAAGTGTGAGTATGGGGTGGAAAGTGGGGGCTTGGCTTGGGTTGCCAATGCCTATGAGAAGCGTGGTCCCGATTTGTTGGGAACTCTCCGTCCCCATAGTTCTATAAGTTGACGCTAGTATTACTCATTGCCCCTAGAGCGAAAAAGTTTCAAGTGTATGTGCCTCTGAAACATGGGGAAAAAGGCACTCGGGACTTCTCTCCTCTTGGAAGGTGGGTATTAGGATCTCTAGATAATTTAATCACGCTTTCCCTACAGGGTGGAACTAGATCTCAATGCTAGTAGGCTCGAACTCGACTCACTTTGTGGTGAGAGATCATCTGCTAGATGAACCATAAACCACTTTGTTTGCTTCCGCTGTAGATCTAGTGGCCACCAGGTTTACCATCAGATCCGTCGTTTGAGATGACGGTGTAAGGAGTTTTTGGGAGCAATGGATTGCGCATATGTACATATACATGCATGGTGCATCAAATAAAGAATTGCCCATTTTTCAGAGCCAGGTGGTTACGTGGGGCCCACATGTGTACATGTAGGACATGGTGTACATAGTGCATCGATTTTCACTATTACCAGTACCACTGTGTTTTTTCTATAATAAAGAGGAGTTGTTAGCGCGTAAAACTTCTCGAGGAAGCTATCCACGAGCCGACGACATGAGATAAGCAGGTGCGTCAGATGGCATCTAGTGGCGTCAGGAGGCCGAACGGGGTCAATATTTGCACGTGGATGAATACAGACACAATGTGGGTGTTTTCTTGTGAGAGTTATGCAGAAAGGTCATCATTAGGACCAATTTTTGGGGCCACTTAACGTGGTTGCGAGACGCATTATTGAAAAGAAATGAGTGCCAGGTGTGCGGATGATGCAAAAAGGTGACAACTATGCACTGCGAGGTCAGTTTTTGGCCTGTTCGGGGTCCATTTGAGGTCATCTAAAAGGCCAAGGGTGCCCAAGTAAAATAGCTAAGTGTGGGAATTGGAAAAACAGAGAGAAGACCAGAAAAAACATGGAGAGAAGAGGAGGAACAGCCGCAACTATATTTTTGCTCATTTTGGAGCCTGTTTTGGTCGTAAACTGCTCATCCGAGGTCGGATTTGAGCACTTTGACATTGTAGACTGGGGTTTTGGGACATTCCGGACGTGATGGTGCTGTCCATTTTGCCAAATTCCTCATTGTTTTTCTACTGTTTTGGCTGTGTAAGTTTCTCCTATGAATGAAGCTTCTTCTCCAATTTGTGATTGTATCTGGCATATTTTACCCATATTGTGTGAGCTGTTTGCCCCATTGGTGTTGGCCCAAGTTCATTTGTATCTAAACATCAGAAATTATCCTCTTTTGAGCTGAGTTTTTTTTTTGTGTGTGTGTCTGTGTGTGGAGTGGGCAAGTGGATAGTCTCTCTCCTCTCACTCCATCGGTGTGTATCCTGTCTCGGCCAGGTGTGTTGTGTAAGCCGAGTGGTGCCCCATAGTGTGTGTTTGTGTGTGTGTATCTTCCCAAGAGTGTGTGTCGGGTAGTTATAGAGGCGCTATGTTTGTTTTTCTCCCGCTCACATTCTTTTGGCGCCCCCATGGAGGATCTTCTTCGAGTACCTTCTGCTTCGAGCTTCGAGCTTCGAGATTCGGGATTACAGGTTGCAGGTTGTAGGTTACAGGTTATAGGTTACAGGTTACAGGTATAGGTACAGGTACAGGTGATTCACACAGGTACAGGTAGCTGGAGTACAGTGATATACTAGCATTGGTGTCACTTGCAGTTGTTGTGGGTATGCATCACTTGGCGCCTGTTTGAGCACATTGTGGAAACTGCCATGGTACGCCTTTGTGGAGACATATATGGTTTTATTTGGCAGTCCCAGCCATTTCTGAGACTTGGTCTGGAAGATAGTCATTTCTGAGACTTGACTATACGCGATTTGCATTAGCCTTCGTGTGAGGGTCGATAGCGTGAGGTTTTATTGAGCTGGGGGATTCTCAAATGTGGAGATTCTTTCGGTGATACAGGTAGCTGGAGCACCCTTTTCGTGACCTCGCCATAGGCTATGTACTAGTGAGTCCTATTTGATGCTCGGGTTCTATTGTTGATAGTTTATGCATACATATACAGTCTATATTTTGGGTTCCTACTGCTCTACTTCTGGAGAAACTCTGCCAAAATTTTTTCGAGTTGTGATGGCTGGTTTTTTGGTCTTTTGAGCCATTTATGCTGTGATGCTGCTGAAATTTTGGCAAAATCAGAGGATAAGTCAGGTGTGCCTTCTTGGAAGCTGCATGGTTGGCTTTAATGGATGATCAAAATGGCCCTCAATTCACTCCGTTTCATTGAACTCAAAGAATCCAGATAAATGTTCATGTGTCAAGGAAGATTTTTTTCCAACAGCGCATAATCTTTATGTTCAGGCCAAGAAGATTACGAGAGATCTTGGAATGTCCTTTGCCTGTTGTAATTCCGATGATCAACTATAAAAACTCATTTGATGTGCATGTGTTTGTCCTTATCTAAAGTTGAGCTCCATTGAAGTTTCTGGGAATTGAGTCAGTAAAAGTTTTGGGTTCTTGCACGTGTGTTCAAAGGGGTTCTCAAAGCATTGTAACTTGGGTAGCCATGGCTTTCTCTTATCCGGAGTTTCATGGAAGAAGTGATGAAGATGTGGAAGATTTTTTGGAAAAGATGGAGGTTGCCTGCATTAGCAACCAGATTCATGACCCTGCGCAGATGTTATGTCTTCTCCAAATTTGTTTGAAGAGTGATGCACAAGTCTGGTCCAAAACATTTGAAGAGGAGTTGTGTGCAGCGGATCCACCTGTAAGATTGAGTTGCGACAATCTAAGGCATGGGTTGGAAGTGGAGTTTGTGAAGATAGAAGATCCTGACAAAGTGTGGCAAGAAGTACAAGGTTTGGTGCAAAAGGAAGGTGAGCCAGTAGATGCGTACATACGTAAGTTCTCATTGGCATGGAAGCGGATGTGCAAGGCCTTAGCACCACAGGTACCCCTGCTTGACATGATGAAGAAGGGCAGGTTCTTGGCTGGTCTTTGGGAGAATATACGTTGGAGAGTGGAGCTAAAGAAGCTTAGGACATATGAACATTCACTAGAGGTAGCAAGGAACAAAGAGTGGAAGTTGAGGAAAATGAGCCAGTTAGGGGTGGAGTCTTTGCCCATGAGGTCTGAATTTCAGCCTATAGAGTCTTTACAAGGTCGCATGTCAGGGGTTCATCATGAACCAGTGGTTCCTGTTACTACTGAGGTTATGCCAGCAGTGGTCACTACATCGGTGCAAGATGATAGGCTAAGGCAAGACATGAGGCAAGTGGTAGATTTGATGAAGAATCTCAGCCTAAACATGCTAGGTCAAGTGGGAAATAATCGAGGTCGAGGGAGGTTTGCAAATCAGCCAGGAGGTGAAGAAAGGCCTAGGAATGGTGTTGGACAAAGCAATGGTAAGTTTTGGAGGCAGACACCCACATGTTACAATTGTGGAGAGTTGGGTCACATCAGCCCGCAATGTGATAAGCCACCAAGGCTGGGGGGAGACATGTATCCATTCAAGACAGGTGCTAACTAGGTCAAATGATTATGGCATCGAAATCAAGGGAGAAGAAGGAACCAATGGATTAACCCAAGAGAAAAAGGGAAAGACAAAAGTGTTAAGTGTAGTCACCTTGGAGAAGGCATCAAAGCTAGAGGATACATTAGTGATGCCTATTGGGAAGAGGACCACAGAGGAAAAGGAAGGAAGAGGTGCCCCGGGTCCTAGTAAGAAGAAGGGAAAGAGTCATGAAGGTGAAGATGTCAAGGCCAAGAGAAAAAGGAGGGCTCGTCGCAAGTTTCATGTTTCAGATTTTCCACTAGGGTATGGGCAATTAAGCTATGACTTGAAGGAGGATTTGACGAGGAAGGCAGATGTTACTTTTGGGCAGCTTATAGAGATGGTGCCTAAGCTAAAGTGACAGTGGAAGAGGATGGTTAACCCAATGGAGAAAGAGCCAGAGAGAGGTTCAGTAAAGGTGTTGGCAATGGATGAGCTACCAGACATTTGTCCAATAGTAGATGTGTGGCATAAAAGGAAAAATTTGGGACAAGATTATGTGGATGGCGGAGCCCAAATATGTGTCATAACATACTCATGCGTTGAGAAGATGGGTCTCACTGTGGCTGGGGTGTCAGGTTTTCGGATCAGATTGGCAAACCATCAAAAAGTAAAATGCTTTGGTGTTGTAAAGAGCTTAGAAGTGGAGGCATATGATGCAAAGGCAGTGGTTGGGTTTTCATGTGATGCCAGCAGGGTTGGGAGCATATCCTATTATACTAGGCAGACCATGGTTACGTGCAGTGGGAGCTGTTCAAGATTGGCGACATGGTACGATTAGCCTCTATGGAAAGACAGGTACCAAGAAGCTTTATAATATGGACACAAGGAAACTATTAGAGGAGCTTTATAAAGATGAGGATGAGTCTAGTGATGAAGACTATTCCACGGTGACAAATGAGGATAGTGATAACACTACCAGCAGTGATGAGGATGCTGATGTTGCATTTCTTTTGATGGATAAAAAAATCCAGGAGTCTGGTTTAGTTGCATTTGCGAATGAAGTTGAAGATGAAAGTGAAGGGCCTTATGAAGTGATTGAAGGGCTGATGCAAACCAAGGTTGAATTGTCAAAGAAGCAGGAATTGATGACACAAATGATCAGTGGAGACCTCTCAACTATGGAGAAGGAGATATATTTGCAAATGCTGGCTAGTTTTCCTGATTTGTTCATTACTTCATATGAAGAGATCAGAGGGTTCAAGGGCGAAGAGATGCATATAGAGCTGAAAGAAGGTGCTAAGCCAGTACGACAAAGGCTAAGAAGGATGGGTCAAGAGCAAATGGAAGCCTTGTGGGTAGAGGTGGACAAGTTATTGAAGGCAGGGTTCATAGTTCCAGTAGAGACCACAGAATGGGTGAGTCCAGTAGTAGTCAGTCCAAAGAAGGATGGGAAGTGGAGGATTTGTGTAGATTTTAAGCCCTTAAATGCAGCCACTAAGAAGAACCCATATCCTCTTCCATTCATCGATCATATCTTGGATTCTGTGGCTGGTTATGAGAGGTACAGTGTGTGTGATGGTTTTTCAGGCTATTTTCAATTGAAGATTGCTCTTAAAGACCGCACAAAGACAACTTTTATTACACCATGGGGCTGCTATTGCTACACGGTATTGCCATTTGGGTTGACAAATGGACCATCTTTCTATCAAGAGAGAGCAAATTGGGTATTGAAACCATTCATTGGTAGTTGTGTTAAAGCTTTTATGGATGACTTTTGTGTCTGTAGCAGTAGGCTAGGGCTGAACACCATGAGAAGTTGCAGATGGTATTAGCTCGATATGATGAATGTGGAGGACAACTAAATCCAAAGAAATTTCATCTAGCATAGCCAAGGGTGAAGTTATTGGGCCACATGGTGTCAGAAAATGGCATTGAGGCTGATCCAGATAAGGTTAAGTCTATTATTCTTCTTCCATCACCTACGAGTACGAAGCAATTGGCAACCTTTATACACAAAGTGAAGTACATGGCATGGTTTATTCCATTGTCTTCGCAACTCCTTTATCCATTACAGCAAGTGGAAAAGCATGATCCATTGCAATGGGATGACAAGTGTGAAGAAGTGTTTCAAGAGGTGAAAGAGGTGTTAGGGGGGTTGTCAGCCATGCAGGCTCCTAATTGGGAGAAAGTTTTTTATGTAAATCCATCAGTAGGCGATGATGCCATTGGAGCCATGCTATTGCAAAAGGGGAAGGGCAGCCATTATATGAGGCCAGTGTATTGTGCAAGTCGAGTGAAGTTGGTAGCGGAGAGAAAGTTCTCGGAAGTAGAGCTAGTGATGGCCAGTGTAATATTTGCTTGTCAACGATTTCGTCATTACTTGCTACCATGACCTTTTGTTTTCTTGACAAGTTATGCCTTTTTGCCACAGTTAATTAATGGTACTAACATGTCAAATTTGGTGAAGAAATGGGTAATTCAGCTGTAAGAGTTTGAGTTCTCTTTTCTAGTGGAAGACAGTACAAGGGCTACCCTAGCTGATTTGTTGACCTACAAGGAGAATCCCCTTATTGTTAAGGAAGAGGTGGTGAGAAAGGTAGTTGAAGAAGTGCCACAGATCAGCAATGCACATGTGTTGTTCTTTGATGGTTCATACAGAAAGAGCCATGATGCAGCTTAAGGGGGTATAGCACTTTATGATCCAGAGGGGAAGCTAGTATGCAAGAGAGGGTTCAAATTGGATGTTCATAGTAACAATGAGGCTGAATATGCTACTCTGGAAGCCGGATTACACATTTGTTTCAAGCATGGGGTTCAAAGGTTGAGCATAAACTGTGATGCCTTGTTAGTGGTAAAGCAAGTGCTGGGTGTGTGGAAGAGCAAGAACACCTCATTGAAGGAAATGTGCTTCAGCATTAAAGGCATGTTAAAAAATTTCGAAGCATGGAGCATCAGACACATTGAACGTGCTCTAAATGGAGAGGCACATTAAGTAGCGTTAAATGGTAACCTTGCATTTGAACTACATTTCTACTCAAATGTATATATTTTTTATCAAAGTTTTAACCTAGTGTTCATTCTCTCTTTCTGTAATAGCCTTTTTCCATACAAACACCTCACCCTTCTTAGATCTTTATGCATTTACATCATATTTCTCTCTTCATGCTAAATGTAAATAGTAAACTTAATTCTACTCTCCTAGTTTTCTTACTGCATATTCATTTAACTAATTACCTTTACTAATTTAAATAGCTATCTACATCCCATAATTTGTAAATAAATAATTTATGGGCACTTATCTTACCCATCTTCTCTCAAGGGTAGGGTTAACCTTGTAGGCCTTCCCTTCCCCACCACTATGTGACCCAACTCTTGGATCATTTACTTGTGTTGGTCAACAAATCTTAAATATAATGTATATCCCCAATAAATCAAACTTTATTGGAGCCTACCTCATTTGTTTAAGGTGGATTCTCTTTTGAAAAAAGCATGCTACACCTTGGATGCATGCTAAAGGGCCCCCTACAAGGAGACTTGGTTCAAAAGGTGTTTTGGATGCATCTTGAACGCCTTAGCTCGAGGGTATACTTGAGGAACACTCCAAAATCATCTTAAACACTTTGAAAAGGTCAACTTTGCCTTTTACAACACCCAATTCTGAGTTACAGGCTGAAAGTTATGGTGAAAACAAGGTGTTGCGGACACTGTTACTGCAGGTCAAAGTTACAATCAGGTAAACCACAAAGGTGAAAAGTTTTCTTGACTTCTCCAACATTCTAAAATACCAATGGGGAGTTAAAAACCACTTGCATGTGGAGGGGTCGGCTCAAGATGCTTCCAGAGACACAACAAACAGGATGGGGACACTCTGCAGGAGCCACTGGAGGGACATCATGGTGGGGCCCACATACATTATCAACCCTTATGGAGCCTCCACGACTTAAAAGGCTATTTCTAATGAAAAAATAAGTCCCTTATTTTCATAATTGAAGGAATGGTCAAAAGGGAACCTAACTATGGTTAATTACCTACCCTAGTCAAGTTTAACCTAACCCAAGGTCTTGTGCAGCTACAAAAAGGCCCTTTGGCAAGCACAAAAATACACACACCTACTCCATTGCTGCAAATAAGCTCCTCTAAGGTTAGGGAAGCCCTAATCTCTCTCTCCTCTTGTCTCCCTATCCATTTCGTAAGCTCGCTATCATAAGCGGCACCATAGAGAGAGCATCAATATGCTATTGCTACCATTCTCTTGCAAACATTTCTCTTACCATACTCATCCCTAAATAAGGATTTTAGATTCTATATGAGAGCAATGATATCAAATTCAATGATCTATTTCATGGTTTGATCAACAAATTGTTGCAATTGGGGTGTCGTCGTCACATTTTTGCTCTAAACGCATGTAAAATTGGTAAGCATATCTTGGCAGCTTCTCATATTTTGTGCTCATTGGGTTGCTTGTTTGTTGAGAAAGTTTTTTGTGCACCATGGCGTCTATTTTCTTGGCTTCTCTCCTTATGTTGTGTGTAAGTAAGTCTTGGGGCTGCATAGATGGAGAAGAGCTCTCTATGCATGCCGCCTTATGTGTGTAAGTAGTCTCTTCTTTTGGGAAAGGAAAGGAGTTGTCAAGTATTTGTGCATTATGGTGTTTTGAGTTTTGAGGTTTTGTGCTTGCTTTTCTTAGAAGTATATGAGCACTAATATGGTGAAGGTCAATCTTTGCATGTGAGTTTGTGCAGTGTTCAAAGGGATTGCTTAAGGAGTGTGTGTTGAATGGTTGAAGGGCATTTTGTGTTGAAGCACATAAGGAAGGTGTGAGTGTGTGTCTGTGTGTGTGTGTGTGTGTTGTATATGGTTTGTTTTGGTTTCCTTCTTTCTCCATAAAAGAGGGTGGTGCCCCTAAGAAATATGCGTGTGTAGGGTCTCACGGAGCGGTTGTCTGGTGGGAGCCTTGAGTTGAGCCCCATCTCAAAAAATCCGCTCTCATAAAAGTGGTGCCCCCACGGAGGAACTTTCCTAATTTCCTTCTATTCTCCTCATGAACAATAGAGTTGCACCATATGCTTTTCAGTTTTCACAACGCATCAAAATTAACATTTGTGTAGATCGCAATTTTTTTTACCAACAACGCATTGTTTTTATGTTTGGAGCAGAAAGACTTGGTGAAATCTTGGCATCTCCAAATCCCATCATTCTTCCATTCATTAATTATGATGATTCATTTGATGTCCATGTTTTTATTTTGTTTTGAGGCAAGGACAAGAGGCGCTTAGATAGCGATCCACTGAAAGGAAACTTTCTTCAAGAGAAAGAAAAAGGAGAACACATCGTCACATGAACCAACCTGGAGCTGCTTCTCCTTTTACACCCATAGCTCGTCAATCTGTGCACATCATAATTGCTACAAAATTTAGATTTCAAGCAACCATTAGGAGAATTTTTTGGACCCACTCGCCTTAATGAAATTAATGCCTCAATCAACCCTTTTATTTTGCCTATGATAAATTATGAACTAACACTTGATGTATATATTTTCATTTTGATGTGATCACTCATCGTAGTCAAAACTTTGTGGTACACAAGCCTCCTTGTATTGTAAAAATGTCAAGCACTTTTCCTACCTTTCATTCTAAAAATGGTGAGGATGCACAAGAATTTCTGGATAATTTGGAGATGGCACACCTCATCTCTGGGAGAGATCAAGAAGAGGTAAAGCTGCGTGCTTTTCCACTTAATGTTCTCAAAGGGGAGGCTAAGGCATGGTACGAGGCCTTGCAACCTCAAAACAAAACCAATTGGGAGAGGCTACGTGCAATTTTTCTTGCCAAATTTGGGCAAGGAGATACTCCAGAGGGTCTTTGGAAGTGTCTACTTCAACATAAACAGGTATTCCTTGAAGACTACCCATCTTATGAGGCCATTTTCCTTAACCTATGGGATAGATGGGAGGCTACCTTACAAAACCAAGGTGGTGCACCAAACTTTCTAAAGAAAGATAGGTTCATGGCTGGCTTGTATCCAATTTTGAAGACCAAGGTAGAGTTAAAATTCCCATCAACATTTGAGGAAGCACGTGAGGTGGACATGGTCAAATTCAAGCAGTTAAATTTTCAAGCACATAGAACAAGGGACCTAAATGAAGTCATTGAGAGGGATTCTTCACCAAGCATGGGAGCACAAGTTAGGGGCTCTCTTGCCCAAACTTCACAAATAGGGGAAGGATCACAACAAGAGATCTTGCAAAGATTAACTCAACAACTAGAGAGTCTCACCTTGAATCTAGTGCAGGGCCTACCCCAACAACGACAACCAAGAGAAGGGAATCGCAATCAACGACGTCAAGCACAAGAGTTGAGATGCTGGAATTGCAACGAAGTTGGTCATGGCATGTATAATTTCCCTCACCCTTGAAGGCTTCCAGGGGACATATACCCTCCTAGACCCCCTCCGCTCATGGTGCAGCAAGAGCATGCTCAAGCCCCGCAAATTCTTCGTCGACCACCACCACCTCCAGTGGCAAACATCCCTCCTGTCCCACCAGTGGAGGAAGAGAGAGGAATAAACGTCATAAAGCTGGAAGAGGAGATAGAGGTGAGCCCTATACATTTTGATGTTATGCCAGCAGAAAAGCGCACAAGAGCACACAACAAGGATGAAGACACAAGGAATGAAGAGTCAGAACCTGCAAGGAAGGAGAGGAAGAAAAAGTCAAAGAAGGAGGAAGGAGGCAAGAAGCAGAGGTCAAGGCGAAGGGAGATCGGCATCAACGATTTTCCATTAGGAAAGAATATGGAACCCTACAACATCTTAGAAGATTTGCAAACTCAAAAGCCCAATATTTCTTGGCCTCAACTCCTACATCTATCACCCAAGGTGAGAAAGCACTGGTCCAAACTTGTAAGCACAAGACTCCCAAGAAAGAAAGAAAAGGTGACAATAAAGGCATTGACTTCAAAGCCACAACAAGATGTGGAACCTATTGTAGATGCTTATGTAAGGGGTAGGAAGGTATCCAATGTGTATGTTGATGGTGGAGCACAAATGTGTGTGATCACGGAAAGAGCCATGAATAGACTAGGGCTTGAAATCACTAAATCCTCTAATTGTCAAGCTAGGCTGGCCAACAATGCAAGTGTGAAGTGCCTAGGGATCATCGAGAATGTAAAAGTTTCTGTATGTAATATAGATGCGCGTGTGGACATGTATGTTATGCCAGCCAAGGGGGAAGGCTATCCCATCATCCTAGGGAGGCCTTGGCTCATTGCTGTGAATGCAGATCAAAAATGGGGACGAGGACAATTGATTCTCAAAAAGGGGCAACATGTAGTATACGATTGGCATGAAGGAAAGCATCTCGACATCAACTATGAGACCACGGCTGATGAAGAAAGTGAAGAGAGTTTTGGCTCAAGCGACGAGGAAAGTTCAACCACTACATCCAATAGCGAACAAGAATCATCTTTGGAGGTAATGGGAATCATCTTCAACACATCAAAAACTCCATCAATAGAGGTTGACCCAACAAAGGAGCAAACAAAGGATGACAAAGGTGACCACAAGCACTTTGAAGACTTTGAGAGGATGCTTGCAAAAGATCTTACCCCTGAGGAGAAGCGGTCCTACATCGATATGCTCAAGTGGTATCCCAATTTGTTTATCACTGATTACTCACAAATTAGAGGTGTGGATGTTATAGAGCATGGCATAGAATTAAAACCAGGTACTAAACATGTGGCTCAAAAGCTAAGGCGCCTAGGAAAAATACAACAAGAGGCACTTTTGACAGAGGTTAACCGACTCCTCAAAGCTGGTTTCATTTACCCTGTGTCTAACTCTGAGTGGGTGTCCCTAATTGTAGTAACCCCTAAAAAGAACGGAAAATGGAGGGTCTGTGTTGACTACAAACCGCTCAATGCTGCAACAAAGAGGGATCATTTTCCTCTTCCTTTCCAAGATGAAATCTTAAACGAAGTAGCCGGCTATGAATGTTACACAGTGTGTGATGGGTATTCAGGGTATTTTCAAATCAGAATAGCAAAAGAAGATCAGTTAAAAACCACTTTCATCACACCTTGGGGTTGCTTTGCCTATAGAGTGATGCCATTTGGGCTCACAAATGCTCCTAGTACCTTTATAAGGTTTACAACTCTTGTCTTTCAGCCCTTCTTTGGAAAGTCAATTAGGGTTTTTATGGATGACTTCTGTATCTATAGTAGCCAAAGACTTCATTGCCAAAAAGTTGAGGAGGGGCTTAGGAGGCTTCATCAATTTGGGGGATAGCTTAATCCTTAGAAGTGTCACATTGCAGAGTCACAAGTGGTATTGCTAGGTCATGTGGTTTCTTTGCAAGGAATTCAAGTGGATCCATCAAAAGTAAATGCTCTCTTGTCACTACAACCACCAACAACAACCAAGGAGCTCATGACTTTCAACCACAAAGTAAGGTACATGTCTCGTTTCATTCACCTTCTAGCGGAAGCTATTGCACCTTTGCACAAGCTAGCAAACAAACCCACATTTGAATGGAGAGAGGAACACGAATTATGCTTTACTGAAGTAAAGGGTATTCTCAACTCTCTTCCAACAATAATTCCACCAAATCCAAAGGATACATATTACATCACGCCAAGTGTAGGAATGGAGGCCATCGGTGTAGTTCTCATGCAAAAAGACCCAAAAACATGCTACATGAGGCCAATATACTTTGCAAGCAAAGTCATGACCGCTGCAGAGAAGGGCTACACCGATATGGAGAAGGTGGTATTCACAATTATGTTTGCGGTAAGAAAGTTCCGATCATATCTCTTACCTGCACCATTTGTCATTCTCACCATGGAAACAATTTACCATATGTTGTGCAACACATGAGCTTCTCATCTAGGATAGCCAAAAGGGTTCTAGAACTTCAAGAGTTCAAATACACTTTTCTTGTGGAAGATAGCACAAGGGCAGGTCTTGCAGGCATTCTCACATACAAAGTGAGAGAAAGGAAAGAGTCACCAAAGGCAGGAGACAAAGCTACACCACAAAATAATGAGGAGGAGATGAACAATGCACACATTTTGTGCTTTGATGGAGCTTACCGACGACAACACGATCATGCAGCAGGGGGGGTTCTTATTCTAAGTCCACAAAGGGAAGTTCTTGTTAAGAAAGGTATCACCTTGGAAAATGTTCATTCTAATAATGAGGCTGAGTATGTCACCTTAAAGTTGGGCCTTGAAGAATACAGAAAACTTGGCATCGAAAGACTTATAATAAGAGGTGATTCCTTACTAGTTATTAGGCAAATCCAAGGGATATGGAAGTGCAAGAACCCTACTCTAGTGGAGTGGCTTAGACAGGTGAAGGCTTTGATAAAGAACTTTGAAGCTACACAGGTACAGCATGTTGTGAGAACCCTCAACAAGGAAGCAGATTATCTCGCCAATGAGAAACTTCAGATCATGGTGGGAGGTGTGAAGCTCTACGAACCAAAGTACCAAGGCCAAGAGGAATTGAAGGACATCATATTTTTCCTCCAAACTGGTGAGTGCCCTAAACACTTGGATAAAGTGCAAAGGCATAGGTTGGTAAAAAAGGCAACTCCTTACCAACTCATAGGAGACGATCTGTATCATAAAGGGAAAGATTTGGTGCTAAGAAGGGTGCCCTCTGTTCAAGAAATAGAGAGAATCCTCTTTTCATGCCATGATGATGTCTATGGGGGTCATTTTTCTCATGATATTACAAACAGGAAGATTTTGCAAGCAGGGTTTGTTTGGCCAAGTCTACACCGTGATGTCCAGCATTGGTGTAAGTCATGCAAAGGTTGTCAGATTTCTGGAAATCGACGACTCACTTACGAATCTCGAGTTCCAATAATTTCGTATGGTCCTTTTGAGAAGTGGGGTGTGGATGCAATAGGCCCCTTACCTCGCACATCTACCGGGAAGGTCTTCATCATTGTGGGAGTAGATTACATGACACGATGGGCGGAGGCAACAAGTACAACACGAATTACAGCCGAGGAGGTATCAAAATTTATCTTTGATCACATATGTAGTAGATTAGGCACACCATTAGAGATTTTGTCAGATCGTGGTCCAGGGTTTAGAGCAGAGCTCCTAGATAATCTTTTGAGAAAGTTAAAAGTCAAACATTTGCATTCTACACCTTACTACCCTCAGTGCAATGGGTTGGTTGAAAAGGTGAATGGAATGATATATAAGATCATTTCTAAGCAGGTTGCAGATCAACCAAACGACTGGGATCGTCATTTGACCGCAGCTCTATGGGCATACAGAACATCTTTCAAGGTATCCACTCAATTCACTCTTTTTCATTTGGTATATGGATAGGAGGCACTCCTTCCTATTGAGGTGGAGATTGCAAGCCTACGCATTCTCTCACGGGGAGCAAAGAGGCCAAAAGAAGCTTTGCAGGAAAGAATTTTAGATCTTCAATGACTTGAGCTTGATAGAGAAGAGTCCATCGACTATTACATTGCCCAAGCCACAAGCCAAAGGGACAAAATCAACAAGAAGCTCAAGGGGAAAGGATTGAAGGAAGGTATATTGGTTCTTCGCTATGATAACCGACTTGATACTCGACTTGACAAAAAGTTTTTGCAAAGATGGGAGGGACCTTTCATGATAAAAACAAAGTTTGGGAATGGTAGTTACAGATTAGCAGATTTATCAGGAAAACTTCACAAGACCAGAGTCAATGGATGGAGATTAAAGCCCTACTTTCAACGTATCAATCCGTTGATAGGAAGTCATCTACCTACATCGTCTAAGCTCCAAATTGGCATGGCTCCCTTCGGCTTGGCAAATGCTTCACCTATTTTTAAAGCTTTGATGTGCAAAGAAGAACCAGCCTTGGAATCTCAACATACCCAAGGCAACCCTCCCATCTCCGATTTATGGGATTGAGGTAATGAAAAGCAGGTCTAATGAAGTAAAAGAGTGTATATCACTCCTCCTTTTTTTAGAAAAAAAGGAAAAAAAAGAAAAAAAAAAGAAAGAAAAGAAAAAGAAAAAAACTCTTTTGTTTCATCTCGGAGCATGAATGATCCTAGATGAAGGGGGAGGGCTAATATGAGTAGCGTTAAATGGTAACCTTGCATTTGAACTACATTTCTACTCAAATGTATATATTTTTTATCAAAGTTTTAACCTAGTGTTCATTCTCTCTTTCTGTAATAGCCTTTTTCCATACAAACACCTCACCCTTCTTAGATCTTTATGCATTTACATCATATTTCTCTCTTCATGCTAAATGTAAATAGTAAACTTAATTCTACTCTCCTAGTTTTTTTACTGCATATTCATTTAACTAATTACCTTTACTAATTTAAATAGCTATCTACATCCCATAATTTGTAAATAAATAATTTATGGGCACTTATCTTACCCATCTTCTCTCAAGGGTAGGGTTAACCTTGTAGGCCTTCCCTTCCCCACCACTATGTGACCCAACTCTTGGATCATTTACTTGTGTTGGTCAACAAATCTTAAATATAATGTATATCCCCAATAAATCAAACTTTATTGGAGCCTACCTCATTTGTTTAAGGTGGATTCTCTTTTGAAAAAAGCATGCTACACCTTGGATGCATGCTAAAGGGCCCCCTACAAGGAGACTTGGTTCAAAAGGTGTTTTGGATGCATCTTGAATGCCTTAGCTCAAGGGTATACTTGAGGAACACTCCAAAATCATCTTAAACACTTTGAGAAGGTCAACTTTGCCTTTTACAACACCCAATTCTGAGTTACAGGCTGAAAGTTATGGTGAAAACAAGGTGTTGCGGACACTGTTACTGCAGGTCAAAGTTACAATCAGGTAAACCACAAAGGTGAAAAGTTTTCTTGACTTCTCCAACATTCTAAAATACCAATGGGGAGTTAAAAACCACTTGCATGTGGAGGGGTCGGCTCAAGATGCTTCCAGAGACACAACAAACAGGATGGGGACACTCAGCAGGAGCCACTGGAGGGACATCATGGTGGGGCCCACATACATTATCAACCCTTATAGAGCCTCCACGACTTAAAAGGCTGTTTTTAATGAAAAAATAAGTCCCTTATTTGCATAATTGAAGGAATGGTCAAAAGGGAACCTAACTATGGTTAATTACCTACCCTAGTCAAGTTTAACCTAACCCAAGGTCTTGTACAGCTATAAAAAGGCCCTTTGGCAAGCACAAAAATACACACACCTACTCCATTGCTGCAAATAAGCTCCTCTAAGGTTAGGGAAGCCCTAATCTCTCTCTCCTCTTGTCTCCCTATCCATTTCCTAAGCTCGCTATCATAAGCGGCACCATAGAGAGAGCATCAATATGCTATCGCTACCATTCTCTTGCAAACATTTCTCTTACCATACTCATCCCTAAATAAGGATTGTAGATTCTATATGAGAGCAATGATATCAAGTTCAGTGATCTATCTCATGGTTTGATCAACAAATTGTTGCAATTGGGGTGTCGTCGTCACATTTTTGCTCTAAACGCATGTAAAATTGGTAAGCATATCTTGGCAGCTTCTCATATTTTGTGCTCATTGGGTTGCTTGTTTGTTGAGAAAGTTTTTTGTGCACCATGGCGTCTATTTTCTTGGCTTCTCTCCTTCTGTTGTGTGTAAGTAAGTCTTGGGGCTGCATAGATGGAGAAGAGCTCTCTATGCATGCCGCTTTATGTGTGGAAGTAGTCTCTTCTTTTGGGAAAGGAAAGGAGTTGTCAAGTATTTGTGCATTATGGTGTTTTGAGTTTTGAGGTTTTGTGCTTGCTTTTCTTAGAAGTATATGAGCACTAATATGGTGAAGGTCAATCTTTGCATGTGAGATTGTGCAGTGTTCAAAGGGATTGCTTAAGGAGTGTGTGTTGAATGGTTGAAGGGCATTTTGTGTTGAAGCACATAAGGAAGGTGTGAGTGTGTGTCTGTGTGTGTGTGTGTGTGTGTGTGTGTTGTATATGGTTTGTTTTGGTTTCCTTCTTTCTCCATAAAAGAGGGTGGTGCCCCTAAGAAATATGCGTGTGTAGGGTCTCACGGAGCGGTTGTCTGGTGGGAGCCTTGAGTTGAGCCCCATCTCAAAAAATCCGCTCTCAACATGAAGCAGCTCAAGGCATGATTGGGGAGCTATTTGTGTTGAGGACCACTTTACCTCTTTATCATGGCCGGGAAAGTTTGGCTCAAGAAGAGGAGTTTTTGCTAACAGGGATCATTCCAAAGGAGATTCAGAATTCTAAGAAGTATGGCTTTGTGCGTAGAGCATACAGGTACAAATTGATTGGTGATGTCTTATACATCAAAGGGGCTGATCTCGTGTTGAGACATGTACCTTGGCGAGAGGAGCTTTATAGAGTGTTGGAAGAGAATCACGAAGGCGCATGTGGTGGCCATTTTGCTCTAAAGATCACCTTGCATAAGATTTTGCAAGAGGGGTATGTATGGCCTAGTTTGCACAAGGATGTTCACCATTGGTGTAGGTCTTGTAATAGGTGTCAAGCATTTGGGAAGAGAGTGTTGAAGCCAGAGCTAGGAAAAACCATTATGGCGTTTGATGTGTTTGAAAAGAGGGGGATTGATGCAATAGGCCCGTTACCTATCACAAGCAGGGGCAAAAGCTATATTTTGACTGCAGTGGACTATCTCTCTAGATGGGCAGAGGCTATAGCAGTAAAACAGATCACTGCAAAGGATGTGGCAAAATTTGTGTATGATGAAATATGTTGCAAGTTTGGGGTGCCACTAGAGCTACTTTCAGATAAGGGGCCAGGATTTAGAGCTAAACTGCTAGACTTTTTATGTGCAAAGATGAAGATTAGGCATCAGCATACCACTCCTTATTACCCGCAGTGTAATGGCTTAAATGAAAGATTCAATGGTGAGTTGGTACAAATTCTTTCTAAAGTGACAGAGCACCAAGGAAAGAATTGGGATTTGGAATTGCCTAGTGCATTATGGGCTTACCGTACTTCGGTGAAGACAGGTACAGGGTTTACTCCATTTCATTTGGTGTATGGAAAGGAAGCACTATTGCCTGTGGAGGTAGAGTTGCCTGCGGTCAAGATGTTAGAGAAGTTGCTTGGGCCGCCTACTGATGCATTCAAAGAGAGGATCTTGCAGTTACAAGAGGTTCAGTTGGACAGGATGAGCGCATTGGAGCATTATGGGCAGATGCAGGATAAGGCTTTGGCAAAGATAAATGAAAAGTTCAAAAGTAAGGGTATCAAGAAACATGACTTGGTTTTGCGCTACAACATTAAGCTGGACAACACCTTCCAAAAGAAGTTTCAAATTAAGTGGGAAGGCCCTTTCAAGGTAGTGGAGTGTTTTCCAAATGGCACATATTAGCTGGCTAACCTGGATGGTGTTCTACATAAGTCAAGGGTAAATGGATTGCGTCTTAAATTGTATCATGCTAGATTGATGATGGTGGAGCAAGATGAGCTGTCTGTGGATCGAGCAGTGTTGGTGAGGGATGAGGAGACCTGTGATGCGGCGAGTCTCATATCTCTCTTTGTTGTTGTTGATCATGAATGATCTAGTAGGCTAGGGGATGGGCAAATTATGTCAGGAGTTTTTTGGAGCAAGGGATTGCGCATATGTACATATACATGCATGGTGCATCAAATAAAGAATTGCCCATTTTTCAGAGCCAGGTGGTTACGTGGGGCCCACATGTGTACAGGTAGGACAGGGTGTACACAGTGCATCGATTTTCACTATTACCAGTACCACTGTGTTTTTTCTATAATAAAGAGGAGTTGTTAGTGCGTAAAACTTCTCGAGGAAGCTATCCACGGGCCGACGACATGAGGTAAGCAGGTGCGTCAGATGCCATCTAGTGGCGTCAGGAGGCCGAACGCAATCAATATTTGCACGTGGATGAATACGGACACAATGTGGGTGTTTTCTTGTGAGATTTATGCAGAAAGGTCATCATTAGGACCAATTTTTGGGGCCACTTAACGTGGTTGCGAGACGCATTATTGAAAATAAATGAGTGCCACGTGTGCGGATGATGCAAAAATGTGACAACTATGCTCTGCGAGGTCAGTTTTTGGCCTGTTCGGGGTCCGTTTGAGGTCATCTAAAAGGCCAAGGGTGCCCAACTAATAAAGCTAAGTGTGGGAACTGAAAAAAAAGAGATAAGACAAGAAAAAACATGTAGAGAAGAGGAGGAACAGCCGCAACTGTGTTTTTGCTCATTTTGGAGCCTGTTTTGGCCGTAAACTGCTCATCCGAGGTCGGATTTGAGCACTTTGACATTGTAGACTGGGGTTTTGGGACGTTCCGGACGCGATGGAGCTTTCCATTTTGCCAAATTCCTCATTGTTTTTCTATTTTTTTGGTTGTGTAAGTTTCTCCTATGAATGAAGCTTCTTCTCCAATTTGTGATTGTATCTGGCATATTTTACCCATATTGTGTGAGCTGTTTGCCCCATTGGTGTTGGCCCAAGCTCATTTGTGTGTGTGTGTGTGTCTGTGTGGAGTGGGCAAGTGGATAGTCTCTCTCCTCTCACTCCATTGGTGTGTATCCTGTCTCGGCCAGGTGTGTTGTGTAAGCCGAGTGGTGCGCCATAGTGTGTGTGTGTGTGTGTGTGTGTGTGTGTGTGTGTGTGTGTGTGTGTGTGTGTGTGTGTGTGTGTGTGTGTGTGTGTGTGTGTGTGTGTGTGTGTGTGTATCTTTCCAAGAGTGTGTGTCGGGTAGTTATAGAGGTGCTGTGTGTGTGTTTTCCTCCCGCTCACAACGGGGTGGAGACTTCACACCTGGTATCAGAGCTATAGGTTTACGAACTGGAAAATGATGTTGTTTGAGATTTAAAAAAAAATAAGGGATAGTAGGATAGCTCGTACTCAAAGCTTGAGCATGATGTTTCCCAGAATAATGACATTGGATTTGTCTAGTGGATTGTCTCCTGAGTGATGTTAAAGAGTTTTACTCGTTGAGCTTGTTGGGATTCAGTGGGTTCCACATGATGTTTTTTGAGAAGTCATTGGTGCAACTAGTGCTGCGGGCAGGTAGCCTGTTGATGCACATAAAGTTATAAGTATGGATCAAAGCTCTCAAGTAAAGTTTTTACCATTATTTATCGGACAATTTTGGATGTATTCAATGGAATTTAAACTAATGATGGAATGGTTAAATCCTTTGTGATAGCTGTACAGATTAAGTAGGCTGGTTAAGCCCAAAAAGTTAAATTTCTTCTTGAGTATGGAAAAGCCTAGGTTCATTGAGAAGAGTGCTATAGTAATGAGTTTTATACCATTGGATAGGTACCATCTACTACACTATATACCGCCGTTCTGGAGAAAAAGCTTCTCCTTAAGCAAGCTCAGCCTCCAACCTTTAAAGGCGAAGGGGTTAATGTGGAGAGAGATGCGGAAGTATGGATGGAAGCAATGGACGACTATTTCGAAGCTGTGGGAACGCAACCCAAGAACCAAACCATGCTTGCGATGTTTTGCTTGTCTGGCAATGCCAAGATCTAGTGGAAGCAACATTGCAGGGACTTGGATATCAAGGGATCTTCCCAGTCATGGGAAGACATCAAGGCTGATGTGACGGAGCGATACTTACCACCCGCTCACAAAGCCTTGAAGATGAATGAGTTTTTCTCACTTCGACACAGGTGACTTCTTCCGTCAAAGAATACTACTCGAATTTTGTCACACTTCGGAGATATACTCCTAGGATGACATTAGAACAGCAAGTAGCACGGTTCTGCCAAGGACTCATCAACCCCTTAAACAACCGACTAGAAGCTCTCAGGCCAGCAACTCTGCAAGATGCCTTGCTAAGGGCCAAACCGTTAGCTAAAGAGATTCAGAGGACTACCCAAGATAGTCAATACTATTTGTCAAAGAGGTCCAGGCCAGACAACTGGAGTAACAGACCAATCAACCCTGCATATGACCATCGTCCGGGAGTAGCTACTACGGAAGCTACCGAGTTTCCCAATATAAGATGCTTTGAGTTCCAGGAGTATGGACATTACAAAAGCCGATGTCCAAAAAGGATTTCCCAAACATCCAGTGCTAATAATGTACCTCTAAATGTCAATGGGCGAGGTCAACCAAACGGAAGAGGAGGCCGAGGAAGAGGAAACATAGGACAAGGAAGCAGAGCTTTTGCTAATGCCGTAGTGAGACAACCAATTGTGGGTGACGAAGCTGATGAGAGAGCATCTCTGTATGCTGCAACTGCTAATCCTAGTGAGCAATAATGCAAGCATCAGGATCTCATCAAAGTTCAGCAGAATAAGACGCATAAAGCTAAAGACTATTCTATTATCAAAGGATGTCCTTACTTTAGACAAAGGATATATGTACCTCAGTAGTTAGCATAGAGTTTATCCAGATGTATTCTTGAGATGAGGACATCTCAAATTTTCCACGTTGGGGAGGATGTAAGGTCTCCGCCCCGAGCTAAAAGAACACCATTGTACCATGAAACAACCATAATAAAAAAAGTTACTATTTTTAGCAGTTTTCCAAAATGTGTCGATTCCATGATGCTTAGAATGTCATAAAGCTTCCAAAAGTGAATTAAAAAAAATTTTGTCAAAAATTTCCAAAAATAGTAATTTTTTGGTCGCCTGACCCATCTAGTTTTGATTGTCTCGACAAACTGCACCCGTAACCCAAATTTAAAAAAAAAATGCATTTTCGGACGTCGAGGACTGCTAAATATGGCAGGTACTTAGGATTATGCACCTTAGTTCTAGCTTAGCATAGCAAGTTCTGGCATCAAAATCTGATTAGAATTGCCCGTCTAGGATTAAAAACAATTTTTCCTAAGGTTGTACGGGGAGGCACCGGGGCTCGGGAGCTGTGTGGGAACCTGCTCCAGGCCACTGCTGAGTTGATATGGTAGGTAGAAGGCGCCCTCACACACAGATAGGGCTCGTGGGCTACTTTCCCAGCTCGAGAGATAGTGAGTGAGTGAGTTAGAATAGCAAATGGGACACTTTGCAGCCCATGCACCCCATGCAAGTAACCCTACCCATGAAGGCTTGAGTAGACTCCAGACCAGCATAGCAAGTGATTTCAAAATTTTGAGCTTGTGAGCCTATATAAGAGCATTCTCACACACACACAAGCACATATATGCTCACACACACATTCAGTATACACACACACACACATACACACACACCTTGGGGTGGTGCTGCCGGCACACATAGCCTTTGGAGAAAGAGCAAAAGACGGAAGTACTGCCCAATTCTCGCCACAAGAAGCTCCATTGGATCAGCAAATTGATTCAAATTTGGCCCAAACTACGGTAACATAAAGCTAATTTCACGTTATGTTATAATTCCTTCTATGGTTCTCATAATTCCGCTACTAGTATGCATATATGCTTACACACACACACACACACACACACACACACCTTGGGGAGGTGCTGCCGGCACACATAGCCTTTGGAGAAAGAGCAAAAGACGGAAGTGCTGCCCAGTTCTCTCCACAAGAAGCTCCATTGGATCAGCAAATTGATTCAAATTCAGTCCACTACAAGAGGCTCTTCATATTAGCGACGTTCACACAGCGACGCTCAAAAAAAAATTTCCCAGCGTCGCTATGAGCGTCGCTATGAGCGTCGCAAATTTCTTTGTAAATTTGCGACGCTCATAGCGACGCTTATAGCGACGCTCATAGCGACGCCGGCTGGGGTAAAAAAAATAACCGAGCGCGCCCAAAAACTCAGATCTCAGATCTGAGTTTTTCGGCGCCCTCGAGCAAGGAGTAGGTAACGCTCTCCCTCACTCTCTCTCTCTCTCTCTCTCTCTCTCTCTCTTTTTCTTCTCCACACACACAAACACACACACACACACACACACACACACACACACACACACACACACACGAGGAGAGGAAGGAGAGCCAGGTATGCTCCTTCGCTCTCCTCATTCTCATGTTCCCTTCCCCTCTTTCTCTCTCCCTCTCTCTCTCTCTCTCACACACACACATACACACACACACAGTGTTTTGTGAGAGAGAGAGAGAGAGAGAGAGAGAGAGTACAAACAAAAACAAAAACGCACACACACATACATAAACAAAGAATGCACACACACATTGAGAGAGAGAAAGAGAGAGAGAGCATGCATAAACAAAAAACGCACGCATTGAGAGAGGAAAAGAGAGAGAGAACATGCATAAACAAAAAACGCACACATTGAGAAAGGAAAAGAGAGAGAAAACATGCATACGATCCAAAAAAACGCACACACATTGAAAGAGAAAGAGAGAGAAACTAATTTAACGTCGTAGGAAACTAATTAAAATTAAAAGACCTAAAGATCTAGCCGACGAGGAGTTGAACTGAAGACCTATTATTCAAGAGGGAAATGGCATAATCAATCTATCATACTTGGCATGGGTGATAGAAAGGTTATACCATTTATCTCTTTTTATTGGCACACACATCCACACACGCGCACACACACAAGAAGAAGAGAGTTATAACGTCGTAGGAAACTATCTTAAAAGACGTTAAAGATTAGGTTATATGTAGACTTACATTAAATTAGATTTAGGTTTATTTTTAACTAGATTTACGTTTATTTAAGCTAGATTTAGATTTACGTTATATTAGATTAGATTTAGGTCTCCATAGACTGCGATGCCCATCTAGACAACCTCTAGTCATTAGACTTACGTTAAATTAGATTTAGCTTTATTTTTAGTTAGATTTACGTTTATTTAGATTTACGCTTATTTACGTTAGATCGAGTCCACGCAAGAATTACTTACGGTTTAGGGTTTAGAGTTAGACGAACAGTGAAAAGATCTACTGTGAAAAGATGTTAAGATGAAGTGAAGTGCTACAGCTAGAGAAGAGGCAAAGGGATTTTGTCCACTACATGCAGTATCATGTAGACGTGGGTGTGTAGATTTCTTGTACCCACAAATATAGGTATTGACCAATAAAGACGAGATTATAACCCGGTGGTTCTGATCTCCGTGCACCTCTAGACCGAGGTGTGCGGGGATTGGGCATGACTAGAGAATGTGAGATAAAGAGAGAGAGAGAGAGAGAGAGAGAGAGAGATAAGACAAAGAATGCCAATAGAATATTAAATTTGTTGTCCAGATTATAATTTTTTTATCCTCATTATGAGTAGCGACAAGGATGTGGGACCGTCCAATCGAAACACCTATCTCTCAACGAGGGTCTTATGTCCTTGTAATCAATGCAAGCATGCTGTGCGACGGACAAGACGTGTTTCTTTGCAGCACGTTCGCGAATTTGGCGAGTTCGATCCATCTATTATAGAGCAATATTGGCCGCAAACAGCGTCTGATGGATCGATAAAACTTGAACAGAATTTGAACAGTCTAGTCGACGACGTTCCTCTGATGCAGATCCTGTGGTGGCGGAACTCACTTACTTCGGCACGCTGCAAGAGATTTTGAGGATCGATTACAGAGGATTTTTTATCGACTTGTTCGACGTGCAATGGTTCAAGATAATCATGGAGGGTCGCAACGCTACTGTGCATAGAGGAGAGTCTGGTTTTCTTGAGGTGGATTCTACTAAGAAATGGACTGACCTAAGAGACACTTTCGTACTACCCGAGCATTGTGAACAAGTAAGTATATAAATAGTTAACATCCCCCTTTTACAAGTTATGTGCTTGAAAGCTCTCATGTAAGTTATGTGGCTCTGGCAGGTAGTATTTCATCCTACAAAGTCTACATCAAACTGGTGGTACGTCATAGAGGTAGCCCCTCGTAGTGCAAGGACGTATGAAGGCTACCATGTGCCAATCACAACGACATCAATGGAGGAGATCAGAGAAGATGCTCAATCAGAAGCCGCTGCGGTGGTGCCAGACGAGCATCAAGATGCTACTACTCTATATGGGGTGCATGCAGAGGAGCTACAAAATGAAACAGAGGATATGTGTTTAAACGGAGAGCTCTATATAGATATAGGAAGTTATGCTGAGTTATGCGAGGATGAGAGAGAGATCTCTTAAAGCCACAAATATTGTATTTGAACAATTTTGCTCCGTGTTGTAAAAGCTCTGGCTCTCTAAGTACCTTCCATGGTGTATAACGCTCTTTTCTACTCGCGCTCACATCTTTTGATTGAAAATTCTGAGTTTTCGACTTGCCCCTTCTATCACACAATTCATTGCGTCATTGTATTTATATGCGTCATTACGTCATTGTATTTAATGGTCTTTGCGTCATTGTCTACTCTATTCATTCAATATTAAGTTTAAATATTCGTGTGTTTAATGCAGGTATGGATGATGAGGAGTTTCTTTCTTCTTTGTCACCGCAGCAGAGACAGTGGTACGTGGAGCGTCATCGCTCTGGCGCATTATCGCGCGTTCCTACACCATCCGCATCTCCCTCTCTTTCGGAGCATTCGGCGCGCTCCGAAGCTTCGGCGTCGACGAGACGAGCGTCACACTCGTCTAGACACCGGCGCTCTAGTGGTGGCGGTGGCGGTTGTTGTGGGGATTCCGCCACCGATGCCTCCACACCGCCTCATGTTCGACGAGGCTCTTTACCCTCCCCTTCTTTGCCCGCCCCCACACCAGCCACAGCATCGCCGTCTACGCCAGGTTTTGCACGGCTGACTGTTCCTAGAAGCTACACACCTCTACCTACTCCACCAGGAGCCACCCCACTCGACACTCCTCGCTTCGGGGCCCAGACGCCGGTGGAGACACTTGACGTCCGTACCCCCATCGACAGCCGCTAGAGACCCCTGCCGGGACACCCAGGTTCACGCGTCACCGGCCAGAGGGCTTGCCTTACTCCGTCGACATCAGCGGCGGCATCATCATGGATGATGACGGCAAGAAGGTGATCTCGCGCATGCGTGGTCTTTGCTCTCAGCTGTTTAGACACTATATACTAAACAAATGGAGTGAAGTACCAAGTGATTTAAAAAACAGAGTCATCAGCATACTTCATGATGAGTTTCCCGTTCCAACACGGGATCAGCGCTTCAATGAAGACTTGATGAAGATTCGAATGCGCGAATACTGCAAACACAAGCGTTCCGAAGTGCAAAAAGCAATCAAGAATGGGTGGAATAGGCCAGATTGGTTGGCCAAAGAAGATTGGAAGAATGCGAAGAAAGCAGCGCGCGAGAATCCCGACAAGTGGAAGCAACAAAAGGATGCAGCCAGAGCGCGAGTAGAGGCAGGGAGCTCGCACCACTTGGGGAGCGGTGGATGGGCATCATTTGAGGCCGATTTTGTAACTCTTTTCACATTGCTCTTTATGCATGTTCGATAGTTTAGGGTTTATGAGTTTTTTAGTTCTAACATAATGAAATCTTTGTATGTTTTGACAGTGGTCGATGACAGGACGTGATCCCACACCGTACGAGCGCGAGTACGCAGGCAGGAAGGGCTTAAACGCCCTGATGGACATTCTCAGTTCTCGCGGCGGCATGGTTAGTATTAGGGTTTACTCTTTTTTATTTTTTGTATTGTTTTATAAATGTCGTTATATGTTTATATTTACTGAAAACTGTCTTATTGTCTTTTTTTGCAGAATCCGAAAGATACGCCGCTTGGACGCGATGAGACGTCTGACTAGACGACGTCAGTTTAGCCGTAGCTAGATAGCATTAGTTTAGGGTTTCTCATAGCTTATGTATCATGAGACGGATTTTATACGTCTTTTTGAACCATGTATATTATTACATTTGTCACCGCAGTTCCTTTTGCCAATCAATTCTTTATGCCTATGATGTTGTACAATTGTCATTATTACATTTGCCAATCAATTCATTTTGCCTATGATGTGTACAATTGTCAATTTTGCAAACAATGCGTCTTGTGGGTGACTATTTTGGGTCTCTTATCTACCTTTGCACTTTTTTTAAAAAGTGAATCAAGTACAATATGGTTGATGGGTGGCAGGGCATTCAATGCCCTGCCACCAAAAAAATATTCTCTTGGGCGTCGCTATAAGCGTCGCTATTTATGGCTCTGTAGCGTCGCTATGAGCGTCGCTATAGTCTTCTGTGAGAGCGTCGCTATAGGCGTCGCTATAGGCGTCGCTATCAGCATCGCTATATAGCGACGCTGATAGCGACGCATATAGCGACACCTATAGCGACGCTCTCGTAGCGACGCTCGTAGCGACGGTTTTAGCGACGCCGGGAGTTATAAAAACCCAATGTATTTCCGTCGCTACCAGCGTCACAAGAGCACACAACCTCTTGTAGTGGTCCAAACTACAGTAACATAAAGCTAATTTCACGTTATGTTATAATTCCTTCTATGGTTCTCATAATTCCGCTACTAGTATGCATAATCACAGTTAAATTTCTCATTAGACACTCTCTAAATTGCTATATGATTATTCCATTGCACATTCTTAATTCTAATTGTCAATTATGCAAACAATTAACCTCTCCTAATCATAGATTAATGTATGATTAGTAATAAGAGAATTATCCACTAAGTCATTATAGTTAATGAATGATGGAATCAAGCCAGCAATGTGATAAGGTTAGTCTATTTCATTCTATTACCACACAATGTTTATATAGCTATGTTTAGATTCAATTTGTTCAAATATTAGGATGTAATTAGTGTAATTAATTCCACAATTAATCCACTAGGAAAAAGGAATCCTCTCACCTATGCATGCGGTAAATCTGCAAATCTCTACTTGCATTAGGAAGTGATTAAGCATGCCTAATTCATCTCTAGTAAATAGATCAAGTAGAAATCTAAAATTCTTAATCACCTAGGCCAAATAATTAACCTTAGGGCCAATTCCCATAGAACAAGGGTCTATCAAAAATCTCTATATCTTGAAGTAATCAAACCTCTCGTATAAAGGAGCTTGCTTATTGAAACTAATCCGTCATTTTGGTCGTATGTACTCTCGAATATTAGCTCTCTTTTTCCAAGTTGTTAATCTAAGTAGTGAGTATAATATGGCCCCGGTAAAGAGAACTCGTTTTGGTGGTTCCCATGATCGCGAGGCTGGGACAAGCAACACACATAGGAAGGGAAAAGCTCCCATGGTCGACCAAGTACCGGCCAACTCATGGAGCAATGACGAGGAAATTGTAGAGGTAGGTCACATTTTTAATTCAAGTTTTTCTCAATTTAACATTGCATTCGATAAGTTAGGAAAGAACATATCCCTAAACTTGTTGGAGAAATCCAACAAACTTGTTGGAGAAATCCAACGGAGATCACGGCATTTGAATTGAAATACATTTAATTTCCAAGTAGGAAAGAATGATTGTTGGATATAATGTTTGAGATAGAAAAGAATGTTTGCTAGGGGAAAATTTAGCTCGGCCTGTTCATTTCTATTTCCAATGTTGATACTAGTCCGAACCCCCTCCTGATCACAGAAGGTAGAGTTCTTGGTTAAGGGCTCTTGAATCCACGTCTGCTGGTTAAGTGGTGGATACCCACGTCTACTGGTTAAGCGGTGGGAACCCACGTCTTGCATTCTATGCGGTGGGAATGTCCACGTCTGCTGGTTAAGCGGTGGACATACCTAGTTGTATGGGCAGCTAGGCGACAACGGGAGGACTAAACTCTCGCTAGAGGGGGGATGTTGTACCTCCAGAACATTGGAATTTTAATGAATAAGTTTGAGTAGAATGTTTACTAGAATTACTGTCTTGGTGCCGCTTTGCAATACTGGTTGAAGGGCTGTATTAAGGAACTTGTGAATCGGAAACTAATCAATGAACTTATGTGTTGAACAACCATGTGTGGTAGTAAATAGATAATAAAAAGGAAGTGTGAGTATGGGGTGGAAAGTGGGGGCTTGTCTTGGGTTGCCAATGCCTATGAGAAGGGTGGTCCCGATTAGTCGAGAAGTCTCTATCCCCATAGTTCTATAAGTTGACGCTAGTATTACTCATTTCCCCTAGAGCGGAAAAGTTTCAAGTGTACGTGCCTCTGAAACATGGGGAAAAAGGCACTCGGGACTTCTCTCCTCTTGGAAGGTGGGTATTAGGATCGCTAGATAAGTTAATCACGCTTCCCCTGCGGGGTGGAACTAGATCTCGATGCTCGTAGGCTCAAACTCGACTCACTTTGTGATGAGAGATCGTCCGCTAGATGAACCATAAACCACTTTATTTACTGCTACTGTAGATGTAGTGGCCACCAGGTTTCCCATCAGATCCGTCATTTGAGACGACGGGGTGGGGACCTCACATTTGTTTTGGGAATTGCACTATGTGAAGGGACCTACGTCCACCTCTCGACTCCAATGGTCGATGCACACACACATACACATTCTTGGTAGCAAGTTTCATATCATCGAGTCGTCTTTAGAGAACGCACCAAGTAGATTCACTATCTCTTCTCCCTATCTCTCTATCACCATGGTGTGTCACCTCACCGGAAGGAAGGTCATTGTAAATATTGCAAGAAATAATTCTCCCTCACACCCCCGAGGGTTTTCATTATTTGTCAATGCTCTGTGTATGTGTGTGTGTGTGTGTGTATAAGTTTGCAGTGTTCACATCACCGTTGTCTGCGTCCTAGCCGCTCAAAGCTAGGTGGCGCCCCCTGTTCACTTTACACTGACCGGCTCGAGGCGTGCCATCGGCTCCCGACGTTTTAGAGGTCGTCAAAGTTCGTGTCTCGCTTTGCTCCCGTCAGTTGGTGCCCCCACTAAGGAGGGCTTCTAAGAAAGCTTCAGTTTACAATGCTGAAAGCAACGCACCTCATCAATCATGGACAAATGGCTGAAGGAATTTTCTAACTAGAGGATGGAAGAGGAGGAGACTAAGGAGGCACTAGCCGCGTTCATTGAAGTACTACTGCTAGGCTGTAGTGTCGTCAGTATTCAAGAGGTAAGCTCCCCATCTCGTGTTGCTCGTTCTAACCACAAATTGAGAGCATCATGTGGGAGGTCTATGAAGTGCTATCATTGTTGTCAATCAAAACACACTGTCAATGAGTGCCAACAACGAAGGCAGCGAAGGGGCTGAAATCGTCTACATCGACATTCATCGCGAAGAAGTCATCTACATCAAAGGAGGAAAGAAAATGGTAAGACCTCTCTTTCCGAAGGAAACTGCAATCAAATTTATAACCTCTACTCCAAAGTGGCCTAAAGGGGCTGCTCGAGCCACAGGTAAGGAAAGGTTAAGCCAGTCTGGAAACACGTGACCCCTAAGGGAGAAGCATCTGGCCAAGCAAGTTCTTCAAGCTCAGAGAGCTGGGTCATACCCAGCTTGCCAAAGAGGAAGTCATCCGAATCTAAGCAGTGGAAGGTCGCCTAGCGATTCGCACGACGCATGCGAGTACTACCAGTCCACTTCGACATTCCTGAAGAAGAAGTGGTAAGAAGGTTCCCATGTCCTAAGGAAGAGTGGTTCGGCTACTGCTCTCGCTGTTTTGGAAGACGGGTAGAGGGTCTTCCTCCTCTCCCTGTACAGCTTACCCTAAAGAAGCTCTCCACCACGGGTGAAACCCAGTGGGCTGGAGACAAGTTGCAGATGAATGGAGTGGAATTCATGCAACATGCCGACTACGGTAATTATCTGCAGTTGCTGCTAGCCAAAAGGCTAGAAGTGGTCAGACGCGTCGCCATCACCCCATATGTGCTGAGCAACGAAGGAAAGGTAGAGCCCATGAAAGGCCACGACCTCCTGTGGATGTGTCGACTCATCAACACTGGCACGGTAAGAGTATAAGTAAGTACTCCACCCTCTGTGCATGATGGAAAACGGGCCGACAGCATTCCCGTTCAGATTCCTGCAGCATATGCATGTGAATATCTATGTAGATAGGAAAATCTTCTACCAACAGAAGATCATGTACCTATTCGGTGCGGCGGTACTAGGAGAAATCCTTAATTTCCCAAATCCTATCATTCTCCCCATATTAGATTACCACCATTCCTTTAATGTTTCTATCTTTATCTTGTTTTAATCTATCCACCCAACTCTGTAAAAAGCCACTATGAGCCGCTATTGTTGTTAGTATAATATAAAAGAAAAGAAAAAAAAATTGTAAGTTCCTGAGTCACTACCATGGTAAGTGTTTCTTTCCCACGTTCAGTGGAAAGAAGGGAGAAGATCTCACCACCGACTTTCTGGATGATTTCGACATCGCTTGTGTGGTTTCCAACAAAGATGACGACGCTTCACGACTTTGAATTTTTTCTCTACTGATGAAAGTAGAGGCTAAGTCTTGGTACAATGCATTGCCCCAGGCTACCAAAAATGCATGGAATGTGTTACGTGCTGCCTTTGTGAAGAGGTTTGGTGGAGGCACAACCTCGGAGAAGCTATGGCAGCTACTGATGAAATTGAAGCAGGGAAGTCTGCTAGAGTATGCCACCTACGAGTCCAAGTTTGTGGACTTATGGGAGAGATGGGTTGCCTCACTGGAGGAAGGCAAAGGAGCGCCTAATTTCCTGAAGAAGGACCGTTTCATTGCTGGACTGTGGTCGCCGCTTAGAGAGAAGGTGAAGGGAAGGTTTCCTGCAACATATGAGTTGGCAGTAGTAGCCCGCCTTAAAGACAAGAAGTTGTGCATGCAAGCAAGAGTAAACGAGTCAGAGGAATCAAGCTCGGTCCGACCAACCCCAGTGACTGCAAAACAGCCATTCATAGAGCCCAACCACAAGAGGCATCAGAAGAGCAGCAAGACTTGCTGAGTCGCATCACTACCCAACTAGAGAGTTTATCTGTGCATCTGGTGCAGCAAGGGCGTGCATTTGTCAGAAATCCAAAACAAGGAAGAGGACAGCGAAGGCAAAACCAAGAGTACCACTACTACAATTGTGGGGAAGACGGCCATGGTATGTACTATTGTCCTCATCCAAGGAGGCAAAATTTCAATAGAGGGGGGAGACACAATCAGATCTCTCCGCCAAGAGCAAGACCACCACCACCCAGGCAACCAGGGCCGATCCCACCGGTCCAAATCCTTTGACCACCTGTACAACAACAACCACCACCACAACCTCTCATTTCACCACTACCTCCACCACCTGTTGTAAACCAAGCGGTGAGTATTATTAGCTTGGAGGCTAAAGGGAAGGCAAAGTTAGAAGAATCAGTTCAAGAGAAGCACAAAGGGAAAGAAAAAGTAGAATAAGTGGATTCTATGGGAGTGAAGCGTGCCAGGCACAAGGAAGCCTCTCAAGAGAAAAGGAAGGGAAGGCCGAACTAGCAAGCAAGCAGCTAAACCGCGACAAAAGATAGACATCGTGGATTTTCACTATGTGAGTATGCTAAACCCTATGACTTAGTTCAAGATGTGTTGATGCAGGGCCTGAAGATAACTTGGCCCCAATTACTCCACCTTGCACCAAGAATGAGGAGGCAATGGACAAAAATGGTGAGTACCAAGAAATCAAGACCGGGGATAGTTGGGGCTATCTCTGGAAGGGATCTCGACGACATCCTACCAACTATGGATGCCCACATCTAGGGGCAAATAATCTCAAACGTCTACATAGATGGTGGCGCATAAATATGCGTCATGAGTGAAAAAATGATGCACCATCTAGGTCTAGAGGTGAGTAGGCCGGCACCTTGCCGAGCCAAAATGGCAAACAATGTAAGAGTGAAAGGTGTAGGCATTGTGAATGCGGTCAAAGTAAAAGAATTCAATACAGAAGTGGAGGTAGACATCTTTGTCATGCCACACAAAGGGGAGGGCTACCCTATCATTCTTGGGAGACCCTGGCTCATGGCTATGGAAGCTAAGCAAGACTGGAGCACCGGAATGATTCAGATGAAGGACGCTAAAGGGAAGTCCATATTCTACGATATGAGGACTGGGAAGCAACGCAACATGATCTTGGAGGCTTCAGAAGATTTGTCCACCAGTGACTATTTGTCTACCTCAGGAGAAGAGACAACCACCACTGACGGGAGTGACAGTAGCATAAAAGTGATGGGGGTCATTCTTAAAGACCCAAAAAGATTGACACAATCTGAAACACCCCCAACAAACCAAGAGGAACCATCAAGTACGCAATCCTTAGAGGATGCAGGTAAATTACAAAGGATGCTCTCAAAATGAGTTAACCAATGAAGAAAGGAAGGAGTATGTCTCCATGCTGGGTAATTTTACTACACTGTTCATTGATGGCTATGATAAGATCACAGGAATCATAGTAGTACAACACCACATAAAACTCAAGGAAGGCAGTAAGCCTGTGGTGCAAAGGCTCAGAAGACTTGAAGTAATCCAACAAGAGGCACTACTTAAAGAAGTGAGAAGTGTTGGGGTATAAAGCCCAATGTGGTCGCCCAGGTAAGTGGGCGGGCCGCCAGGTATGTACACATATTCTTTTGTAAAAACCTAATAAGAACTCACTATGCTCTACACATTACAGTAGAGCGAGTTCACCACATCGTCGTGCTCTTCTTCTCGCACTCTCTCTTGCGTCGCACTTCCGCTCGTACTCCTTCAACTGGTATCATAGCTCAGATCGAGGCTCGGGGCACCACTGCAGAAGACTAGAGTCACGACCTCAGATTGGAGTGAAATTCGATAGGCGAAGACACGGCCCCAAAATCTGAGGTCATCTCGGCCACCGTTCGGCTTCGACAAAGGTCTACGCAGGCCATTTTCGACTACGTGGTCTCGATGGGTGCAGATCCGACTCTGCAAATTTGGGGTTTTCGGCCTACGACTGCAGGTGCTGAGGATATCGACACTCCCAGAGTGTTGATTTGTGGCTGTCTACACATTGAAGGACGGCTCACAGTTCTTGGAGGCGTGTCACATACGACACGGGTGCATCTACACACAGACTGTAGGCGACATCCACTAGTTCATCAGGTAGCTTGTGTTTGCTGCTTGATATTCCACATTTCATCCTGACATTGCAGGTACTTCCACATGGGATGTATTGTTAGAGATGATGTATGTCTGTTGAGGGTTTGCTGGCTGTGAGTCACGCAGCAAACAACCGCCGCAGCGGTTACAGCATATAGTGGGAAATTTGTGGATGTATGACTTTGTGGGAAGTCTATGTACTGTCAAATTTACTGCAGCCTTTGTTGAGGGTCGAGTGAGGTTTTATTGAGCTGGGGGATTCTCGAATGTTGAGATCCTTTCGGTGATACAGGTCTTGGAGCGATCCCTCGAGCACCCTTAGATAGGCAGCTAGGATGTATTGACTATGAGTTAGACAGTTGGGATTGCATCTTTGCTTTAGTGCCGTTGAGGCATTGTCGCAGTCTATGCTTACAGGACAGTGATAGGACAGTCAGAGACAGTACAGGTGCAGGACAGGTTTACCCGCAGCTTACAGTGTCAGAGAGACAGTGGTTTTTTGAGCTGTTTTTTTGTCTGTTTTTTTAGTACACCAGAGCCATTTTACAAAGGAGACTCTGCCGAAATTTATGCAGAATCTGAAGCTTTCTTGGTTCATTTGACAGGTTGATATTGGTTCAGAGGTCAGTTTACAGGGGAAACTCTGTCGAATTTTTCCCAGGAAAGTAAACTACTGTGAAGCGTAGCTATGGCCGGATCACAGGACACTGCTCTTTACAATATCAAGAAGCTGGATGGAACCAATTTCCCATTGTGGAAGAAGCAGATTTGGCACGTGTTGGTACAAAAGAAGCAGATAAAACCTATAAAGCTTAAGGGGATAAAACCAGAAGATATGGACGAAGATGAATGGAGCGAAATGGATGAATTGGCACTTTCTACCATTATGCTGACTTTGGCAGAAAGCGTTTACTTCAATGTAGCAGACGAGATGTCGGCTTATCAAGCATGGTTAAAGCTGAGTGATCTTTATGAGAAGCAGAGTGCAGCTTCACAGGTATACTGGCTTAAGAAGCTTGTTGACTTGAAGATGAAAGAAGGGACACCTATGTCCAATCATCTGAATGAATTCAACACAATCTACAGTCAGTTGTCAGCTCAAGGTGTCAAGTTTGATGAACATGTTAGAGCTATGTTCCTGTTGATCACATTGCCGGAAAGTTGGGACACTTTTTGCACAGCTTTGAGTAATTATGCACCTCCAGATGGTTTGACATAGCAGGTGTAGAAGGAAGTCTGCTTACTGAAGAAACCAATAGAAAGACAATGGACAAAGGCAAAGGAACAGCCTTAGTTGTCAGGGGAAGGACCAATGAAAAGTACAAAGGTGGAAAGAGGAATTAGTCTCGTAGCAAGTCCCGCAGTGCTAAAGGCAAGAGTGACATAGAATGCTACCATTGTGGCAAGAAGGGTCACATGAAAAGAGACTGCAGAGAATGGAAAGCAGAAAAAGGCAAAGAGAAAGCTGAAGACCATGGTGAGAAGAACAAGTCCTCAGTGAAGATTCAAGAAATAAATGTGACAAACACTGTTGCAGAGGATGACAGTCTAGTGTCAGGAGACATCTACTTCTTGAAGAATACAATGGACTCGGCTCTTCTTACAACATCTAATGGAAATGCACTGAGTGACTGGATTATAGACTCAGGGGCATCACTTCATGTGTCTCCAAACAAGGAGTGGTTTACTTCTTATTTGACCACTAAAGATCATGTTCGGCTAGGCAATGGGCAGACATGTGAGATCTTAGGTGTTGGAGATGTTCAATTGAAGTTTCAGAATGGCTCTTCTTTCACGCTGAAGAATGTGAGACATGTTCCCGCAATTACAAAGAGCTTGATCAGCACAGGTTTACTTGATGATGCTGGCTACGTCACCACTTTTGGACAGAACATGTGGAAGATATCCAAGGGTTCTATGACAGTAGCACATGGAGTAAATTCTGGAGGACTTTACATGATTTATGTATCAAATGTCTCTAAAAATGTAATCAATGTAACCGAGCAGCCGAACGTTTCTTTGTGGCATAGCCGGTTAGGACATATGTCCAAGAAGGGAATGGAAATCTTGTCTCGTTCTGGTTATTTTCCTGGCTTTTCATTTAATGATTTTGAATTCTGTGAACATTGTCTGTATGGTAAGCAAACACAGCAGCCACATAAGCATAGAAGCAGTAGAAGAGATACACAGTTGGCACTTGTTCATAGTGATTTGTGTGGACGTATGCCTAACCTATCTCTAGGGGGAGCTTCTTACTTTATGACATTTATAGATGATTACTTGAGGAAAGTATGGTTTTACTTTCTCAAGCACAAGGATGAAGCGTTTAGTGTTTTCAAAACGTTTGTGACACTTGTGGAGAATCAGAGTGGCAAGAAGCTTAAATGCTTACGCACTGACAATGGTGGAGAGTATGTTTCAAAGGCCTTTCAGGACTTTTGTGAGTCAAAAGGTATAAAACGTGAACTTACTGCTCCTTACAATCCTCCTCAAAATGGTGTTGCTGAGAGGATGAATAGGACCATACAAGAGAAGGTCAGAAGTATGTTGTCTAATGCACAGCTGCCAAATGGGTTTTGGGCTGAAGCTCTATCAACAGCTGTTCATCTTGTAAATAGATCTCCTAGCAAGGTTTTGCAGAAGGATTCAGTGCCAGAGATGGTATGGTCAGGCAAAATGCCCTCATACAAGCATCTCAGAGTCTTTGGCTGTGAGGCATATACTCACGTTCCAAAGGAATTTAGGAAAAAACTTGAGCCAAAGAGTAGAAAGTGCATCTTTCTAGGCTATGGTAATTCTAGTGAGATGGGGTACAGACTTTGGGATCCCGAATCCAGAAAGGTTGTCCACAGCAATGATGTTCACTTTAATGAATCCAAATATCATTCTAAACCAGAGAGGTTTGAGGAGATTAGAAGAGTTGTCTTCCAAGAAGATGGACTTGCACGTGCAAGACAAAATGTCAGGGCTCAAGAGGAGCAAGGACAGGATAGAGTGGAACCACAGGTTGTGGATGTGGAAGAGCCTGAGCCACCTATTGTGCGTAGATCTAGACGTGTCACGCGACCTTCTGATAGGTTTGTTCCATCTATGAATTATGTCACGTTGACTGATTGCAATGAGCCTTCATGTTACAAGGAAGCAGTGCAAATGAAGGACTGCGGGAATTGGCAATTGGCCATGCAGTCAGAGATGACAGCTCTGCATAAAAACCAGACATGGAAGCTAGTTAAATTACCACGGGGCAAAAAGGCTCTACCCTGTAAATGGGTTTACAGGTATAAGATCACCGCTCATGATAGTCAGCCAAAGTACAAAGCAAGGCTTGTTGCCAAGGACTTTAAGCAAGAACAAGGCATTGACTTTGATGAAGTCTTCTCTCCGGTGGTCAAGATGACTACATTGAGATGCTTTCTTGCATTGGTTGCCATATTAGATTTGGTGTTGCACCAAATGGATGTCAAGACAGCGTTCTCGCATGGTGATTTAGATGTGGAAATTTACATGCAGCAGCCAGAAGGGTTTGTTGAGAAAGGCAAGGAAGATTGGGTATGCCAGTTGTTAAAGAGTCTTTATGGCTTAAAACAATCACCGAGGACATGGTACCATCAAGTCCACAAGTTTATGCTTTCTCAAGGCTACAAACGTAGTGAGTTCGATCACTGTCTATATACAAAGAAGGCTAAGGATGGCAGTTGGTTGATCCTTATTTTGTATGTGGATGACATGTTGATTGCTGGCAAGCACTTGGAAGAAATTTCAGCTTTGAAGTCAAAGATGGCAAAATCGTTTGACATGAAAGACATGGGTGAGGCAAGTCATATACTTGGTATGCGCATTGAGAGAGAAAGATCAAAGAAGTTGATTTGGTTATCTCAAACAGAGTATATTGACAAGGTTTTGCAACGTTTCAATATGGAGAAGGGAAAGGCATTGAGTGTTCCATTGCCACCATATGTGAAACTTAGCAAACAAGATTGTCGTGTGTCTCAGGAAGAACAGTCTGAAATGGATAAGATTCCATATGCGTCTGCAGTGGGTAGTTTGATGTATGCAATGATTGCTACTCGCCCAGACATTGCATTTGCAGTGGGAGTAGTAAGTCGATACATGTCAAACCCAGGCAAGAAACATTGGGAGGCAGTGAAAGGAATATTGAGATACTTGAAAGCTACAAAGAGTATGCGTATATGCTATGGGAGTCAGGAGCTAAGTGTAAAGGGTTTTACAGACTCAGATTATGCAGGTGACTTAGACAACCGAAGGTCTACGTCAGGGTATGTCTTTACATTGGCTGGTGGAGCAGTATCATGGCGTTCTAGATTACAAGATTGTGTTACTCAGTCTACTACAGAGGCTGAATATGTTGCAGCATCAGAGGCATGCAAAGAATCAATTTGGCTTAATCGACTAGTAACAGATTTGGGAATCAAAGAAGAGATGCCTGTGTTATATTGTGATAGTCAAAGTGCTATACAATTGGCTCGCAATCCAGTTTATCACTCAAAGACAAAGCATGTGGATGTGAAGTATCATTTCATCAAGGAAATGATCGAGGATAAGCAACTTCAGCTTGTCAAATTTCACACCACAGAAAATCCTGCTGATCTACTTACAAAAGGACTTCCCTCAGAGAGCTTTGCGCATTTTCGCAAGCAGTTAGGTGTAGGGTAGTACATCACTTCTCTACATCTCTTGTATATTAGCTTGTATAGTAGCTTCTCTCACACTTAAAGTACCACATTGGACTTTAAGTGGGAGGTTGTTGGGGTATAAAGCCCAATGTGGTCGCCCAGGTAAGTGGGCGGGCCGCCAGGTATGTACACATATTCTTTTGTAAAAACCTAATAAGAACTCACTATGCTCTACACATTACAGTAGAGCGAGTTCACCACATCGTCGTGCTCTTCTTCTCGCACTCTCTCTCGCGTCGCACTTCCGCTCGTACTCCTTCAAGAAGTTTGCTACAGGCACGTTTCATCTACCTGTCAAAGACTCAGAATGGGTCTCCCCAATAGTAGTCACACCAAAGAAGAATGGTAAGTGGAGAGTCTGTGTGGACTATAAAGCTCTCAATGCAGCCATGAAGAGGGATCACTTTCCCCTCCCATTCTAGGATGAAATTCCCAATGAAGTGGCGGGTCACGAGCGATACAAAGTGTGTGATTTCTACTCACGATACTTCCAGATTAGCATTGCAAAAGAAGACCAGAAGAAGACAACCTTTATCACACCTTGGGGATGCTTTGCTTACAGAGTGATGCGTTTTGACCTCACTAACGCTCCGGCCACATTTCAGCGCTGTCGAGAAATTTGCGGTCTTGCCAGGAAAGCACCGGGCTTATGGCTGTGAGAGTTTGTGAGAGAACTCAACAAAAACTATATGAAGGAGTTAAACCATAGATGCCATGAAGACTAGGGTTTGGAAAGAAGTACAATCAAAGAAGCCCACCCATTCTCTCTTGCACTCACACGCACAAAGAAAGAACACAAAAGAGAGTGTCAAAACAACACAAAGATGAAAACATCAAGGTTATGGTCATATCGTATCATGGGTAATATGAAAGGGTTAATAGATGAGTTAATGGCATTCAATCTTGGCTGACCGAATAGGTTACGAATTGTTCTTTGGAATTGTAGTTTTGTGCTTATCATAATATATATATTTTGTCTAGTGATTGGGATTAATTGTGTGTACAAATCCTCTTGGTTCATAGCAAGATAACTACGCTTACGTCAAAAGAAAAGTTATAGTCTATGAGAGGTAGTATGATGGGATCCGGTGATAGAATTATTTCATTGAGCCTTTCTGGGCCAAAGAGAAACACTATACGTTGTTGAAAGTGTATTTTACAGCTAATCCATACGTTAATTCTAATAGATCTTACAGAGTGAAAGCGATAGAAATTATCATCATGTGGGCTATTCATCTAGGATATTATGTGAGAAATGTAGATATGAGAGAAGTGAAGAGATGAGAAGTTTCCCTCCCAAGCCTTATTCTTGCCCGTAGGCAATTGCCCGTAGGCAATAAGAATACTGCGGGGAGAGATGTACCTGTAGAAAAGAGAACCTAGAATGTGTAGAGAGGATGAATTACTAAGAATGAGAGAGATAGATTTGGTTAAGGAGATGAGATTAGATACATATATATATATATATATGTTGGATTAGAGATGAAAAAGAAAACAACAAGAAATCAAGAAAACATCAATGTAGAACACATCTTACTTGACAAACCCTTCGGCACCATTATTGATGAAGAGAGAAGAAGAGGGGAGAACTCCACTTTGATTAATACGCCAAGTGCAAGACCTTCTTTGATTAGAGTTGATCTTCCAAGGTTAGCTTGTTGCAAGAATGGCTAGTCTTCTTCTAGGAGAAAGTGTAGGCTTAGGCTTATGTTAATGATTAAGTATAATTTGGCATTACTACTCCCTCCCTCATGAATTCCTCTCATCAATGTCTTGAATGCTTGAGTTCTTTTCAAGGAAGAAGAGGTCCCCTTTTATAGGTGAAGGGAACCCCAAGGGTTTACACAAGAAGAGAGGAGCTAGTGTGAACAGAAACTGGAAAAGTTGGAAATGAGCTATCCCTGCATGATGTGGGCAGGACTGGGGTCCAGTATTTTGATCATATCTCCTCAACCGTGGCTCCAAATAAAAAAGTAAAAATAAGAGCAGAAACTTCAGCTGATTACCTACGACTTCCTTTTTATATGCATTTTCCAATTCGGATTGGAACCTTGTGTATAAAATTCATCAAAATAGGGTCCATTTCTGGCAGCAAAAGTTTTCCTGTGGTCCCCTTAGCCTAGACTTTCATTTGATTCCAATGGACACCTCATGCCATATGAAAGCATGACATTTCTCCTTGACAAAGTTTTGTAATCATGCTTGCAATAATGCATTAAAATAAGAGTATCTTTGAAATCATGCCACCTAGTGTCCCACTAGGATTTGATTCCCTCCTAGTAGCTATTTAAAAAGAAATATAAGAAAAATATGAAAAATACATAGAATATATATATATTGGAGTTTACCCTAGATATAGGATCTAGCTAGGGTGTGAGATGATAATGAGATAGTAGAAATAAAGAATCAATGCTTTTTGCCCCAAGTTAAAGAGGCGGAGCTATTGACGCTTTTCCCATAGTATTTTCTGATGGTGGTAAAGTAAGAATAGGTTACCCTTGAGAAAAATAATAGGATGAGATAGAAGGCGTATTATTATACTTAAATATGCATATGTACATTATAGAAAATATAACTATGTATCTAAAAAGTTACAGATAACTCTTGTAGCATGCGTTCCCACTATGTACGTGTCACAACACGACAGCGCTGTGTGGCCTTTGTTTTCCACCCTACTTTGGAACGTCAATACGGGTTTTCATAGATGATTTTTGCATCTGTAGTTCACGAGCCCTCCATTTAAGCAAAGTCTATGATGGCTTAACCAGGCTGCAAACCTTGGGTGGCCAGCTCAACGTGGATAAGCGTCACTGGTGAAAGCAAAGTCACTCTCCTTGGCCATGTAATTTCAGCAAAAGGGATTGAGACTGACCCTAGCAAGATTCAAGCTCTGGTATCTTTGTCATCACCCACCACCGCTAAGTAGTTGGTTTCTTTTCTTCAGAAGGTAAGATACTTAAGCACGTTCATTCACTTGCTATCTCAAGTGGTTTTCCCTCTACAACAAGTCACCCAGAGGGATGTATTCTCATGGAGTGAAGAAAATGAGCAGCAATTTACCGAGGTGAAGAAAATCCTAGCTAAGCTTCCCACCATTTCACCCCCTAAGTGGGACGAGCCATTTTATGTGAACCCTAGTGTAGGAAGTGATACACTCGGAGCCCTACTAATGCAAAAGGACCCCCAAACTTCTTTCATGCGTCCTATTTACTTCTCTAGTCGTGTCATGACCCCATCAAAAAAGGGATTTACCGAAGTAGAACACATGGTTCTTGCACTAATGTTTGCTACCACAAAGTTCCGCTCCTATCTTCTGCCCAGACCCTTTGTAATTCTGACAATGGAGGAGGTCTTTCCATATGTAATGCGACACATGGATGTCTCATCTAGGATCTCTAAATGGCTAGTTAGATTACAAGAGTTCGACTACACCATGCAAGTGGAAAACTCCACCAGGGCTAGTTTAGCGGGAATACTCACTCATCGCCACTATGAGAAGAAGCTGAAGGTCAATATTCCGGAAGCAAAAGAAGAAACACCAATGGTAGAAAGTCCTAAGCTAGAAAGAGCTCACTCTCTATTCTTTGACGAAGCATACAAAAGAATAGTGGACCAGTCTGCAACTGGCATAGTCATTTTCAATTAGCAACAAGAAAGGGTATTCTCCATCGGGCAGTTATTACACTCCCACTCCAACAACAAGTTCATGCTAGACATTCCAGAAGAGGGAGAACCCTCTAGTTCCACAACTAAAGATGCAGAGGAGGGGCTAGAAGCATGAATACCTCTCGCTAGATGGGAGGGCTAATGACGGCCGGTTTTCAAAACCACGACCGTGAGAACCACACCCTAATGAAGGGAGGCCATATTACCAAAGAACTTGGGGGGTTCACTATGTGTAAAACTACCATATCACGTGCGTTCAAGACATGTTTGTAAAACCCCTTATCTGTGAATTTTGTAAGGAATATAATGTATCCTTTTCTTTTAAAATTTTTAAGTTTTTTTCAAATTTGAAAAAATAATGTCCTTCTGTATATATTTTTTTGTAAGTTTCAAGAATTTTAAATACCCTTCTGTTGAACTCACGTGATAGGTTACATTTTTATTAGGTGACCTCCCAAGGACAAAGAACAAAAAAAAAGCTCTTTACCATTCTCCCCCCCCCCCAGGCTTAACCACTAGCGAGGCGCCCCCAGTTTGGCCACACCCCTCCATTATCGCCAAAAGACGGACTCACTCTCTCTCCTACTACTCGGCTCCACCAATATTCTCTCTCTCTCCTACTCTACCGCTGCATCACCCGGCCGAGCGGGCGCATGAGACACCTATGCGTCTGTCACACCCTCCGGTGGGCCGCCACAGCTACTGTATATTCTCCCTCTCTCTCTTCCAAATATTCTTTCTCTCTCTACCTTAGCTCATCCACACCCTCCAGCGGGCCGCCTATCCCGAATTTTTTCCCTCGTCCACATTCCACTGGCCTTACTACCCCCCCCCCCCCCCCCCCCCCCCCCCGTTTTCTTCTTGGCGGACCACTGGCCTAACACCCCTCTCCCTATCATCTCTCACTCTAGCTCTCTCTCTCTCTCTTGGAAGCGGTCCTGCAGGCCTTAGAGGATCCCCCCCCCCCCCTCTCTCTCTCTATTCTCTACCCTCCCACCCTTATCCCCTCACCACCTCACTCTTTCTCTCCCTCTCTCTTACTCCCATGGTGGGAACCCGCCCTAGGGGGGACCTCACACCCTCCCTCTTAACATATCTCTCTCTCTCTCTCTCTCTCTCTCTCTCTCTCTCTCTCTCTCTCTCTCTCTCTCTCTCTCTCTCTCTCTCTCTCTCTCTCTCTCTCTCTCTCTCTCTCTCTCTCTCTCTCTCTGACTATCCTCTCACCCCCCCCCCCCCCGGCGGCCCCGCTCTCTGTCGCGCTCTCTCTCCCTAGCCCTCGCGGGCGCTGTGAACACCACATACACCACACTCCAACCCCCCCCCCTCTCCACACTCACCCCCTCTCTCCCTCGTGCTCTGCGCACGCATGCCGCAGGCGGCCCCCCGCTCTCTGTCGTGCTCTCCCCTCCGCAGCCAGTGAAGGCGCAAGTGCACGCACGCGTGCGCACACACACACACATACATACACTAGCGCACACACACACACACCCCTCCACACTCGCCCCCTCTCTCCCCTCCGCTTCTACGTCACCCACAGCACAGCCAAAAAGAGTAAATATATATATATATATATATACCCACCTCCCGTTCCCACGCACGCATACGCACACACATATATACATATAATCGCACACTATTACACATATATACTCACACACCATACATACACACACGCATAAACGCACACACATGAGAAAAAATACAAAAAAACCGAAGGACTTTATGACAACGACGCCATCAACAAAAGAAGAAAGACAACAAAATCACGCGACACCGACAACAAAAAGAACAAAGGCGCCGAAGGCATGCCCCGGCCCGACGTCGAAGAGACGTACGTGCTAGACCGATGCACCGACAAGCTGCCATTCACCGGCATCACGCAACCAAGACACCATTTTCAATAAACCGCAGGTTATTATCATCATTTTTTAGTTTTCACCCAAGCCTTGTAAATTTCCAATTTGTATTTTCCCTCTCTCTAGGTGATGGTCACAAAGGCCCACCTAGAGGTTTTCATTTTTAATAACTCCCAAGACAAAGCAAGGGTCAACCACACTGGGCCCAATGCCTTGCTTTGTCTCCCCGATTAGCTTACCCTAATCAAGTCGGGATTACCCTAATCCAAGCAGCCAACACCTATAAAAGGGAACTGAGAGGTCACTATCGGGGGGGGGGGGGCAATTCATGAGAGGTCAGCACTTGGTAGAGTTTTAGTGGGAGGAATTCACACTATTAGCATCATGGGGAGGGGACTTGTGTGATGGTTTGTTTTGGAAATTGCACCATGTGAAGGGAGCTACGTCCACCTCTCGACTCCAATGGTGGATGCACACATAGATACACATTCTTGGTAGCAAGTTTCATATCATCGAGTCTTCTTTAGAGAACGCACCAAGTAGATTCACTATCTCTTCTCCCTATCTCTCTATCACCAGGTGTGTCACCTCGCCGGAAGTAAGGTCATTGTAAATACTGCAAGAAATAATTCTACCTCACACCCCGAGGGTTTTCATCATTTGTCATCTCTCTCTCTCTCTCTCTCTCTCTCTCTCTCTCTCTCTCTCTCTCTCTCTCTCTCTCTCTCTCTCTCTCTCTCTCTCTCTCTCTTTCTGTGTGTGTGTGTGTGTGTGTGTGTGTGTGTAAGTTTGCGGTGTTCACATCAACGTTGTCTGCGTCCTAGCCGCTCAAAGCTAGGTGGTGCCCCCTGTTTGCTTTATTGTGACTGGCTGAGGCGTGCCATCGATTCTCGACGTTTTAGAGGCCGTCGGGGTTCGTGTCTCGCTTTGCTCGCGTGAGTGGCTTTCCCAATATGATGCCATCATGTATATCTTTTACTATGATCACATGGAATTGGGCTATAATATTCTATAAACTTACGTCAATGGTGGTGGAGATGATTCCCCATCATTCTGCTCGTTTGTTTCCTGATATGCTAACAAATTCAGGAGCATCTTCTGGTTAAGTTTGGTCACTTTTTTCCAAGTGCAAAAAGACATCAGGTTCTTATCTAGCTAAAAATCTAGCTTTACTTCACTTCAGTGTTTTTCTTCATTCTCACCAACAATGTTGCACTTGATCCTCTCAGGATTCGTGTGTGAATTGACTGCTTTCACTGTGGCAGTGTCCTTGGATTGAACTTTCTTTTCAATTTCTTTGTTTTGACCATTTTCTTCAATTGATGTTGACTCCATTGGCTCCTATGATATGAGCTTCTGTGGTTTCAGGACCCAAGGCATTGAGGCGGTCCGGGGCGGGCAACAAGAAGAGCAACCTCTAGACACCCTTCAAGGCTCCCGTGCTGCTCAATGGGGCTGGGGCACAACACAACACAAACCAAAACAACAAACCCACATCCAAATCCCAACTACACAAGGGGCACCACCTAGTTTAAGAGCGAACTAGGACGCAAAAGAGGAGAATCGTTAGAGCAACCCACAAACAAGCAAGGAATTTACACTAACCCTAACACCAATGGAACACTCTCACACACTAGAACACGAGAGAGAGAGAGAGAGAGAGAGAGAGAGAGAGAGAGAGAGAGAGAGAGAGGGAGAGAGAGAGATAGTGCTCGGGCTGCTTTGAAACGTATCGGCAATGATCAAGCAAACACAACTATATATTTAAGAAAGAGAGAGAAAGGGAGAGGGGGTGCTTGTTGCATTAATACCTTCTTACAAATCTGTCATGACAAATCAAAGTGAGATTAGTATTTGTTCAACATAGCTTGCATAAATTTCACCACAACACATCACAAGAAAAGCCACCCCAATCACTGTCTTAAGGCCAGGGGAGTCCTCTCCACCCTGTCGCCCTCTTACAGTATGTGGGATTTATGGCTAGATTGATGACAACACCAGAGACAAGCTATCAAGAACTTTAACAAAAAAAAACACCAAGACACTTACGCATCATTGTTGTCCATTACTTCATGTTGGAAGGGAGACAAAGTATCCAAGTTTAGTCCAAATCCACCCTCCTTGATTCAGCAAATGTTGGGCTTACACTAGTAGGAGAAATGATAGATTTCCTACTCTCAATTAAATGATCACTCTCTCTCTTACAATGGCATAGAGTTCCCTTGCTAATCCCCTATTACAACACATACACATACATAAGACAATGAGCTTCCACTCAAGAGCTCCTTCTAGAGAGGTTGAGCTTGGCTTCTCAAGTTATAGCATAGTGCTCTTGCTTATGGCTCCCCCTTTTGTGCTAGCTACACCCTCCTTTTATAGCAATTTTGAAGGCTAGGGTTACTCCTCTAACCATGGTTGGGTTAGATTTTCAGCCATTTATCTAATTTCTTTTGCTTGGAATTATCAAGAAGTTGGTGGGGAAAGAGAGAGGAGAGAAATGGAGGTGATAGGACTTTTCATAGTGGGTTAGTGTTAGTAGAGTTAGTATTAATTTACAAATGGAATTGGATATTTATAATGGGAGTATCCATGTAGGATACAAATAAGGAAGAAAAAATCTTAAGAGGTAAGAAAAGGTGGATTTCTTACAAGGTTGATGCTCCAAGTGTCTTGAGTAGGGCCAATTTTGACTCTTGTTGACGGTCCACTAGCTTTGACGGTACATTTTTTCTCCACTCTTGACCTTCCTTGAGAGACAAGGTAATTGAAGCTGAGTAATCAACCACCATGATGCTGTCTTTTAAGAGAAGATGCTGAATTTTGTGGTTTTTTTATAGATATGGGTAATTTGGAGGAGGAAAAATGAGACTAGGTGGTCAATTTTGGAATGGAATTGTGTGTGGGAGGTATGAGTTCACCATGGTTTCTCTTATTCTTCAAGGTTGAGGAGAAGGTGAGTAGGGTGCAGAGAGGAGTGGTGAGAGAGGTGGGGATGATGAGTGGAGAAGTGTGTGAAAGAGGAAAGTGATAAAGTGGAAGAGAGAGTGTGGCTGCATAGCATGGGAAAACTGGGGTCCACTAATAAAATCATAGCTCACGGCTCGTAGCTCAAAAAAATATGAAAAAATTTGAGACAAAAGTTCAGCCCGAGCTAAAACTTTTGTATGTATCACCTTTTCAAATTCGGAGAGCAAGTGAACTTTAAAAATTCAGCAAAACCGACCGTTTTTTTCCACTGCACAAGGTCCTTGTGGGGTCCTTCTTTGGATGATTCTTTTGAATACCTCCAAGAGTGAGCCCTCCATAGTGCATGTATGCATGACACCTACCCTTGACCTTATTTGGTAGTTCTATAATTGAAGATATTGTTGAGATCATGATATAAGTGAATAGTACAACTAAGAAAATCAAATATTGAGGGGTCTAAAAAATATGTACATGTCAAATATAAATAATATAGGTGGAAAAATATAAAGGGGTCAAAATAAATCTCTCTCATTATAAGTCTACCATAAAAAGATGAATATTTTTGGTGGTCTAATTTATGAGAGTAATAGAGAATATATGTAGGAAGAAAAAATCACAATAGTGAAAAAAATATACACATAAATAGAACTAGTTTTTTTGGATTTTTGTTGGGATGGAGTTACACCAAAAATAAGAGAAGCTTACATGAAAATATTTCTATATGGAATAAAGAGTATGAAAAATGGTAAGAAAAATTGTGGTAATGGTGAGGCAATGTACAGAGCATAAATAACACACACCTAGGTAGAAATATTTAAATAAATACCAAAATAATTATGAAAAAAATCCTTTTATTTAGGCCCTATATACAATGAAATATTTACACACAAATGGGCCATAATATACTTATAATTTTAATTTTTTTGGCTCAACTAGCCCAGTGACTAGCTAGCTGAGGGTTTTAAAGAAAATATGGGGAAAGTTCCCTAACTCACATACGCCTATATATAGTGAAATGGTAGGGATAGCCACAGTGTTTGGGTGATTTTGGTAGGGTGAGGTAACTCACTGTGGCAATTACAAAGAGCCGAAAAACGGCTATCAGCATCATAGATGTTAGACTCTCGTCTATATCTACGACTGTTTTGGTCAAAGTATGTGCTCGTTGGTCACAACGTCGAAGCTTGATTTTCGATGGAGGAGAGTTTGGCTCTAAACATATTTATGGATTCACTCAGGTAATATCCTTCAGCTCTAGAGAGGATGGGCTATAATAATTTCTATCCTTTGAAATCAACCATCCTTTTTGATGTATCACTGGACTTCTATGAGCTGGGATATGGGACATTCACACACAGGTTGATCATTTTTGTACAGTTGCCCTTTTTGATCTACATAGTGTGCATATGAATTATGTGCACCATACAAAGCTAACATCATTATCTTTGATGTGTCCCTTAGACTTGTGAATGATTGCACACTTGTGGTAGTGGATGCAGACTCATTTGCAAACCTAACAGTCTTTTCAACATTCGGTGATATCTGGACACCTTGACCAAATTCACGCAGGAGTTTGTTGTTCTTCAAAGAATCAATTTTAAGATTTTCAGGTGTCTGTGCATCTTTATGCTGATTTTGTACTTACAGTGTTTTTACTGGTGCTTCTAACGATAATGCATAATCATTTGATTGCATTAAAAGTGACGAGTTAGATGCATTTATCGAGATTTGCATTTCCAATTTGCTATATACCTTGCTTGGCAATTGATGTGTCCTTGTTGTCTGGATTACTTGGACAATCTTTAGAAAAAAATCCATTTTTTCTTCCACAATCTGAGCAATACACCGTTACTGGTGGTATTGTATTTGGTTCTGTCATGTAAAGCTCTAGCTGAGAAGTTTTTATTTTTGTGATGGCCAAGCTGTCGATTTCTTCTATTAGAACACTAAGAATCAAGTTGTAGACTGCTCCATCTTGACCTTTGTACCGTCTTTGGCTTGGTTCTCCAATTAGATTGGCTTCAATTGGCTGATCTGTTGGATCTTCCATTACTAGATCTCGATTGTAGATTTGACCAATGTAATCCATGTACAACAATCCTAATTGCATATGTACTAAATGGATGCTTTGCTGGCTTGTGCAAGTTTTTGGATAGTCACTTGGATAATTTTATGCACTTCATCCTTGAGCTTGTAATATTTGGCTCCACAGAGCTCCGTGAACATCTGGGAGTTTTCTAGATCTGGCTTTACTATGATAAATAGGATCTTGGCTCTTGTGTTGCTTTTCCCATTCAAAAGATACCTATGGCCTCCCGAATCTGTATACAAGACTTTATCTCCATTGTAGCATATAACTGTAAAATTTGGTATGTTGCACTTGTACCTGTGTTGCTACTGCTACTACTGGCTTGCTTTGCTGTACTTGAACTCTCAGCTCAATTTGAGTCCATGTTGGCTGGTTCTGTAAAAACTATCTTCTAGCAGATTTTGACATTGTTTAGCAGAATTTCTCTTGCTCGGGTTTGACAAGTCTGCTTTTGCCAAAGTACTTTTGATATTTGATTGCTCTTAGACTCGCAAGAGTTGATTAACTCTAGCTCGAAAGTGTCATTATTGATTGCAGCCTTTGAAATGATGAAAATATCGGCCTTGAATAGCCTAACCCGCAATCCAATGTGATGTGTGCCACTGTTCGTCCAATTGGAAGCTCAATTTGCAATGAAATTACTTGCACTTGCCCGTTTCTGGTCAGGATGATCAATTCTAGCTCCTAGATTGAATTGTGGCAACACCTTTCATAATTGGGCTAGAATTGTGATGATATCGGCTCGAATGATTACCAACTATTTGTTGATGATTCCCCTATTTTTAGGCCTAAATTTGAAACTCTCACAAGTTTTGCAATTCGCTCTTGCTAATTTTCACCCAAACTCTGCTATTTTCAGTCCCAAGTCGCAATTTTCACGCGTGCAACTACCCTAATGGCTTGATTTTAATGAAAATCCGTTTCGAATTGCGCTTTTATGTGCTCAATTCCATTTTGATGGGTTTTCGATCTTTGGTTTCAAACTTCTTGATTTTCACTTCTTTCGATAAATTTTTGGATTTAAAGACCGGCGTACTGCTTGCTTCGCCCAATTTTTTGCATTTTTCTATTGTTTCTGGCTTTCTCTAATCTTCTCATTTGATTTTTGACTTTCTTGCGTGCAGTGTGAAATTTTGGAGGCTTTTTTACTCTTTTTTTCCCTCATTTTTTCTATTCCGTCTCCTCCCTTTTTATTTTTATTATTTTTTGTGAAATTTTGAATTTTATTTTAAAAAATGATATTTTAAGGCATATTTATAATTTTTGTCAATTTGTTTTGAATTTTAGAAAAATTTTGGTGATTTTTAAAAATATTTATAGAATCTTTTAGTGTTTTTATGAATTTTTTATTTTATGTGATTTATTTGTTAATTTTTTTATTTTTTATGAGTTTTTTATGAATTGTTTCTTTTTTTTGAATTTTCAAAAGCATTATTTGTTTTTTTATTGATTTTTGGCTTTTTATTGTTTTTATATTTTTTAATGTTTTTTTCTAATTTTTGTTTGATTTTTTAATTATATTTAACTTTTAATTGGACTTTTTGAATTGTATATATATTTTTTTTTTAATCTCTTTTTTTTGTGGGTTTTATTAAAGAAACTAAAAAGAATAAACTAAAAAAAATTAAAAATACAAATGAAATATATTAAAGCTTACCTGCTGTGGCGGGGTCGTGGGGAACCTGTAGGCGACGAAGGAGGCAGCATCGCGCCACGCGAGCGAAACAAAGGGAGAAAGAGTTGGCCCGGTCTGACGTGGCACGGCAGGGAAGGACAGCGCAGGAGCTGGCACGCAGCAACAAAGTGAAGAGTGAGAAAAAAGAGAATAAGGGTCCTCTGCAGTCTCGAGGCGAGGAGAGACAGTAGAGAGAGAGAGAGAGAGAGAGAGAGAGAGAGAGAGAGAGAGAGAGAGAGAGAGAGAGAGAGAGAGAGAGAGAGAGAGTGTTGGCCTTGGCGGCGCGAGACAGTGTGAGAGAGAGAGAGGTGTCGGCCCCCGGGTAGGAGGGAGTGAGTGTGTGTGATGGGGCTATGGGCCACGGCTTGGCAGCATGAGAATGACGAGGCAAAGAGAGAATGAGGGGCTGTGAGGACGATTTGTCATGTGGGGATTCAAGTCAATTTGCCACTAAAAGCCAACCAAGAACGACGAGCGCCGAGCATGGGTGTGTCTTCAATGTGCAAGAAAAGCAACCCCAATTGGGTGTCATTTTGTGTGTGTATGTTTGTGCTTTGAAAGCAGAGAGAGAAAGCGAGAGAGAGTCTTTATTATGGGCAATGTGTTTCCTAAACAATGCAACCACTCCGGTTCTAAAACTACATGAGCAAGGTCCATGTTCATAACTTGAAAGTCAAGGGTCATCATATGATCTTGAACAATAAGCTCAACCCTTTGAACTATCGTGTCCCATACTTCTTTATCATTCCCAGACATCTGCTCTACCACATACTTGTGGGAGCAGGGATTCTATGTAAGCTTCAATTTCTTGACTAGCTTATAGTTCAGGAAGTTATGAGTTACATCGTCATCCACTAAAATACGAACACGTTGTCCGTTAATAGTGCCATGCATGCGAATCAAATCATGGGGGGCAAAGGTGGACTGCCACATTGACGCAGGCACACAACACTCAAGTGCTTTTCTTCCATATGAAGAACCTCTACAGCACAATATTTAGGAGATGAATCTAATGTGAGGTGTTGCACCATCTGCATGGCCTTTTCTTTTCCTTGCAAAAGAGGACAAATCTTTCTTGTTATGTTGGTCCAAAAGACATCTAAAACACAAATTGTGTTTCTTTGCACGCTCAAAATCAATAGTGCTGAGAGACCCACGTGGAGTATCTTGTGATTGCTTAGGCTTCTTAGCCTCTTGTGGGCATGGAGAGGTAGATTGTCTCTTATTCATCTTGGAACGTGTGGGAGATCTACCTTGCCATTGGCTCTTAGCCAAATTGCTCTTAGCAAAATTATTCTTAGAGTAGGGAATCCTTTCCTCTCTTGGTCATCATCATATCTTTGGACATGACTAATGGCTTCTTCCAAAGTTTTTGGATGTTGGGTCTTGACATGAAGACGATAGATAGTCTTTGTCAAGACCCCTATTAAAACCCCGTCTCTTTTGGAATTCATCTAGACCTTCTAGTTTTAATATGATATCCTGATACTTAGAAAGGTACTGTGTGAGAGAGAGACCAAACATGCGGCACCATGCTAACCAATTCTTATCTTCTTCATTGGAGTCCAAAAACTCTTTGGAGAAAGAAGCTTGAAACGCAGCCCAAGATGGAGGACGAGCATCTATTGGAAATATCATCCACCACTTATAGGCCTTGCCTTTAAGAGATGGACTTGTTTCCACAATCGTCTTTATATCCTAGGGTGTGTCTCAACCTATGAATATCACTCCATTTGTGTAAGAACGTATTGACCGCATCCTTGTTGCGATCACGCTCTTCCCCATGAAACTGATCAGGAATGGTGATATTCTTAAGCAATGCATTCCTACCTTCTACATCTTTTGAAGCACTTGTCCCTTGGACTCCTTGAGTCGTGCGAGCTTGGTTTCCTTGAACCATGCCACTTGTGGCTCCTTGAGCCGTCTATGAATTCATAAATTTCACAAGTAGCTCAGTAAGATTTGTAACATTTGCATCGAGTGCAAAGAGGTTGCGTTCAAGTATACTTTGGCGATTTTCCAAAGTCTTGAAAGCAGCCCTATCTACAAGGCCATGATCTCCTAGATCATCATCGTCATGCATATTAGTGTCAGCAGCACCCATCGTGCCCTGATTTTGATCTATGTGCTCAAAATCAAAAGTGTGTGTAGGTGGGATATCCTCATTGGCCATGATAAACACACACTAATGTAAAGAGAGAAAAAAAAAATGTCAACTTGTACCTTGTAAAGCTTGAAGTATTGGTGTTTCTTATGCTCGACGATTTGTGTTCCATGCGAACCTCGCCTTACAAAAATTGTAGCGCTTCACATGTCGTTCGTCCATAAGAACATCTTTGTTGATTCTTCACAAAAACTTGTCGTTTTTGTGAAGGCTTTTCTTCACGTGTGAAGCTCCTTCCTTGAAGAAAAATGAATTTTGGAGGAAAACTTGCCTTCCTCCAAGAAGTGAAAAGGAAGGGTGAAACTACTTCCTTGAAGTTTGAAGCTTTCCTTTTCCTTCTAGCTTTCTTGTCAACACAAGTATGGTATCTTTCCTTGTTATATACAACAAGGTTGAATAGCTTCGATGGTAGAGTGTTGGTCTCTTACTCTCATGGGATGGGTTCAACCCTGCTTCATGCAAGGGTTTACAGAGCCTTCCCACGTGTGCAGCCAATGGAGCCTTCAAAGCCTCTGTGTCGTAGAGTTGCCTGTAGAGTTTTCCTTGGTTGCCCGTAGTGGAGGGCGTAGGTGGGGCGGTTGTGATCGGCTGTCGCTGTTTGCCTTCCACATTGCACACGAGGAACTATGCATGTCTTTTTTTTGCTGCACAGCGGAGACGTCGTTGTCTGTGGGTCGTGGGAGAGAAGCAGCGTGTCGCATGCACATGCAACCCGCTTTTTCTCTTTTTCCTAAAATAGCTATGATACCAGTGAAAGGGCGGTGGTAATGTGTGTGCTAGTCTCCACCCAACCGTGCTATCTTATAGCCTCCCCCTAGCGTACACACTATCCAACCGTGCCAGTGGCCTTGCTGGTAGGACCCATGTCCTTACAGTCACACACCCAGGAAGATTAACTAATTACATAGTTCTAGGAACATGCTATGCCAATAAATGAGTGGAAATTGGTGCACTCTCTAACAACGTAACAACGTCCATAGCTTTGTTCATATATGAACATATTATATGTTGGTATAAGAATCCTTTGAACATAGTCTTGAACTAGGTAACTCATTTCATTAATGTAACCATTCAAATGTTGATTGAGATATTCTCTGTCAAGCATAAAAAAATAAATGATGTACTATCCTGATGCACCAATCATAAAAGATAAAAAACATACTATCCCAAATGCAATGGATATATTGAGAGTAGTAAAAAGACTCTAAAGGCCATTTTGACTAAGATTGTTCAAAAGGAGCCTCACAAGTGGGACAAAAAGGTTCAGACTACATTATGGGCATACAAAATACGCTACAAAATTATAAGTCGAATGACACCATTTAGGATGGTGTATGGTACAAAAGTTGTAGTCTCATTGGGATTTGCAGCTCCTAGTCTCAAACTTGCAATTGAGCATGATATGGATTATAACAATAACCTAAAAGAGACACTAGATTTCTTATTCACGCTAGATGTAATCAGATAAAGGAAAATGCTACAACATGAGGTGGTGCAACAACAAAAGAAACGCTGGCATGATAGAAAATTGAAAGTGCGGGAGTTTCAAAAAGGGGATTTATTTCTATTGTATGGGAGTCTAAGTTAGGGCCCAAGGAACCCAATCTGCATATTGCATGGTCCAAGTCTCATGAGGTTGACTAGGTATTTTTAAACAGTACAGTTACACTAAAAGATTTGTTTGGATTAAAGCTACCTAGTGTTTATAATGGATCAAAAATCAAGTCGTATTTTATTAGTGCTAGAGGAAACGCAATATAACCAACTGAACTATCTGATGCATTAGATTCTAAAACTTAGACACTATATTTATTTCTGGTAAGATCTTATCGTATATAAATAAAGGTGACCATCCTTTTCAAATATTTAACATGTGGTGTAGTAGCTAGACCATTTGGAGACACAATTAGACATTAGTCGATATCTAAAATGAGAAGATGCATCAAAAGGAAAATACTTTTAGAAAATATGATAATCATTACAAGGATTGACCAATGCGTGTGCAATCAATAACAATTTTTTTTTCCTTGAGGCATAAATGAAGTGTCACCTTCAACTTGAATTAGAACTATGATGAAGTGCATTTGTGACTCTAAGTCATTCTCATCACCTCCTTCTGCACAAACAATTCTAACTCCAAAGGAGCTATTACTTGCAAACCTTGCACATGAAATAGCCTCTATGCTTGCTTTGCTTCCTTCCAATAGCTCTAAACAATTACTCAATTGAGTTTTTATTCTCCACACAAGATACACTTCACTCTTTTGCCATGGGAAAAACAAAAGGATCCAAATCTATGAAGTAGGTGTTAGACCAAATTGTGGAAGAGAAGACAGTTTCCATCTCCTATCAATCTATTGGTAAGTATGTGTTCAAAGATGTAGAGAAAGAACTGCTCAACGATTTGGAATGAATATATTTCTAGAAGTAGACAAAATCCCAATAGATATGTCAATATTATAATAGGTGGTGGACAAATTTGATATAGACAAGCCAAGTTTCAACATCAAGAGAAGGAAATTTAGTTAGCTGCTACTTTGATTGTAAAAGTTTTTAGACTACCTTACCACGAGAGTCCCAAAGTCTCTAGAGATGAAGAAATTAGTTCTTTTCTGAAGTAAACCCTAGAGATGAAGACAAAGAGGAAATCTAGAGGGGATGGTATTTGAGCACCAACACTAGAGCATAAGGCAGCATATAATCTTGCAACGAAAGCTCTAAGTTTGAAAAAAAAAACCTTTCCTATCTAGTTGAAATTATTTCCAGTAAGCTCTTGGCCAGAGCATTAAATAGTGTGGTGGCTTAGACAAGTAAGGTTACAACACAACATCTATTCAGAATATAGTATGTTTAGCAATTCACCTACTAGAACACCTATGTGCATACCCACTCTAGAGTCAAAGCAGTGGTAGTGAAGTTGGTAGGACCAGAAGGCTAGTCTAAAAAATAACTAGTCACAAAAAAGAAACATGATATAGAATTGGACAAGAAGGCCCATTGAGCCACCCACCAAGAAGAAAATCAAAGAAAACATCAGGAACATCTGGAGATAAGTAGGTTCTCGGGGGGGCAGGGGGGGTCACTTATTAACTATGTGAATGAGGAAGATGATGGAGTCTAAAAGGGCCTCTTTATTTGGAAATTTAAGGGAATCAAACCTTTAGCATTAAAAAAGCAATCAAAGGACAAATTTTGAATTCAAATAGGAAAAACAGCTAGTTTAATTTAATTCAAAATATTCCCCCAAAATGAAATTTAAAATCTAGCAGGAAAAAGTTTATCATGTAACATATCTATGGAAAGAGCAATGCGTTTAGATTCCAAATCTATAATCTCCTCTCAAATTGGAGATTATATGTAGGAGTTATGGAGGGCCAAAAATTTATAGTATAGGAATACATCTGGCATGGTAGGGTGGTAGTGGTCGTCAATGAAAACACACTCCTTTTGTGAATACAAAAAATCAAATTGCAAATGTTGGATTCTCGCTACGTTGCAAACCATATTTACAAGGGGATTGAGGTAGAGTGCCTATCTTGAAACTTCACAGGTTGACAAGTTTTGCTTGGGATCATATGGCTCTCGAAACAAAAACAATCCATTGACATCCAAAATAATTAGTCTCTACAAACATGTTGTAAAACAAATAAGGAGTTATACAATAGGTTTTCATAATCTTTTACATTGGTTATTACCAAAACAATCATGTCAATGTCTAGCAAAGGTCCATACAGGGTTTGTGTGCCGTGAAGGTTGTCTTATCTAGTGTTGACATCCTTGAGCTTGTTCTTTCTTGTCCCTTATTATTTTGTTGTTTGAGACTCTTATGTCTCCAGTGTTGAGGGCTCCATTGCACCTCAATTAGCTTCTAATGTGCTATGGCATGTTTGTGTGTCAAGCATAAATGAATCTTGATTTTCAATCTCAATAGGTGGAATTGTGGGAGAGGTGTGCTCTGCTTAACGGTTAGGGTGTTCTTTCTCAGCCCATCCCTATGCATAATCTTATTTCTTCTGAAACCCTCCAAGCATAGAGGGAGTTTCAACCTTTATTTCTTCCTCATCCCCTTGATCTGCATGATCTTGCTCATATGTATGCTTCCCTCATCTAGACTTTTCTCCTTATAAAACTCTCCCTCTGCAACATTTCGCTTCTCATAAGTCCTTTCTCTATTGACCTTATGAAATCTGTTTGCTATTGTCCCTCATCAAGAAATCATTAACTGTACAATGTGGTCATCCAATAGGGTCTGTTCTGCATCCATGCTCATGGGATGTGAAATTAAAACAAGATGCTTAATTAGGGTGGCACGATATTGGTGCAGATATTGTACGTGTACTTCTCGAATACCCTCTACAAAAGACAACAAAAAAAAAGGAACTGAGACACATTTTTGTCCAAACAATCACCATGTTATAGTAATGTTGTGCAAAATGCCTACCTTTGATATGAATGGCTTTAGTGAAAAAAAGCTCTGCAGTATATACTCAACATGGAGGAGGTACCTCCATCCACATGCGTGGGCATTCATCTGTATAGGCACCATGACTTCCTAAATTTTGACTTTTACAGCTCTAGATTTTTTCATAGCCTTCCATATGTGTTCTACAATCTTTTTATGCATCTGCAAGCAGGAAAAGTTGGTATGAACCCAATACAATAACTGTCTCCATAATTTATCCAAAATAAAACCAATTTCTAAATACTCACAGTCTTAATTTTGGATGCGTCCCTTGAATTGAGTTTAGAGTCTAGACAGCTGGTCAAGCTAAATGCAAACCAGGCTCCAGTGGTGGTTGCTCTCATATGGAGATTTATGGTTATTACTTGCAGCATTGGACAATGGGCAAGCCACTTCTTGAATATGCCGATAGGGGTGTTTTTCATTCTGAGAAAGATAGAAATCTGGGGATCCAAGATATATATTTTGGCATGACTTTGTGCAGGTAACTGGCTCTTGATCAGACTACAAGAAAGTTACAAGTTATTAGTCTCTAGCCTCAAGTCTGAATAAAAATATGCGAAAGCTGGTGAAATCATCTTACGTCAACAAGATATAGATAATTGAATCTGTGAGTTGAGCATGTGGATCCCATAATATATTGATATCCATAGAATCTAATACAAATCTTCTTATACCATCTTCTAAAAATATATCTACTATTAATTCTTTCTCCATAGATGATAAAAAATTTGTTTTTGCTGACATTGATTATGTGTGTAACAATGTGGTAGCAGTTAATCTCTTCTTTTACAGCATTTACTGCTTTTTCCTTTTCTTTCAGTTTATTTCATCTCTTTTGCACGCCCATTTTCCTACTCAGTTCTGGCCTTGGTATCCACATCGTGGGTGACTTCTACAATCTTCACCTCTGCATGTGGCTTGATGGAGGAATAAGCAAAATTTCCTTCATTTTATTGTCTATAAATTCATTAGGCTGGTCATATGTCCACCTTACTCTTTTCAAATTTTTACTGTCCTTGTGCATAATCGTTACCTTGTGTGCATGTGGTGTTGCAATAATTGTTATATCATTGAAATATTCTAGCAAAAAATCTTCTACTACCTCTTGTAGTGTCGGTAGTGCAATAGGTTTCCACCTCATGGTGCCAAAACAATCTTCCTCACATATTGACCTAACTAGTCTTTGGAATGGAAGCTTTGGTACAAGAATCTCAATACATTTTTGAGCCTTCTTGATTTCCTTGAACAATTATATGTGTCTTCATAGCCTCTTCATCCTTGGAGCTTTCAAGATTCTCATGGCTTCCCTGGACTCTTCTTTTTAATAGAAGATCTTCCTGCTACTTTAGCAACCAACGTAGACCTTTGCATGCCTTTCTTGTAGTTTCCTTTGTTCTTTCCATTTACCTGTAAGCCAATAGCCTCTTTTTGTGGAATTCTCTCTCTCTCTCTCTCTCTCTCTCTCTCTCTCTCTCTCTACCATAGCTTTGCTGCTCCAAGGGCCTTCATCAAGATAACTAAAATTTTCTCATCAATCATCACATACTCAAGGTCAATGTCACTTGCCAAGACCCTCTCTGTGATGACTTTGCTAATGCACCTCAATATACTCACGGTTGATGCTGCCTATCAAGACCCTCTCTCTAATGAAGTGATAGTGCACCTTGATGTGATGCATCCTTGCATGAAACATTGGGCTCTTAACCAAGAGTATGCTACTTAGGTTGTGACAGTAGATGACAATTGTCCTCTATACCTATAGTCAAAATTCTTGAAGCGCAAATACCAACCATGCTTCTTCACATGCCACCACTCCATCACACCTATACTCTACCTCAATACTCGATATATAATTTTAGGTAGGCTTCTTATTTTTTCATGTGATAGCAACATCCCCCCTTGTAGACTTGCGATCATGTGTGCTAGAAGCCCAATATGCATTCAAGTAATCATAGAGCTGCAACTCAACATCAACGCTATAAAACAATACATGATCTAAAGTAGCACTCACATAACACAATGCACACCTCACTATATCCAATTGTGGTTCCCTAGGAGATTGCACAAACTCACTCATCAATCTAAGTGTGTAGTTCAACTCAAAATGCAAGATAGTCAAGTAGATCAAGCTACCAACAACTATCATCTTGTACATGGTAGTGTTCTCAAGCACTTGACCTACATCATTCCCCAACTTGAAATTTTAATCTAAGGGAATTGAAATCTCCTTTCCATCATCCATACCATACTTTTTTAGCATGTCCATACACCCTCTTTTGTGTTAACAATTTCAATAGCCAAGGTATATTTCAGGTCACCCAAGTCTTCTTCCAATGTCTAAACTTGAGGCTGTTGGAATTAGGATTGCAGAGAAACACACACAGCTTGGAGAAGATGAAGGAAGCTCGAGGCACACAATAGAGAGTGTGTTACTTAGTGTGCAATGGAAAGATAGATAGCCCTAGAGTGATGGGCGTATATACAATGCATGGGGGGAAAAACCTCCTAAAGAGGGAAAAAATGCCCCGACAGTCCTAGTGTGTTCACACACATCACTACCACATGTATATGGTAACAAATCCCCCCTGGAGTGATGCGGTGAACGAGAGCTGGCACATGAGTAAAGGGAAGTGCCATGCCCTGAGGACAGGATCAGTCCACAAAGGGGAGTAAGCCCAAAGCTTTGCGGAAAGCTTCAAGCTTCTCACGAGACAATGCCTTTGTGAAAAGATCTGCAAGGTTGTCCTGTGTTGGCACATAAGCCAAGCTGATCTCTCCTGCTGAGAGCCTCTCCCTGACATAGTGGTAATGCACCTCAATGTGCTTTGTGCGAGCATGAAAAACTCGGTTCCTCGCAACTGCCAATACACTCTGACTGTCAATGTAGATAGTGTTGGCAGTGTCCTGTCCAACACCCAAATCATCCATAAGGCGTCTGAGCCATACACACTCAACCGTAGCTGTGAAGACTGCCCTGTACTCAGCCTCAAACCTAGAAGTAGCCACAGTAGGTTGCTTCTTGCTCAACCATGATATACATGAACTGCCAAGCATGAAACAAAAACCACTTGTGGACACTCGCGTGTCAAAACAACCAGCCCAATCTGAGTCTGAAAAAGCAAGTCTGGCGGCAATGATCCCCCCTTGGGATAAAACAAGCCAAGATGTAAAGTGCCACTAAGGTAGCGGAAAATCCTCTTGACAGCCTGCCAATGCTTAGACCCTGGGCTATGCATAAATCTGCTGACCTGTGAGACTGCAAACTGAATATCCGGCCTCGTGTTGCATACATAAATGAGGCAGCCAACAACAGTTTGGTAAAGAGTGACATCAGCAGGATCGCCAGCATCATGTAGACTCAACTTCAAACCTGTTTCCATGGGAGTGGCAATAGGTTTGCAATCCTCAAGTCCAAACTTACATAGCAATGTCTCTATGTAACTTTTCTGACACAAGGCAATACCACCATCTCACTGCTTAAACTGTATACCCAAATAACCATTGGACCAAATGAGAGACATATTGCTGAATTTAAGGCTGATTTGAATGCTACTTTCAAGATGAAAGATTTGGGGCTGTTGCATCAGCAAATCATCAACATAAAGAACCACAATGAGAAGTACATCACCCTCACGCTTTACATACAATGTGCTTTCTGTTGGACTGTTACGAAATCCTTGTTTGACCAAATGAGTGTCAGCTTTCTCATACCAAGCACGAGGAGATTGCTTCAACCCATACAAAGCCTTGTTACATTTGCACACTTTGTCCTCTTGTCCTTTTATGAAAAAACCGCGAGGCTGCGTTACATAAACTTCCTCAAATATGTCACCATTCAAGAAAGCAGTAACAATGTCTGATTGATGTACATCCCAACCAAAATGAGTTGCCAATGCACATAGAAAACGCACAGTAGTCATACGACAAGTGGGAGCAAAAGTCTCTTCATAATCTATGCCTTTTTGCTGTGCATAACCCTTTGCAACAAGTCGAGCTTTATGGTGATTGATCTCACCATCCGGCTTGCGTTTCAACTTGTAAACCCACTTCGTACCAATGGCCTTTTTGCCAGGAGGAAAATCACATAAAGTCCATGTGTCATTTTCTATAAGTGCATCATATTCTGATTGCATGGCAGCCATCCAATTTTCTGAATTTTGTGCTTCATCAAAAGTCAGAGGCTCCTCAACATCATGTAAGCTAGACACAGCCAAAGCATAACAATCTGATGCATAAGATGCATGGTGAGAGCCTGAACGAGTACGACTAGACAAAGGTGCATCCAATTTACTGTCACGCAAAGTGTGAACCAGCCATTTTGGCATACCTCTAGCCTGCTCATTTTCAGCCCTTTCCTCATCAAGTACATCATGTACATCTACATCAGTAATAGGCTGACCTAGAACATTTTAAGAAACCCCCATAGGCTGTACATTTGCCTCATTGGAACTTACATTCGTATTTCCACCACTGAAAAGAGGCAACAAAGTGTCATAAATGTCCTGTGAGCTTACATTACTGTCTCTAGTACATGACAGCAAGGGCTGAACAGAATCTTCCACAAACACTACATCCCAAGAAACCAGAATACGTTTTGTTTGCGGATGATACAACCTGTAACCTTTTCTTTCAGCACTATAACCAACAAAAATACATTTGACAGCCTTATCATCCAATTTTCTGCGCTGCACTTGTGGCACCAAAGCATATGCCAAACAGCCAAAAACACGCATGTGCTCAATAGAAGGCTTTCTATCATGCCATGCTTCATATGGAGTAATAGACTGCAAAGCTTTTTTAGGACACCTGTTAAGTACATAATTGGCACACATGATGGCCTCAAGCCAAAAAGAATGCGGTAAAGCTTGACTTTTGACCATACATCGTGCCATTTCCGTTAGTGACCTGTTTTTCCTCTCAGCAACACCAGTTTGCTGAGGCGTATAAGGCACTATACATTGGTGTTTTATCCCACGACTAGCCAGAAATGCATTAAATTCATGAGACATATACTCCCCCCCTCAATCGGAACGGAGGGTGCCCATAGTACATTTCGAGACATTTTCAGCCATAGCTAGAAATTGTTTGAAGCACATAAAAACTTCGGACTTCGCTTTAAGCGGAAATACCCATGCATGCCTGGAGTAGTCATCAATGAAAGTCACAAAGTACAGGTAATTGCCCAAGCACGGAGTTTGCATGGGCCCACAAACATCACTATGCACAAGCTGCAACCTGCATGTGGCCCGAACTGAACCATCCTTTGGAAACTTAGAACACTACATCTTACCCAAAATACAGCCTTCACAAACATGTTTGACAGGTGCTTCAAGAGGTGGAAAAGAAGCAACCATATACAGATTTTTGCAAACGCAACAAACTGGCAAAATTCAGATGACCAAAACGTGCATGCCAAAGTTTTGCATCTGAAATAGCCCTTGAATCTGCAACAGCATTTGCAAAATTTTGTCCACACTTGTCATACAAAGTGAGCTTATACAGCCCACGACACAAAAGCCCAGATGCAACAATTTCATCACCGAAACTGAGATCATGAACTGTACATCTGTCATCCACAAATTTGACTACAAGTCCAAGTCTAGCAAGTGCGGATATAGACAAGAGATTCTTCTTGATCCCAGGTACATAAAGTGCATCAACAAGTGTGAAGGAACTGCCATTAGCAGCAGTGAGCACAATCTTTCCAACTCCCTGAACTGGATAAGAGGCGTTGTTGGCACAAGTGACTGAATTCCCATGAGGAACTGACTCGAGAGAGATAAACAATTCACGATGTGAGGTAATGTGCTTTGTAGCACCACTGTCAAAATACCACACATGTGAATCTGCAGCAACTGACAAGCATGCATCATGTACAGCAGGATTGTAAGTGCACTCTGCGCTAAAAGCCCATTCTACATCAACATCAGCAACACAGTCTCCTTTCACAGAAGACTCAACAATGGCTGCATTTGTAGTGGAACCAGCATTTGCAGTGGAACCACCCTCTTTCTTCTTAGCCTCTTTGGCCTTCAACTTAGGACACGACTTGATCAAGTGATCATTGGCTTTACAATAATGGCAACGCATCTTCTTTTTGCCCTTATCACCAGAATTTCCAGACGAACTGCTGCCAGCAGAAGCATTAGGAACAAAATTTTTGCCACTCGCAGCAGAACCATAAGAAGTGGCTGCATTACTGTTACCACCCTTTCTTTGAGAAGCAATAAAAGCCTGTTCAACTGCACGCTACCTAGTCCTGTTTTTTCTGGAAAGTGACTCTTGCAACAACAATGTGCATAATACATCAAACTTGACAACTTCAGGATTTCCTTGGGTCATAAGTCTCCAAGTACTAGCAAAAGTCTGGTAAGAATCTGGTAAGGCATCAAGAACAGTCTGCACAAGGGAACTGTCTGAAATTACTTCACCTGCAGAAATAAGCTGCTCATTGATATCCTTGACACTAGCAAGGAAAGTGTCCATATCATCTTCCTCATGCATAATCTTCGACTCCAGCTCTTTACGCGGCAAAGCAATTTTAGCCTCATTGTGGCTTGCATAAAGACCTGCTAAAATATCCCAAGCCTGTTTTGCTGATTTTGCTGAATGGATGTGAGTAACAGTGGTGCGCTTCACAGACAACACAATCAATGCATGAGCCTGCGCATCCTTAACATCCCAATGAGCTTGTTCTGCCGTAGGCAAAACAACTCTTACAGGTGCAATCCTTGCAGCAAGACCTGCAACATCCTCAACATCGCCTACATCCTCAGAACCAGGACATACATCAATGCCCTGCACAATGTTCCAGACACCCTTTGACACAAGAACATGTTGCATCATATAAGCCCACATAGGGTAGTTGTCCCCATCCAACCTGTCCTCAACAGCAAACATCTTGAACACATCTGTGTTGTTGTTGTCAGCCATGGTAAATGCTGCACCTGATGTGAAAACTGCACGAAAATAGGAGAAACGGAGCGGGAACAACCTGTGCTATATAGCACAAACCGTAGAAGACTATAAGGCACCTGTTATGCAGAAAATGGCACTGACAAAAATTCTACACAAAATGACGAAATAGCATGTGCAGTACTGCCTGTAGTGGAAACGAAGGCCGAAATGAGCCCAAATCAAAATTCTGAGTAGTCAAAGCACTTCGAGTGTACCCAAAATTTTTGTCGACCTGCGAACGCTCGCCAAAGCTCACTGAAATCGGAGAAAGTGAACAGGCGTGTGCTGGAGCAGCTGGCGACTAAGCCCGGGAGGACGTGACCTGCTCTGATACCAATTGTTGGAATTAGGGTTGCAGAGAAACACACACAGCTTGGAGAGGACGAAGGAAGCTCGAGGCACACAATAGAGAGTGTGTTACTTAGTGTGCAATGGAAAGATAGATAGCCCTAGAGTGATGGGCGTATATACAATGCACGGGGGGGGAAAACGTCCTAAAGAGGGAAAAATGCCCCGGCGGTCCTAGTGTGTTCACACACATCACTACCACATGTATATGGTAACAGACACTATTAGTATGAAGCTAATTCTTTGTCAGTCCCAGATTGGGAATCCATGTTCATGTGGACACATCTAGTATGGTATGAGGGATATTTTGGCTCAACCATTTGGGAAGACGAACTACCCAATATGCTTTGCGAGCTACAAATTTAGTAGAGTAGAGCAAGCGTACTCCACAACTGAGAGAGAGCACTAGGAATAGTGTTTAGTGAAACCAAGCTCAAGAATTATTTTTTGGGAAAGCTATTCCTAAGTTGCATTATACGTTATATGGAAAACGTATAATATGCCATATACGAGTGTTTTATACGGTGACCCATGTTATATGGGCGTTTTATACGGTGACACATCATCAAAAATGGGTAATGTATTTTTTCCCAGATTTTCAATCAAAAGATACTTCAATCGAAACATCTTTTGATCGAAAGATGTTTTGTACAAATTTTCTTTCGATTGAAAGATGTATTGTTCAGAAAAAAGACTATATATACCGGCAACACGTCTATTGAGACTAGTGTTACTCTCAAAAGGTATTTCTTATCAACAGAAGACAAAAAAAATTATTTTTGTGATAATTAAAAAATAAAAATTCAAAATGTTTTAAATTTTTGACAAAATCAAAGTTTATGTTTTGCTTAGATAATTTTATAATTATTTATTTTAAAATCAAATTATCTAAGCTTTGTATGTTGTGTAGAGCTCAAACTCCTACTCATACAAGGTTTTTGTTTTTTAAGAATCACTTGCTACGTTTACTAACACGTGGAAGTGAATCAGGATATAGTTTAGAGATTACCGTTGTGTGTAGAGTGTACTCTCACATGAGATTATCTATCAACAAAATATAATAAAATAGAGGTCAGTTTTATTTAGGTAAATTCGATTGTGATGTGCAAATACTTTCTCACCTCAAAGTGAACATAGATAGAAATTTTGTTGTCCTGTGTAGAGCCATCACACTATGCTCTCACTGGAATCAAAATTTAGGAATCTCATGTCCAAATACATTGATATTATTTTATCTTTATTTGGATTGCTACGTCTATCATGCTGTGTGATCATACACGTGTATCAAATGCAGATAAATAAGCTTTCAAAGATCTATCGTGGAGTGTGAGAAATTCATGTTTGCACTTCAGATAGATATGATAATTGTCAAAGATTGCAATTAATCCCATTTTCAATGAGAATCAATTGCAAGATTTGATCAATATTACCAATTATCGTAATGTGGGAAATCTTTAATTATCGATATAGTGCAATGGATTATAAAATCAATTATCATAATGTGTGAAAGCCAAAATCTTGCACTTCAGATGAATCGATATAGTGCAATGTGATTGAAATGTTTTGTTTGAAGTGATGAAGTTATTTAGTGCATCAAAATATAATGTGATTGACATGAGTTTATTGAAGAATGCAAAGACTATTATTGAAGGATATATGAGCGTGCTATAGCAAAGGTAGGTGGACCAAAGAATGTGATTGCAATTGTCCCAGATAATGCAACCAATTACAAGGCTACAAGAAGGGCTATCCAAGTTAAGTACCCAGAAATTACTTGGGTGCCATGTGCCGCACATACTCTTTATTTGCTATTAAAAGATATTGGAAAAATGGCCGTCATAAAGCAAACGCTTCTAGATGCTAATCATATGGTGAAATTTATTAGAGAGCATTAATTTTTGTATGCTCTTTTTTTATTAAAATCACCCAACAAAACTTTGTAGATATTTTGTGTGACAAGGTTTGCAACCGCATATTATGTTCTTGCCACCTTGCAAGAAGTAAAGCTTGCATTGATAAAGCTTGAAATAGTAGCTTATAGACGCTGGAATGCATGGTTCAGCAAGTATCCTAGCTACCAAGAGGTAGCTGCTGCAAGATGTGTACAGCTTGTGAACTCGCAAGTTTCTTGGCGCAATGTAGAGAGAATTGTCACCCTGGCCAAACCATTTGTAGATCTTTTACAAATAGTCGACAAAGACTCTTTTGTCTTTGGTCCAATCTATTGGTATATGTCAGAGGCATTGTGCAAAGTAAGAGAGCATGTTGGCTTTGGTGCAAAGGACACAGCTTCCATGATCACAACTTTCCCTTGCTCTTGAACTTAGTAAACAACTATTGCACAAGTTGTATGCGAGTAGCTACCCCTGGCAAAGTAATTATTTCAGGATTTTTTAGATCCTGAAAAATCTTCACAAGCTATCCAATAGACTGCTTGACCATGTTCGATAATGAACCTGATGTCATTAAAGATATGTCAAATGCATTTTGGTGAGGAAATGCGTGTTGAAGCTGCTCAAAGACAGACTTCAATAAAGCCTTTGTGAATTGGTAATACTGTTTTGGAGCCGAGGGATTTAGGCAACGACGAAGCTCAAGCTCTGACATGTGATGAAAGTGATGTATTATCACTTCGAAGATGAATTTTTTATGATGTTTCACCAACTTAATATCCGCCATATCTGCAAGGTATAATTTAATAACATAAATGTTCTTAGAGAAGAAGAAAAACTATCAAATTCATGTCATGTTTGTTAATCCAGTTTTCATACACAATTTGACTTAATTCATAGCAAACGATGATATATTATGATTGCAATACATACATTGTACAATAGAGAGGAGAATACACAAAGAGAGAAATGGAGAGAGGTGAACACGATAGAAGTGAGGTACGCTCATCGCAAGAACTGGACCCTGTATATGCACTATATAATACACGTAACAATCGGAGCATGAATGTGAACGACCAAGCTGGTGTGAGGTACACTCAACACAAGTCCTGGACATTGTTGTAATGTTGATTGATAGTTTAATCAATCAAATACCTGATGAAGTGTGTGGAACGTACAACACAACCATCAGCAGATAATTTAAAAATCTTGGATTGTGGTTAAACATCGTACATATTTACATCCAAGACAACACCAAGTCATCTACTGATGAGTGGCGTACCTACGGATCAAAAAGTACAAGACATGTCATGCTAAGATGAAGAAGGAATAGGTATGCATCTCTCCACTCTTAGGTAGACAAATGTATCCCTCATATTTCTATGTAGTAAGAATGATGATGTGACTTAATCCAATCCCTGATGAAGTGTGTGGAACTCACAACACAAACACCAGCAACAAATAACTTAACAATCTCAGATGCAGGCCAAATATCGTATGTATCTACACCCAAGACAACACCAAGTCTTCTAGTGATAAACAATGACGTGTCTTTGGAGTTCAAAACACAAGAGTAACCAGTGCGTCACACAAAGATGAAGAGGGATAAACTATGCATCTCTTCACTCTCTGTTTGATGAATAGAAACTCTTGTGTGTACGTGAAACAAACAATAATTGAGTTGATCTAAAATTGAGCAACTTATAGGCCCCTCTGGAGTGAGAGGTGTAGAATCATGCCTAGTGTACATCACGAGTCGACCACTAAACCCTAAACTCAACCCTGTGGTGAGAGATAGACAACTACACCACACGAGTGAGAATCTAAGTCTGTCCTATAACCCTTCTCTACAGTGAACCAAGTGGCTACACAACAGGAGAGAAATGACTAATTTCTACACACTTCTGGAGTGAGCCGGATGGCTACACACCACGAAGTGGCCTATAACTTGCAAGCCAACTCTGTGGGGTGAGAGTAAAACAACTGCACCACATGAGTCTGGCACAACACACAAAATCAAGTTACAAAAGAGCAATACAAGTTGAAAATTTTACCTCAAGCTCTGGCTGTCCCAAAATCCTCCTCAAGCTCTGGCAATCTCAAGCTCTGTCTGTCTCAACGATCTTCTGAAGCTTTAGAACTGCTTTCAATGAAAACCGGCAACGATTTCTTATATAAGATATTTTGATCGAAAGATCTTTTGATTGAAAAAAATAAAACGGAAATTTGGTGATTGTACAAGAATTTGGCGTATAATAGCATTTTATACGTATAATTATTTTGGTATGGGCATATAAATACAACATAGAGCTATTCCACTTTTATGTAGACCATAACTCAATTATCTTTTTCGATTAACAAGGTGGTGATTCCAAGAAAATTGATCAAGAAGATGTTGTTTTTCCTAGAGTTTTATTTCAAGATCTTTGATAAGCTAGGAAAAAATCATTGAGGTGCTGATGTTTTATCCACTAATAATGAGGGAGTTTCTTCTACACTAATAAGAAACAAACCGGTAGATGCTAAATTATTCCAAAATATTTCAATGGATGGGCCAAATCGAGATTGGTATGAGGTGTATGATTTTCCCAAGTTTAGAGGATTTCCAAAGGATCGGTCCTAGTCCATCAAGTAGAAGCCTAAAATTCACTATCATAGTTGGATCACTATATTGGCTAGGAATTGATTGAGTTATGAGAAGAGGTGTGTAGAATCTCCCCACAAAGATGCAAATTGCCATATGGCTACTCAAACAGCTACTAAACCAAAATTTGACAAATTTTTAGGAGAACAATGTGTCTAGCAGCAGAGGCCCAAAGACTAGAATGACTCTCTCAGAGCATGAGACTACGTTGAGAGTTTGTTTCATGTGGTATGCATTCTAAGAAAGATAATACATCAAGAGAACCAAATTCTTCTAGACCACATTGGATTAATGATTGATTTTGTGGTGCTTATTTATGATTTACCAATGAAGAATGATGAACCTCCCAAGTTTTATCTAGTCTTATACTCCAATTATAATGAGCCAACTGACCAACTGAAAGGTGGCAGGAGCATTAATTAACCCAAAAGGCATAACCCAATAGGCAAAAATACCCCATTCAGTTGCAAAGGTAGTTTTGATGATCTTTGGGATCAACCAAAAGTTGATTGTACCCTGAAAAGCCATCTAAAAAGCTATACGCTTCTTTTCCTACAACTCGTTCTAAAACATGCTCGGTGATTGGAAGAGGGGAGCTGTCTCTAATGGTGGCTGCATTCACTTTTTTGAGATTGACACACACTCTTAATTTCCCATTTTTCTTGGGTACCCCCACAATTGGAGACACCCAATCTGTGTGTTCAATTTCATAAATGAATTCAGCTTCCTTGAGCTTTTCTATTTTGATCTTTCTAGCAAATGTTTCATTATACGTATATGGACGTTGTCAACTTGGTTTAGCATCATCTCTCATAAGTATGGTATGTTGACAAATTTCTGGATCAACACCCTTGAGATCTTTATAAGACCAAGCAAAGATATCTCGGTATCTTTCAATAAGCTTAGCAAAAGCTCTTCTTCTTCTCCAATCAAGTCGTTTGCAATGTAAGAAGGTCTAGGCTCTTCTCCTGGTTCGTCTACTAAGATCTATCTTCTTTGCATTTTATGGTCTTTCATAGGCTCACCCTATTTTCTTAGTTTCCTTATAGGTTGTTCAACTATGATCTTTCGGTCTTGGAGAGTATATTTCTTGTAATGGGATGGAACACTCGTTACATATTTACTCTCTTCTTATGTCGTTTCCATTTCAGTGGTATACATCTCCTTTAGAGCATTCTTTGACTCTTGATATTTCTTCTTTCGTTCAACTCGGGTCATGGATGAATCATCATCTAAGTATTTAGGTTTTGATTGAGTTTCCTTTCTCGTTTTCCTTGATGTTTTTGATGTTCCTTGTTTGTTTTCTGAAAGATATCTAGCCGTGATTTTTTCTTTGACACAACCATGTGCATCTATCTGCATGCATCAGAAACTGTGTTCTGCTAGAAACTGATGGAATGGGTCTAGATTTCAAGTTTTTGGTGTCTCTTTTTCTTCTATATCATTTTTGCTTCCTAGGTTTTCGGTTTGGAAAGTCAAAAAAAAATTCCTCTCCTCCTTTTATGACTAATTTGGCTCTCACATGTTCTTTTTCTGACCCCGAATCATCAGATGTAGCTGAATGTTCTTCAAACTTGTCTGTGGCGTCATAATAGAGGTATAAAAAGACTCGTTGAGCTTTCAGTAAGTCCTTGGGTTCCTAAACTTTAGCTTCAATGTGAATGGTCAAAACCATTTTTATGAGGATTATGTCATAGCCATCCTCATTGCAAAATTGAGTAGGCATAGATTTATTCACACACACATCCATTGTTTCCAAAATTTGAATCCACTTAAATGGCTCAAACAAATGCTCCGAAAAGGGTTCCGGTATATATGCTTCATTTGTGCAATCCCTTTCTAAGATACATTCTTCTCATTTTAAACTCCCGTTTTTTGAGGCTCCACACATCCAAATAGGTGTGTCTTTGTTTAACCAAGATGGAAGCTTTGATTGAGCTGAAGAGATTAAGTCAAAATCTTGTATGGGTGTTTTCATGACATCTTTATAAGTGTGATCTTTTGAATTAACCATTGTCATTGATCCCACTTGCTTCAAGTACAAGTAATTGTTTTCCCGTTCCTGGATGAGTTGTACTTGTCGCATGAACGGTCTTCCCAAGATGATTTCATAGTTAAGTTTCTTTCCAAAGTCCATTATTGCAAAAGTATGTTGATAATCAATTCCACAGGAACTAATTATCACTTTTTCAAGCAGTCCTAAGGGTCTTTCGATGTGTCGATTAGCCAATTCTAATTTCATTCAAGTTTGTCTAATGGCCGGTTTTCCCCATGATTCCATATTGCTTTTGTGGCTATGGCTATGCATGCCCCACTATCCAGTATTGCCATGGTTTCTACATCATTATATCTCCCCAGAAGGGTTGTGTTTCCTTCTTCCCCTTCATAGTATTCTCCAACTTTGTTCATTGGGATGGATCTAATCCCTTTGTTATCCAATTCATGTTTCAAATTTTTCACAATTAGCCATGTTATCCCCACCTTCTCTAGAGTTTTCTGTAAATCATTCCATAAATATGCCCTGATTTTTAACAATTCTCCTAAAGTGAGAGTGCATTGAATGGGTGTAGACATGATTGAATGGATGTTGTCTACCTCTAGGGTTTGTTCTGCTCTTTTTATTTGAGTTGTTTACACAGTATGGATTTGTCTTCGTTGTCTCCTAAGTAAGAGGGTAGTGTTTTTAGAGTCATTGGTTTAAACATACCTGATGCTTCAGAACCACAATCCCCATACAAGGATTGTATATCATTGTCCATATCAGGAGGTGTATTGCTGACTTTAATGTTGTGCTCCCATCTTTAATCTCTCTCACTTTTTCCCATGAATGTCCTGGCTCGTCTTCTTCCACAAACGAAATTCCATCTAACGCATCTTCACTGTCAGGTACTATGAGTTTTGACTCTTTAGTTTCAAGATGGGGTTCTACCACCACTTTATATTTCTCTGTACTGGTTTCGACCACAAGCTCCTCAGGTTTTGCTATACTCTCAAGCTTGGGTTTTTGTTTTTCCACCATTTCTTGAGTAAAGCTTACCAAATTTTGATAAGCTTCAAGCTTAGCTGCTTCCATATCTGGAGAAGGATATTTTTTCTATTTGTTTTCCATAATTTGGCCTGCTTTAAGCCCCGTTTGGAAAGCTTCCAAGGCTACATTGATTGGCTCAAAGATTTTGTCTACCAAAATTGATCCTCCAGATTTCATTGTGGTTTCTTTGATATCACTCCCAATTTCTTTCACTTTTTCCTAGAATAGTTTCTTGGCTCTTCCCTTTCAACCCTTTGTTTCTATTTTCTCATCTCATACCTTTGTCTTCTTCTTTTCTTGGTCTGCTGAGAGGAATTTTTAGTGTTCTCCGATTCATCAGAGAAGTTGTGTTTCTTTTTCTTAACCTGGGCTCTAGTGATCACTTTCATTGGAACAATAGGTTCACTCTCCGATGAGCTACTAGGTATCACTTGGACTACATTCACTACTGTTTTTTCCTTGTTTAAAGGATTTTTGGACAATCTTCAGGGAAGTGTCCTCCCTTTTCGCAACATTGTGTACAAAAAGCTTCAATTGGCTTAATGTTCTTGTCAGGTTCTAGGCATTCATTTTTCCAATGATCATCTGCACCACAATTATGGAAATTTCCAATCCTTGGCTTAATCATGGGTCTTACCATAGGAGGTCTAACACCATGATTAGCTACATAGTACATTGGTGTAAGCTCTGGTGTAGCATCAGTCACAGGTTCTTCCATTGGAGGTGGAGGTGAATTATACCACTCCCCTTCTATCATTACTGTAGATGGACTAGGCTCCACATAAGGTGTAACAGGCACTAGTGCTTGTTCATCTATGACTCCTTCTAAATGAATGTACTTTAAAGGCACTACATTACGTCTAGGATATGGATGTTGTTGACCCAACACTGGTTGTGGTCTTTCTATACCCATCGGTGGTCTTTGTACTAGGGTCATATTAGGCTCATATATGTACATGGGTTGTCTTTGTGGCCTCATGGGTACATATTGAACATTTCCATCGTACTTTATGTTGGGGTATAGGCGCCTGTGCCTTGCCCGGCCGCCCAGAGTTTGGGCGCCCACTGACTTGTATACCTTATACATAGCATAAGTGTATAGGGGGCTGCTCACTCTTTGGAGTCTCCCCACCCACATAGTGTGTGTCTCCTTCTCTCTCTCTCTCTCTCACTCTCTGTCTGTGGTGCTCCCCGATCCCCTTCAATTGGTATCAGAGCTTTGGCTTCACGACAGATGGAGTGCTACAGAGAAGTGAGCTTTCGGCTATGGTGAGCTCGCTTTCGGTGGAAGCTTGAGATCGGTGAGCAAACACCAGATCTGTGCTCATGGAAGCTTGAGGAGAATTCCCAAGGTTGAGGGAAGAGTGTATTGCAAGTGTGTATGGTTATTTGCAGCCATACTTGCAGGAAGAATGCAGATTCTCATTTCCGCAGGTCATTTTTCGGGCCCCAAAAACAGTGTTTTTTGCATAACTTTTGCATACGGAATGCGATTTATGCAAGGTTAAGGTGTAACCTGGGGTTTTGGCACGCTCCGGACGCAATGGTGATGTCCATTTGAGCTGATTTTGACCTCTGAAATTTCTGCAGCAGCAGCAAGTTTTTGCTGCGTTTTTGGGCCGAAAACAGTGTTTTTGGCATATTTTGCACACTCGGACTCGGATACATGTGATCCAGGAGTCTACCTTGGGGTATTGGCATGCTCCGGACGCGCTCGTCATATCAGAATTTTAAAATTCTGGACGCTGAATTTTCTGCAGCAGCAGCAGTTGTTTATTGTGTGTCGAGGATTCCACACATGGTTTGCTCTCAGATGTGAGAGTGATATTTGCTGCAAGTTTCCTCACAGGTGGGAGGATACGATGTATGCCTTATGTGGTTTGATGCTCAGGGAGACTAATGTGATTGCATTTTGAGCTCGGCAATGTATGCCTCGAGCATGTTTTTTGGCAGTCACAGGTAGAGCAGATATTTGTGTCCTAGATTTGCAGGTGTTTGCAATGATGTATGCAAAATGTGGAGATTGGTGCATGCATTTGAAGTGTGATTTGACGCGCTTTGGTTGCTCATGGTTTTGAGCGTGCAGTCAGTTTGGTTACTGGTTTTGTGGCCGTTTTACTGACGAAACTCTGGCGAAATTTTCCCAGGAGTTTTATGCGCATCATTTATGCGATCTAGGTAGAGATTGCGGGTTGCACTCAACATTTGCGTGCGGTGTTCTCTGCAGGTGGGAGATTTGTACGTGTGTATGCATCGATACCGCACAGTGTGGGCTTGGTGATTAGCTCACAGATTGCAGTGTGATACTAGAGCAGGCGAGGCTTGTATTGACATTGCGGGAGCTCTATTTTGGAGTGTGTCTCACAGGTTTTACATTGTGTTTCTGGCCATATTGGTAGACAGTTTTCAGGTGTTGTTGGTGAGGTGGTTTTGCTTTCTAGTTTGCTACATTGTGCTCATGGCAGAGACAGGTGATCGATCAGATTGTGACCTCTCACAGATGCGCGTGTTTGATGGGTCAGACTTTGCGGCATGGAGAGAGTGTATGCTTGATGCATTGACACAGCGAGGGTTGCATCGACCATTGAGTGGTGATGCAGGTAGACCTTCAAACATGTCTGACGATCAGTGGCAGGAGCTAGAGGAGATGGCACTATCTACGCTCTCTTTGCACCTTGCGGAATCTGTATATGCTCTTGTTATGTATGAGACTACTTCGAGAGCACTTTGGCGCAGATTACATGATATGTATGATAGATCTGAGTCATCACGGACTCGTGTGAGACATGTACATTCACGAGCACGCCGACAGGTAACATGTTGGTATTGTGGTCATTCTGGACACGTTAGACGGCGCTGTTTTCGTCGTATGCGACATCGTAGGAGACATGGCAGTCTCAGAGATGTATGTAGTGATGCAATGGACTCAGTTGCTTTGACAGTTGAGGCACATGTAGTGTCGGAGTATACTAGTGACGGGGATGTCACTTTTACCTCGAGCTATGCACGAGATGCTATACATGTGGATAGTGCACTCCCTTCGCAGTGGTTGCTAGACGCAGATGCTATGTTTCATGTCACGCCACATCGTGCATGGTTTTGTAGCTATTCTAGCGGGATGCTTGGCAGTGTACGTTTGACCGATGGATCGGTGCATGCGATAGCAGGTGCAGGAGATGTGAGACTGTCATTACCGAGTGGTGCATCTTACTTGTTACGACATGTGCGCTATGTACCAGATTTGACAGTGAGTTTGATCTCGATTGGTCAGCTAAGAGATTGTGGATGTCAGATTTCGCTACGAGAGCGAGATTTTGTGATGCATTTGGGTTCGCTAGTGATTGCGAGAGGTGCCAAGAGTGGTACACATTACCCATTGCATGTGGATCACACGAGAGACGGTGTTGTCTCTGTGATCACGCAGCCAGGTAGAGAGCGAGAGAGCAGGCGAGTCTCTTTTGCTTGTGGGTTGCAGGATGCTTTGCATGGAGTGCAGAGCAATGACCTTGTTGTGCAGGTTGCGTCTACGGATGCACAGGTAGAGCGGGACAGCTCTAGTGAGTCACAGCAGGATGAGTCATCAGAGGTGATGACAGAGATGACTCACATGGATGTTGAGATGTCGACTATTGTGGAGTCATTTCTTCATATGCTTATGCCAGAGCTTGATGCAGATTCAGGACATATGGATACACTTGGTACACATGTGATATGTGGTGGGCACGAGGAGTCACTCCAGAGCTCGGAGTCAGAGTGCCATGGTCTCTATGATAGGGGACAGGATTGCCATGTGTTGAGTTCTGAGTTGGAGGTGGCAGAGGTTGCCAGGGTTGCATCAACGTTCGGTGTCCTTATGTACGAGATGCTGATCTCGAGGCCCGACATAGCAGCTGCAGTGGGAGCATTTGCAGCAGGGTTGATCAGTCGTTCGATGACTGATCTCGGCATAGAGCATAGGGGAGGTTTGCAGGTATTGCGTACATACTTGCAGTACGTGTGCGGTACGTCTGGTGGTGTATGGACTTACACGGGAGCAGGACAGCCGGATGCACACGATCACAGCCAGCCAGTGGGCATCGGTTGAGAGCGGTTTTCTCTCACCTTTTGTAGTCTTTAGACTAGGTTCCCTTGCTTAAAGGCACAGTCGCCTTTAAGTGGGAGGTTGTTGGGGTATAGGCGCCTGTGCCTTGCCCGGCCGCCCAGAGTCTGGGCGCCCACTGACTTGTATACCTTATACATAGCATAAGTGTATAGGGGGCTGCTCACTCTTTGGAGTCTCCCCACCCACATAGTGTGTGTCTCCTTCTCTCTCTCTCTCTCTCACTCTCTGTCTGTGGTGCTCCCCGATCCCCTTCACTTTAGTCGGTAGTAGCACTCATTGGTCTCATGGTTGACCCATTTATCCTTGATAGCACACTATTTTTGTGGCCTAATTGGTTGTCTCTATTGCGGTATCCCTTGTCCTAGTCCTCTCATAGGTGCTTTTTGCATGTTATTCATCATTTTGTTCATCCTTTTGAGCATATCTTCTATGGTTGTTATTGGTGCTACATCAGCTGCTCCCACTTGTGTTGGTTTTGAGGATGCTATTTTCTCACTCTGAGTATCCTTAGGAATATTTTCTTCATTGAAAATATCATAATTGTCTCCCAAGCCAATAGCATCTGATACACACTCTTCTAGGGTCATATGTTTCTTGCTATACTATATAGCATGAAGTTCTTTGTTCAGCAATCCTTCTAGAAACAATGACACTAGTCTTTCTTCTATAGGTATTGCTAGTTTTGGGCATCTTGCAATGTATTGTTTCATCCTAGTTGCACAATCCCTAACTGACTCACCTTGTTTCTATTTGAAGCTATAGATTTGAGCTACCGTATTATGTTTGATCCCCATTTTGGAACACGCAACTACACATCCCTGAGCTAATGTATTTAAGTCCATGATTGACCTCGATGGAATGTTTGGAACCGTGTCAATGCTGTTCCTTCTTATGTTATTCCAAATCCCTCAAATTGAGTGTGTAAATCAAATATGCGTTCTGCTCTTAGCACTTGCTTAAAGCTAGCTAAGTGGTCATATGGATCCCCAAATCCACTGTATTTTCTGACCCATTTTTAAAAATCAACTAGTCTGACACGTCTATTTGGTTTGGCTCCAACTCTTTTGGCAGTTAGTCATGTCTCGAGTCCTTCACCATGTAGCCCTGGACTGGCTTTAGTGTTACCCGGTCTTCTTCGTGATGAGGTAGGTTCGGGTTTTTTAACATTGCTTCCAAAAGATCTCTTGCGGAATTCCTCTCTTGGAATATTTTCTGGTCCTTGGCCCAATATCCAATCTCTTATAGAGTACCCTTGGTATTTGGTATGCTCTACCTCCTCAGGACTCATCATAACAAAGTTATTGTTATAGCAATCCCTAAATAGATAAGTTGGCAGATCTGTTGAACCCTTGTCTTTGATTTGAAGATATAGATGATCTTCATGGGCGTTAACTGTCCTGATTTTGCATGAGAAGTCCATAAGAGATCCTTGACATTCCTATCTGTTAGGTAAAGGCAGTGTGCCTCACCGTGCTTTGCCCGTGTCCGTCGACCAGTGTCCGATCGCCCACATTTATCTCCTTATTCTTTATACATACAAAGAATAATGAGCTCTCACTCATTCTCACATTTGTGCTCATACAGAGAGATTTGGGAGCTCCATTCACATCCCTGTGTACTCTCTCTCTCCCCCCTTCTCACTCTCCGCACACGCACCGCATTCGCGCACTCACATTATCCTCCCAACAATAGACTCCGATCCTAGGATTTTTCCTGCTAAGCCGTTTCAAAGGTTTCAGATCAACTTGATTGTATCCCTCGGATTCTAAAGTTGGTGGACCTTCTTTTGCTGCCATATCTGGAATTACGGTGTTCACTTCTAGTCCCCCATTTGTCTATCACATCAGGGTTTTCAACTTTTAAATACAAAGCTCCGTTTTTATCCATATACATTTTTCCTTGTTTGTTTGCCACGATTTCCTCTTCAAACTCTATGTCATGGTCATCAATGCAAATGGCATACTCTTCATTAGGATCCAGCTAAACCTGAGCTCCATGGCCATTAGTCTTATGAAAGGTGTGTATGTTTCTTCATCGTACTGTCGTTCCGGTTCCTGAATGAGTCGGATAGGAAGACATTTTATATGTTGAGTCAGAATAGGTGTTTGAGACTTCTTCAAAGATAGTGTCCAAGTGAACACCTTGATTCACACTCTCCTCGGTGGACACTCTACTAGTGGTCTCTCCAAATATGCATTGATTTGCTAGTATATGACCAAATCTAAGGTTCATATGGACGGGTTAAAGAGTACTTACCATCGAATTGATTGGTTATCAATTTTCTCCACTTGACTTGAATGCAATTCCTGTCAAGCTTTCAATTCCTTGCCTGTAACCTGATTCCTATATCAATTTTAATCAAGTTAGCTATTCTTTCACAAAGATTATGCAATTTTTGCTAACTATCGTGATTGGTTTGTGTATATCACTTCAATTTGAGCTAAGTGAGTTAGCAATTGAGACTTCCAAATTTTATCCTTGCAAAGAGCTAAAGAACTAATTTGCAACTTGAAAACTGAGTGAACAGGTACCAATTTGGACCTGATGGAACCCAAACATGACCAGTGGCCTTGTATTATGTTGTTCTAACACTATACAAGCTCAAAAGTCAAAAATCTTGTCTCTGGGTCTCAGTAGTAGATAATCGTGATTATTTATTTTTCTCAATTTTTACACTTTTTAGGCTTGTTTTGCCAGGTAATAACCTTATTGTGGTCTCTGGACAAGTTGGGGTGAGTTTGTACAAGATTTATCCAAGTTATCAATTGTTTAGTGTTTGAAGACTTTGATTCCAAGAATCTGGCTTAAGTCTCAATTTTGGTGATCCAAATTTCACCAAATTTGATTTGTGGAGTCTACTTGATATGCTTGACCTTGTGGTATACACAAATGTGCAAAAATGTTCAATTCTGAAGCAGATGTAAATAATCGCAACTATTTACTTCTGGAAAATTTTTCAACTTTTTGCCAAAATGTTGATACTAGCTAGTTAAACAACTTAACTTAAGCTCCCTAGCCAAGTTTCACCAAGTTTGAATAAATTGTGTTCAATTTGTCAACAGTTTTCGGTCCGCATATTGACTTTATAAATCTGGCCACAATTTTTACTTAAGAGGTCCAAATCTTACCAAATCTGATACGAGTGCTCAATATAGCCTAATAAAATTGGTGGTATACTTAGTTGGTCAAAAAAGTTAAAAAATAGGACAAAAGTAAATAATCGCGATTATTTACTTATGGTAAAATTTTGTATCTTTTTGGTCAATAAAGCATATACACATGTTTAACACTTCAATCGAAACCTCTAAGTCAAGTTTCATTAAGTTTGAGCAAAATTTACCAAGTCACACTCAAGCTCTCGACAATTAGTACAGATTAAGGTTTTTCTCAATATTTTGATCAGTTTTGTGATCTAAATTCTATGATCCCTTACAAAAGATGTTTGCAATCATGCATAGAGTCTCTGGTATCAGCCTTGGTCAATTTTGAGTTGAAGTAAATATTCGTGATTATTTACTTTTGGCATAAAATGAGCACTTTTTGCAATTTCTTCACTGGACAATCTTTTTATGACCTATTTTAAGCCTCTAAGTCAAGTCAAAACTTAATTTGGTCAAAAATCTCAAGAAAAAATAAATAATCTGAGTTTTTGCAAACTCTTGAAAATTTACCTCAAATGCATCCTTAAGCTTACCCAGTAGTTCATACAATTTTCAGAGCATTATCTCCAGCCGAATTCAGTGGGTGACAGTCTTTTGGTGCTATTTCAAGCCATAGACCTAAATTTTTGCAACTTCACATAAACAAGTCACAATTGATTCTTTTGGAATGAGCAATGCTTTGAGATCCCACCTCGGATTCTAGTTACCCTACTCCTAGGTTCTACTGCAATGGGGTTGTGGAAAGTGTCCACAAACACTTGTTTTCTTGTTTTCTAAAGTTTTTTGAGTCTTGATCTTAAGCGTGCATCATTCTCAAAATCCTAATCTAATCCTACAATCCTACAAGGTACTTAGCAAGTACAACCTACTTTCAAGTTACTTCTACACAACAAAAGACGACAATCTTAACTTTCATGCGGTTTTAAAGAGAAAGTTAACTCTAGGTGAACCTAAAGGAAGTTAAAGAACAACTACACAAGACGCTCGTGTTTTTTCTAGTTTAGGTCTATTCGTTCCCCAACAACGGCGCCATGTGGGACGGGTTTATACGTCACTCCTATCTTATTGCAGAGATAGCTAGAACCACGAACATAATTGTCAATCCATGGGACGAAGCTGACTTGACTAGTGCATAGAGGCTACAAGAGGTTGTCAATCTCTTAGAAAACAACAGACAACTCGTATCTAACTCAAGCTACACTCAAATGACCAAAGTCACCAGAGGCTAGTCCCTAATCGGCAAACAAAACATGACTGTTACAGCATCAAACGACATCCAAATGTTACGAAACTTCTAGGACATGTATATAAGACATAAGCACACATGCTTATAGTCGCACATCTCACTTTAGGTCAAGTGCAAAAATTACGATTATTAACAGCAGTGAGTTTTTGACCTAGTCGTTTTTGACCCAGAATGCATCTAAATGCTTAGTAATGATGCCCTAATACCCCGCTTATGCTTACTTTGTGATTTCCTAGCTTAATTTCTACTTATGATAAAATTAAGTTGTGGGTTGGTGATGCCAAAAGCTACGGATTACCATGAAATGTTTACGTCAATGCGTAGAGCTCTTACCTGCGGTTACAATGCAACAGACGGCACAGCAATGTGACAACCGAGAAGGGTGTAGGAAGCATGAGAAGGAGATAAGTGAGTGATGTTAGCTCACGCTGTGTTTCTATTATCCAAAACTTAATAATAAACTTTACAAAGTTGGCTTTTATACCTTAGCCAAGGTTTCTTTAGTCAAAAACTAATACTCTGGTAGCTCTAACTAAAGATAAGTTAATACAATCTAGAAGCTTATAGCCATGGCTCATTGATTACACTATCCATCTGGAAAATAGAAGTTACAACATTCCCAATTTATCAAAAGAATAAGTGTTTTTACAATAAAAGCTCCCAAAAAATGTTATCTGAGTTAGCTTGCTATGCTAACAAATCAAAATGATTATTATTTTATGGCTTTGCTTTATTATGCCATGATATTATCTCATGTTGATTTGTAATGATCAAGATGATCGTTTCATGAGGTCATGATATTGTTTCATTATCTTGTTTTATGATATTTTTCTATGCTTGAGATGTTTGTTTCTTCATAGATTTTCGTTGTGATGCCATTCCATATGATTAATTTATTATCAAGAAAACTTACATTGAATAGAGTCCTTACAAACAAGAGATTCCCATGGTAAAATTTGAGTACTGGCTTTGTATATGTGTGCACATATTACATGGTATTTCATGTTAAGAAGATCGTATAATACATACTTGGGTTTAATCTTGATTGAAGTGTTATAAACCATCTCCAAAAAGACATTATGTCATTGTATTTTTCTAACATTGATATGAATTCCATCTTGTGCTCTTTGATTTTGTGATATTGACAGATTATACATAACTCAAAGACAAAGTGAAGTATCTCAAAGATGGTATATGTTTATGAAAGTTGAAGATGCTCCAAAGCATTCTTTGAAGTATTTGAAGAGTTAATAAAATCATTTCATTGAGCCTTTGAGGCTATCGTTGTATGTAACAGGAGTGATGTGACTCCTTATAAACCATTTTTGTAAATTGAACTATATTAATATAATGGTGGGTATATATAGGGCTGTGGATTTTCCCCTTGAGCCCCCAAGCATTTTTTCATCCACACTTAGGGACCCTTGTTTGAGCGGGGCTATTGAGCTTATATGTGAAGCTACTCTAAATATAGCCCTAGGTCCCCTCTATATATATACCATTTTGTGTGCGTATTCTATACACTTTGGGGTTGCACTCTCTACGTATCATCTCTCTATTATTCTCTTTCTTTGTCTTCTCAACAATGAAGGTTAACATATATACTGAGGTACTTTACATTACCAAATTTGGTACTTTACAGTTTTGGTACTGCATAGTTTTAGATTTTGCATTGGCAAGGTTATCTCGATGTGCTAAAGAGCAGTTCAGAATCTTTGAGTTTTGCATTACTAAAACATGTTTCCACATTGCAAGCAAAAACAGAATGACAGAATACACTCTTATGACCAAGTTCTTCTATACAGCCGAAGAGATGCATAAGGAGTATGGTATTGAGCATGGAGGGTGTGCTTCCACAGGATCTTATGAAAGAAGACCTCCTTGATGATCAATGGATGATTGTTTTCAAGCAACGCTACCAAAAGAATGCGAAGGTTTACTTGAATCATATGCAACCAAGACTGGTTGAAGATTGCAAGTTCCTGTTGCATAAGGTATACCAAGCCCCTCCAACTTGTGGGGAGATGACTGCAAAATTTGCATGCTGATTTGCTTTGGAGAATTTCCATGAAGAAACAAAGGACCCTGTGAGCCATAAGGTTGCATGGGTGAGGTTTGAAGAGAGTGTACTCAGTATGTGTGCCAGTCGCCTGGGAGGGTTGGAGCAGAAGGTTGAGACTTGGCGAAGGGAAAATGGTGCCCAATGGAGGCCATCCATCATCTATTAAGAAGCCTCGTCTTACGCAAAGTGGTAGTAATCTTTGTACAAAGGTAGACCCCCCATAGCGTCACGTCGAGACATCTGACTATGTTACAAACCTAGAAAGTATTGTTGAGAGAGTGTCTCAGACATGTACAGCTACATCTGATAAGTTGAAAGAGTTGAAATTATCTCTACGGTAGAACAAGGAAACTTTGCTGGGTGCAGAGGGTTCCAATGCTATTGCAAAGCGGATAAAATATGACATAGAGTATATGAATTGCAGCTTGCAAAACTAAAGTAGGAAAACCCTTATATATGAGGACATCAAGGAGGTGGACACTGATTTGGGAGTCAGTCGAGCATGCTTCATCGAATTGGAAACAGTGAGGACATGAAGAAGCTTGAGAAGGAAGTTGATCTACAACAAGTAATTCTTGACATCCATGCCTTGAGAAAGAGGTTTTGGCATTTTTGGTAGCTTTCTAATAACTTATATTTGTTGATGCCTTGGTAGTTCTAATACATTTGGTGGTTTATGGCAGTTTTTGGTACTTTAGTTTTTTTTTTTTTAGTATTGGTAGATTCTGGCAAGTCTGGTAGTTTTAAAATTCTTTGGTAGTTTGTCGTATTTGTGAAAGCTCTTGGTATTTTTGGTATCTATAAATCCTGCTTTGGTAGTTTTGTCAGTGTCTAGTCCTCTTGCTTCTGTATGGTAGTTGCATATTTTAGGTAGATTGGTAGCTTTAGGTAGATTTTTTGAATTTTGTCTATGCGATTTTGGTAGTTTTGGTTCATACTGATATCTTTTGGGTCTTTTTGGCTCTACTTTCTTGTTTTGGTATCTTCAATAATGTTATTATTAAACGTTTGGTAGTCTGGTAATTTTGCTATTTTGAGAGTTTTGGTAGTATTAAATGTGTTGCTAGTACCACTAAACCCTTACTGTCTGCTTTTGGTAGTTTTTTATTATGCTTTGGTAGTTTATGGCGTTGGTCTAACAAGGTTGTTTTGGTGGTTTTGTTTATGTTTGAATAGTTTATTTTTGTCTTGGCTGTATTTATAATGCTTTTGGTGCTAATTGGTAGCTCAAGGTTATGAATTGGTTCAATTTTTAGTAGTTCATGGTTGTCTTCTGTCATTGATGACTTGGTAGTTTTGGTACTTTGTGGTACTATTTGGTAGATGCCTCGAGGACTGCTTGCTAGCTTTTGGTACTAACTGGAAGCTTTTGGTAGTATTATGTTTCCCACTTTGGTGGTTTATGGTTGCTTTTTATCAATGGTTTTCTGGTGGTATTGGTAGTTTTAGGTAGTTATGGTAGCTTTTGACAATGTTGTTTTGTTGGATGTTAGGATTTTGTTTTCCTTCTTATGTTTCAACTACTAACTGGTAGCTCATGGTTCTGATTTGGTTCTATTTTTGGTAGTTCATGGTTGTCTTCTATCTTTGATGACCTGGTAGTTTTAGTAGTTTTTGGTACTACTTATTAGTATGATGCCTCAAGGATTGTCTTCTAGCTTTTGGTACTAACTGGTAGCTTTTGGTACTAATGTGGTTCCCCCTTTGGTGTCGTTTGGCAACAAGCTGAGTATGATCTACTGGAGGCAACATGGAAGGAAGCACAAGGCCACGCCCTCTTTGTGAAGCAGATGATTGCCGATGTTGGGCTTGGGAAGAGATTCATGTTATTCCTAGGCCCTAGGTTGTTGATTCGGTGGGTATGATCCACATGTTTGGCGTGTGTGTTGCATGTGGTAAGTTGTTGGAGTCTGCAGGGGTTGTTGCAACCTTTATTCTTGAGTTGGAGCTTAGAGCACTTCACGAACTATATAGTAATACTAATGAATTTTAATTCTACTAATTTGCTTCAATACTTGCATAAGTTGCTATAAAAATTATCATTTTTTTGTGCAACACATTATCTACAATCACACTCCTTGGTTCATAAAGAAATATGGAAGCTTGTTAATCTGGTCTACTCAAGGTATGGAGAAGTCCCACTATCAGGCAAGAACCAAGTTTTTCAAACACACTTGACATGATGGAGGAGCTCAAAACGCTAATAGCTTGCTTGAAGTATTCCAATGGTTTTACAAGCAAGTGTGGCACAGAACACTCCCCTAACTAGATATAGTTGGTTGATTTTCCCTAATGTGCTCATGGAAATAGATATGAGGTCTAAGGGGATGGATGGAAGGATGAGGTGATAGAGCAGCTGGGGGAAAAAAGGTCGAGTAAGAAGATTTAACAATAAACAAATATTGGGAGGATGGGAGATTGAGGTTGCAGATTAGACTACAGGAAAGATTGGGAGTAGAGCACCAAACCCACTTAAAGCATTGACAAGAAGCAATGTGATGAGAAGCTCTAGTCTCTAAGGCTAATTTGGTGATGGCAATAGAGAGCTTTAAGATTGTCTCCATTCTCTTAGTTCAATTCCATGTTGCAGATGGGATGCAAAAAGTTTGATTGGTGTGTTTGTAGTTCTAAGTCTTTGGTGATGGCAGCAAAGAGTACATCTAGCAATGTGGGTAGAGATTTTGCATCAAAATAATTACGTTCTTGGTTGGCCACGTCGTGATTGCCATGGCATTGAGTTTTTCAAAGAATAGTAGCGTTTTATATATAAGGAGTGGTTTGCTACATGCTTGCCATGCTGGTCTTTAGTAAGGCCTTCAGGGGTTGTGCCCATTGCAGTAATTCAAGAGGACCTACTTCATGGGTGCACCCACAATTCAAGAGAGCTCGTTGACTGAACTCCCATCACCCACAATTTTAGGGTAGTGGTAGTGATCGGTTGATGTGTGCTGCTCAAGGTGCTCTTTGTGATTCTTGAGCCAAAGTCACTATTGGCATCATAGAGCAACTTGTTGAAGCGTGAACACCGAGTTGGCAAGGAAGCCCCGTTGATAGCTTTGAAGAGGAAGATAAAGGGTCGTCCATTGTGCAACCACGTGGATGACTACCCCAATTCTCACATCGATAGATGTATATTATATAGACCAAATCTCCTTTTCATGATCAAGTGTCAATATGAATATATATACTTATTTATGTAATGAGTATCTTCTCTCTCTCTCAACCAATCAAAATTGTCCATTTTTGGCTTGCCCCAAAGGGGTGGGGCCTTGATGATTCCTCCCCTTTTGGCTAGTTTAGGGGATGACACCAGGCTACAAAAGAAGCTAGCACTAAGAGATGGGGCCATCGTCCATGGAAACAGAAGGCATGAGTTCCATTAGAAGAGCACCTTCTTGAATTCCTCCGGCTAGCTGGCACCTTGAGATGACTTAAGGCCATGTCAAATGGTAGGACAACTTGAACGTCCCCAACTGGCTTGTAGGTCCTCTACCCCCATAGGTCCAGGGTGCTTGTGCCATGTATCAATGGAAACAAACATCCATTGGGGGGGGAGAGAGAGAGAGAGAGAGAGAGAGAGGGAGAGAGAGAGAGAGAGAGAGAGAGAGAGAGAGAGAGAGAGAGAAAGAGAAAGAGAGCAATGAAAAGTGTTGCATAATGGTGGAGTGGCAGGCAGTGGACACTCATCTACAAGGTGAGGTTCAAGAGTTGTGAGGTATTTTAATAATTTCAAAGACATATCTATAAAGCATCATCCAGGATCTAGCCTACCCATTGGGGATATGATTCATGTGTCTCTTTTTCATAATATATTTGCATGTCTTTGTAATGATATCCTCCATCGCTTCCGACCAATCAAGAATTATGCATTTCTTAAAAATAACCTCCAAACAACTATTGAAGTGGTGCTAATAGACTATTAAAATGTTACGAATGCCATAATTATGTCTTTTCTTTCAAATAAATGGAGGCATCAATTAGGCCTAGCTGTTGACAATAAAATTCAAGAAAACTCTCTCTCTCTCTCTCTCTCTCTCTCTCTCTCTCTCTCTCTCTCTCTCTCTCTCTCTCTCTCTCTCTCTCTCTCTCTCTCTCTCTCTCTCTCTCTTGCGTGCATGTGCACTCATTGATTGCTACGTGATTTGAGTCCTATAATCTCAATTCTACTTGTGAGATAGAGTAAGTGTTAGAGAGAATATGTGTCTTAGCTTACAATAATCTCTCCCCTCAAGTCTGGAGACTGAGTTAAAAGACAAGTTTCCATAGTTCACACTGCACATGAGGCTTTACCTAGGTTATAGGTGGGAGACTTTGTGTGGAGTTGCAATAATTGCAGAACTTGAAGGCTTGGCTAAGGGAAAATGGAGGCCCATGCGAGGGATTTCATTGAGCAACCCAATGGCATAGAAGCCAGCCTACTGCGGGTAAGTAGAGTGTGCAGACTCAAGGACAAAGTGAGTTGGGGTAATGGGGACCCTGTGTGGCAGCGCTCTTGGATGAGATGCCAAGATACTGCGGGTGAGGAGAAGATGGTAAAAGTAGTAGCTATAAATAGCCTTGAAAGAGTTGCGTAATTATAAGTGCAAGGAGTGATGTGTTGAGGCTAGTGGTTTGTACAAGCTCAGGGGCTAAGGACGCATTTGATCAGGACTTGCTTCAAGATGACGAAAGCAAGCATTCTACAGTAGTAGTGGAGAATAGATCAATTTATATATCTATATATTATATTAAAAAGAGAGTATTGAGGCTCCACGTGGTTGCAGATCCTTGCAGCCATGACATCTTTCCTTCTCTAGCTTCTCCATTTCTCCAACCCACCTTGCGAAAATGGATTTCCACAATTTTGTGCACTAAAAAGCCTTAAGATGCGGTAGGGTATACACTGAATTAGGATTTTAGGTTTGTTGTATTGGCCTCAAGATGTGGGGTAGGGCGCATTCCAATTTCCATGGATGGTGCAAGACTTGAGAGGGGCTACTTGAACCCACCAGGTTGCCTTGACTTCAACTGCTACTCCAGAATTGGCACTCTTGCCTTGCCCCAGCCATCATCCTCCATGCTTGCTTGAGCCCCATTTGGGTTCTGCTCATGCAACTTTAGGTTTGCTAAGGAAATTCTTTTGCTGTTGTTTTCGGTACATGAGAGAGAGAGAGAGAGGTGAACTGCAATGAGGGCAACAGTGCACTGGCTCGGCCCCCTATCCGCCCGCTCTCTCTATGTTGCTGCTTTATCAAGCTTTGCTCAAACCTGCGCTCATCAACGTCCCTTGCTTTGGCACACTTGCTAGACTGGCCCCGTCAAGCATGCTCTTGAGCCATGCTCTTCCCATTATGATTGCATATTATTAAGGGTGGTAGGAGCGGACGATAGAAGACAATGAAACACTTGCTAGACTGGCCCCATCAAGCCTGCTCTTGAGCCATGCTCTTCCCATTACGGCTCCATATTATTAAGGTCACTTGCAGATGAAGAACACGCCGAGGAGCCAATTATAGACGGCCATGCGCAGTGCTGCAGGGTCCAAGATGAGGTGGTCATCCGTCGATGACATAGTACCCTCGCTTTCCCTTGGTCATGATTACCATAGCTGATCCAACAACGCACCCCTACAACCCAAGCAAATTGAAGGTGTGGTCTACAGGTCGAGAGAATATATGTAGCACAACTTGAGGAGGTCTCTCCTCCTCCATGAGTTTCTTGGGTGTCCTGATCTCTCTCTAAGTCTGTCCGCAACCAAGGACACATTAAACATTCTCTCTACAACCGCTCACAACAGTCGATATATGTACATGGGTTATGTTAATATTTTGAAAGCATGTTTAGTTTCCTTCTCGGTGAGGTCACCTAGGAAAATGTAACCTGTCACCACATGACAAGTTACATGTTTTGAAAGCATGTTTAGTTTCCTTCTCGGCGAGGTCACCTAGGAAAATGTAACCTGTCACCACGTGAGTTCAACTCTTGAAACTTACATGGATATATATACAAAAGGATACTATATTTCAAATCTAAAACGAACTTACAACTTTTAAAAGAAAAGGGTACATTATATTCCTTAAAAAAATCACAAATGAGGAGTTTTATAAACATGTTTTGAACGCACGTGATATGGTAGTTTCACACATAGTGAACCCCCCAAGGTTTCTTGCAAACGGAGTTCTTTCTCTTTCTCCGTATGTTTTAGATGGAATACTTGCTTAATTAGATGGAAACACCTTTTGTGAGGGGTACCTCATATAAGTGACAAAAGTGGCCTCATTTCCAGGGGGAGAGAGAGAGAGAGAGAGAGAGAGAGAGAGAGAGAGAGAGAGAGATTCATACTTACATTTTCTTTTTCATATAATCATTTGTAATATGGAACGTAGACAATAGTTTACTCCACTATGTTGTGCAACACCTATCATCAGCAATGACATAGTAGTGCATTAATGTTAGCTCGAATGATTAGCCATCACTAAAGCATAAATGAGAGACTTAGAGAGAGAGAGAGAGGAGTTGAGCACAGAGGCCGGCACGAGCTCGTAAAAAACAAAACAAGATGGGGAGTGCCAAGCCATGGGTTACCTTAATTACCGGTTCCCTTTAGCTGTCCTCCATTACATTGCAGGTATGGTAGGTGCTATGCATTTTTTACTATGGCGAAAGAATTTTGACCTATCAATTGGGGTTGGGAGTAGCATTACATAGGATTCTATTAAACTGATGTTGATGTAGGTGCATGCGTTTCATGTTGCAATTGTGTTGGGGTCTAGTACCCTGCTACATCCTTGGGGGCGACTATCGGATCCTTGTAGCATGCTGATTGACCCACATCTAAGAGACATAAAGAGGGGGCGGGGGGGGGGGGGGGGAGGGGGGGGGGATTACCTGGTAGTAGCTACTCCTAGTTGTCGTCCATGTAACGACTCTCTCTCTCTCTCTCTCTCTCTCACACACACACACACACACACACACAGGTCTCCATAGCTAGCCTGGGCCTTGGCTCATGCAAGGATCTCTCTCTCTCTCTCTCTCTCTCTCTCTCTCTCTCTCTCTCTCTCTCTCTCTCTCTCTCTCTCTCTCTCTCTCTCTCTCTCTCTCTCTCTCCAGTTATTGTACCTTCATGTTCGCCTATCAGTTGGCCTGCCCCTCCAAGCCCACAATTTTCCTTGCCTATTTGCCTCCCATCGCCCCATGATCCAAGCTCTCAGGTCGGCTCCATCCTAGTGTCCTTGTGGCTCATGTCATCTACCACCTCCATTTGTTGCCGCTTGCAGGGCCCCACATTGATTGCCTGAATAGTGCCCCGGTGAGTTTCACTAAAGTATATGTAACATAGCGTGTGCATTCAACAGAAGGGATTTTAATTTCTTGTAAATTTACTAATTCATGTGTACAAGAGGGGTATAAGGGGTAATTAAAATCCATATTGGTGAAGGTACGGATATAAAAAAAATTTACTTAGTGGATGCACCGGGAATAGTGCCTCCCATAATTATAGACCTAGGGTAACTGAACATAGGATCCTCCTCCCTATCGCCCCGGGAATAGTGCCTCCCATAATTATAAGACCTAGGGTAACTGAACATAGGATCCTCCGCCCTACCGTCCCTTATATAGGCTAGCTCCTAGCACTTGCCCTAAGCGGATCCCCAGTCCGTATGGGTCCAATCCAGGCCCTTGGCCTAGGTCCCTGACCCCCTAGGTTGGGCCTTGCCTCGTAGGACCCTTGTCCTGACATTACTCCCCCCTTAAGGAAGAGTTTTCGTCCTCGAAAACACAAGTAGTAATATCTTCTTAATAATACTGATGTTTTCTTTACTGACGTCCCATAAGTGAGCCAGTTGTCTGTATGACCGATAATTGGTGCAGTGAGGAGGTTCAATGAAACCAAGAGCAACATCTTGATTTTCAGCATTGTTGTCCGTTTGCAACCACTTGGGTCTAAATGGTAACTCCATTTATAACTCACTTGAGTACTGTAAAGGAGTAACCACAACTAAAAGTTGTCCAAAAGCATAACCAATTTTCAGATCTTCTGAAGGTACTGGAATAATACAAGGAAACCTTGGCGTAACTTTCCATGCAGTTGTGAGCGAGATTTCCTACTCACGTGAGTATCTTGAAAAGTTCATAGATAGGGAGTGTCCTCTTGTTAGAATTCTGAATAGTTTGTAACACAAAGAACTACATGTTCATCCCTAATGAAGGTTACTTGCCAACATACTTTGTCAGCACACCTAGTAAGTCCTTGACGTATGAAACTATTGAAACAATCTCCAACCCCACCACAAGAGGTGTTCAAAGTCAAAAATCGTACTTAAGAAAATTCTAGAATAGGGAGAAAATCATCTATTCAGAAATGCGTTGTGCTAACGTATGCTCTTAGCAGATCCTTTAGCACAAGATTACTCTTTGTAATCTGCCTATCCCCTTGGATAACTAACAGTACTGAGGTGTGTTTTTCTCATGGTTTACAAACAGTCGTCCCAGATGACTCGTAAATGGGGAATCACAGTAGTGTATAACATTGGTGATAGTGCACGTGGAGTGCAAAATGCTTCATAAGCAACAACCTGAGGAATATGCATGTCATTTCAAATTAGCCTTTGCTAAACACTAGGGCCCATAACACTTAGTGTGCATGCATTTAGCAAAAACTAACCTGAACCTGTATATCCATAATAATCCTTACCAGTACTTATGGCAAATGTTATGCGCCTAGGACGCATTAAAAGAAATGTAAATAGTTCTGAAAAGAAACTAAATACTTTTAGTTGCAATCTTTTGCAAGCCTTGTTGAAACGTCTGAATCACAATAGAAGGTGAAACATAGATCACTTCTAGGTACAGACAATGAAACTTTTTCATTAACAACTTATAGCCTTGCTATATGGATAAACAACCATCTGTAATGTTGTTTAGCAGTACTTGTACCTTAACAAGTCATTCTAAGTATCCGAAAATTTCTGGCCATGAAATTGCTCCTGATACGTCGTGCTAAAAAATGGTCTAGAAAACAGATGTGACCAACACCTAGGGACTTTGTCGTGACACGTAATTGAAATAATGGCGCCAGTGTCAGTCCAGAGACTCATATTCTTCACATGTGGAATATGTCACATATAAGGATGTGTAAAAAAGAACATCCTGCAAGTACAAGATGTACTTGTGTGTGGAGGTAACTGCAAACACTCTACGACGGGAGTGAGAGGGACCCTCATTATCCTTGCTCCACATTGGCTAAACCGAACTCCTTGAGTTCCTAGACCATGTTGTATCCCATGTGACAACATGTGCCAAATTGAACCCTACAAGTAGGTTTGTAACAGCATAAGGCAGAAAGAGAGATTGGACACTTAGCCCAAAATACTTAGTGCCGACATGCCCTTGGCATGGCTCTGTAACATTCAAGCGTACTTATATGTTTTGAAAAACCGAGTAAAGCATATTAAAATTGGAATAACACCAAATCAATAGATGCGTACCTGGAGATTTGAACGTAATGTTCACTTACCTTGAAAGTATAACTGGGAGAGATCAAACTGTGATCCTCAATGCTTATGGGATGATTTAGCAGTCACCCGCCGGGTCGTACCCTAAACAATATATCCATAGACACTTCGTAGTGCTACAGAAAGAGCAGGGAATCCACACAAGTGAACTGCCTAGCTCTTATGGACAGCCATGCTGTCGCAACTGATTGCTGCATCTATACTTCCTTGTAGAGATCAGCTGCTGTGAGTTGAAGATTATCAAAAACTCGACTTGAGTGTCGCACTGAAAACATGTAGTGCAAAAATGACACCCTAAACATCCGTAATGGACAAGACTCTTGCTTGTCCGTTAACGTCGATGTGTACTTCCCCGGGTAGATTTGTTTGATCTTAAAAACAAGCACCCAAAGAATGCCAATAGTTGGGTCTTACCCTTGGCCTGACAATGGCTCTTAGCCTGTGTGGCTCATAGCCCTTATGCAAATTAGTGTTCAATGCACAAACCGATGAAGACTAATTTGAGTAGCATCTTAGCCATGTGCTAACTGAGAGTTAGAGCACCTTGGCTCAGACTGACTCACGAGCAAAACACGTATCAAAGGATTCTTAGAAGATTTTCATTATTCCCTTAAAGAGAGAGAAAGAGAGAGAAGAAGAGCATGCTGTGCTGAGGAACTTTCCTTGAACGACTATGACGTTATAGTTGATTGCCATGCTCATGTGCATCTTATGCCTAACATGCAGCTTATCCTATAAGCATGCAACGGTTTTCTGCTATGACTCGCTCAACGAGAGAGGTAATAGGAAAACACAAACAAGTCACAAACAGACCCACCTACCATGTAGGTGGTTGTGACGACCCAAAAAGTAATGCTAAACAATCCAGAACTTATCGTGTCCTTGTTAACCCTCACGGCACACGGACACCCTATGATCTATAAACGTTGTATTATTTAGAGTCAGGTACCGGGCTTGTCGGACCAATAGGGAAAGGTAGAGTGATCGCCGATGAGAGGCGCACTTTAACTTGGACATTCAAGGGATTAGTTGGTTAAGCATGGGCGCCCAAGTGTGAATGGGGTGAGCTCCTATAAAAGCCAACTAAACCTAATTTTTACTCATTCTCTCATTTGTGCAATTGAAGAGTGCTCTTGCTCCATCTCCATCTTCTTCTTCTTCACCTCCTTGTGTGTGTGTGTGTGTGTGAGAGAGAGAGAGAGGGAGAGTGTGTGTGCGATCGAGCATTACGAAGGCACGACGGCGGCGAAGCGGTTGAGCGCGGCACGACTGCAGCTTCTTCTTCATCGCGGCGAGGAATCCACCACGAAGGCGAGCGTAGAGCGGTGAGTGACACACCCTTTGTTTTCTTGAGCTTGCTAGTTTAGGCTTGTTGTGTGCTTGGAGCCGTTTGTGGCTCGCATACGGTGTATTGGCAAGTCCCTTGCTTCGACAATGCGGCAAGGAGCGCACATTTTTGGCGCCGCTGCCGGGGATATGCCTTACACTAAGCTCGGTTAGCACTTTACGCTTCCTTGTGGTGCAATTTCTATCATAGGAAAGGCATGGAAGGAGTGTGTGGAGATTTCTGTTTTTTGCGTTTTCTGTATTTGCTGTCAAGTTTCAATTTCTGCTATTGTCTGCGTTTTTTCAATTTTCGCAATTTCTGCATTTTCAAGTTCGGCGTTTTCAATTTCTGCAATTTTCTGCATTTTTGCGTTTTTTCTGCAATTTCTACAATTTCTGCAATTTCTGCGTTTTTTCTGCAATTTCCTGCAATTTTTGCGTTTTTTCTGTAATTTCTGTAATTTCTGCAATTTCCTGCAATTTCTGCATTTCTCAATTTTCTACATATCTGCGTTTTCAATTTCTGTATTTTCTGCACCAAAAAAGAAAAAAAAATTCCCCGAAAAAAAAAACTAAAAAAAAATAAAAATCGGAAATTAAAAACGCGAGCGAGCAGGGTGGCGAAATTTTTCGAAAATAAAAAACGTACGGGTTGGTTTGTATAAAAGATAGATCGAGATCGGGATCATTTTCCCAAGCCCAAGCCTCAGTCCTCAGCCTTATGATATATACTAGACTCACTCTTATATATATACCCTACTCCCTCAAGAGAGAATGAGAGCATGTGGGACAAGTCCTCCACTCTCCTCCTTTCTCTTCCCACTTGCACCCTTAGACTTTCTAGTTTGGGCCTAGTTCCCTACTGGAAATTGACAGTTTTAGGGATTCCGAGGGCATAGAGTGACCAAACGGAGGGCTGTAAAGCACGGCACGACCCTCTGACCGATACGCTCGTTTCGAGCTATCACACGGCCCATTCCACGACACGCTCTAAAAAATCTAGCAAAAAAACAAACAAAAAACACGCTAAAAACTAGTCACAAGGCCTCCTAGAGCAGCTTTTTGACACCTTAGGGTATCAAAAGCACATGTACTTATGCTCTGGACGAGTGTTAGAGCACGATCACATTGGTGGTGCCTCTGTTCATACGGACACCCATTACCCATCCACGATAAGCTCTAGACCCTCAGCGGGGACACAAGGTAGCACCACCCAAGACCCTAAAATAGCCACTAGTGATTCCTCCTCCGACTCAGAAATCATGGAAGCATACCCTACCCAAAACACTGAGAGAGAAGGCCATGCACCTCCCGAAGCTCCACAGCCTAGTACTAGTATGTTTAGCCGTTTCATGGAAACATTAGGTAGAGCTACTCGCTCGGAACCTGATGCAAATGAAGCACACGAAGGGGGTGGGGAAGTGGACTCTCTTTTCACATCGCACGTGGACCCCACACCCCCAAAGAGTGTCCATGTGGATATCCTGCCAACTTCTTACCAAGAAGGCCCTGTTGAGCTGCCTCCTTCAGAAGTTCCCTCTAGAGTACCGTTGGTGGCAAGTAAAACCACGGGGAGCAACATTGCTTCTACCTCACAAGAAACCGTTAACACGTCGACTCTAGAAGGATTGTTCATTAATGATCATTGGACATACGACCTCCACACTGAGGTGTTGACGGATCTACACTCTGGCCACGCCTACCATGTAGGATGGATAGAGATTGTACAATCCACCTCTAGTGCCACAAGCATCGAAGATCAACAGAAAATGATATGTAATGTTATCCATGGCATTATTCAATCAGAAAGGCAAAACCGAGGGGTAAATATACTCTCAACTGGCCCCATGAGATTTTTGGATACGAGCAAGGCTCAACAGCCTACTCTATCACAAATGGAGACTCCTCTAATGAGTCCCATGGACCCATCTTACGTCATTTCACCTGGGGTCTCTATGCAATTTGAGCCTCCGAGCGAAAACGTTAGCTTCCCTAACTTGGCTCAACCCTCTATTAAGGAAAACCCAGTGCTCACTCCAGGGATAAGCCTGACAGAGAATGTACCGATGATATCTACGGTTAGCGCAGTGCCACTACCTAGTGTTGTAGTACCTAATATGGGGCCTCGACCATATGTGCCTCTAGCCCCTTATGCACACATGGCCCCCACACCTCCAATTGTACCACTTGCTTATGCTCCTCGAGTGCCGCTCCCTAGCTCTTATCCGAGTGGACCTATGCCCGGTTATGTTCCATATCCTGCATCATCCACACATATGCCAAGACCGGCACCCGTCCCTCTCCCACATATGATTCCAAGAGTACCTCCACCGGCCCTACCTCCTCACATAGGTGACTTGGCAGCGTTTGCTCAAACCATAGGTCGATCTATCGCGGAAAATATGCGTCACGCATCGGATAGAGAGCCTAGAAGTAAGGCAGTACAAATTGCCAAACTCACGCAAAAATTCAATGGGGATGAAGATGCTAGGAAACACATTGAAGTGTTTGAACAAGTATGTGATTCCTTAGGGGAACGCAACGAACTACATAAGTGCAATGCCTTAAGCTTGACATTAAGTGGGAAGGCTGGAGATTGGTATAGGACCCTAAGGGTGGACGAGAAAACAATCTACCCTACCCTTCGAAGGTTGTTTCTAAAGGAGTACATACGAGAAGGTGTGCTTTGGGGTGTAGCATCTCAGCTACAGAAGGCCGAACGTAAGGAAGGAGAGTCAGTAAGGGACTTCATTAGTCGTCTAAAGCACTTAAACTCTCGTTGCCCTGTAAATGAGCGCTTCAACAATAACCAACTGCTTGATCGATTCATTCGAGGGTTGAGGAATGAAGGAATCTATAATGGACTAGTGATTAGAGGTATCACAACCTGGGAAGATGTCACTGCCAATGCAATCCAACTAGAGGACAACTTGATGATAGCAGGCATGAGGGTGTCTACTGACACGAGATCCACTAGCTCACAAGCCATTGAGTATGAACCCATGACTGCAAAGCCCATTGCCAATGAGCCAAAGGTATTTGAGACATTCTTGACAAACCTCACCAAGGCAATCCAAGAGTCTCTTAAGGATAATCGACCCCCTCAAAATAGTCACATGTATCCAAGAAGGGAGCAACAATGGTGTTCCATTTGCTTAGGTCCACATAGCACTAGTGAGTGCCCTACGTTTAGAGTAAAATTTAATGGAACTTGCAACGCATGTGGTAGGTATGGTCACCAAGCTAAGGATTGTTTAATGATCAAACGTATGATGGCAAATAGACCACCTGTAGCCTGGACGGATGCGCCTCGAGCTCCTGTATTGATGCCCACTCCACCTGTTGAGCAACTACCGCAACACATGGTCCCTAGATCTCAAAATGTTGTACAAGCTACACCGCTACCACCTCCTGTGCTAGGACCGCAGCCCCCGCATCCAAGAGTCGCCCCTATGAACCAAGTGGGTTGCGAGCCATCAAATGCTTATCCAGATGGCTGTGAGGAGGAAATAGACACTAGTATTGCCTACGGACTTGATACATTGGAAAAGTGTCCTATATACTACATGGAAGATTGTTGGGGACAAGTCAAGCCGGTTTATCAAGCTGCTGCTCTCGCATCCAGAGGTCAAAATATCAACACCCAGGCTAGGAGGCCACCTCTTCAATGCTACGAGTGTGGTGGACCACATCGAGTAGCGGAGTGCCCTATTAGGCTGCAAAAGAATGCTGCACAGATGCAAGTGAATCAAGGGAGCACGTCTGCAATGCCAATACTCACATGTAATCGTTGTGGCATAGATCACTTGATTGCCCAATGCCCCTATAACCCAAATGCGCCTAAAATCACACCCCTGAATTTGGTCGAAATTGCTAGTGTGACATCGCCAATGCCACCCGTCGCACCCGCTTATGCGATTACACGGTCCATGCTTCAAGGGCCAGGCCATATCCTCGAAGAGAGAGATACCATTTCAGTTATCCAAGCAAAGAAAAAGAAGACACGAAGGAAGAAGTCGCAGAATACGGAAAATTCAAAGCCAAGTTCCAAAACAAACATAGGAACAGGAGATGACCCCGTGTATATGAATGACCTCGAGGATGATTCAGATTCAGTCGAGACAATGGATACTAGAACCAATACCACAAAGGGAAAGACCGACAAGGAAAACCGTAACATGGGACCAAATGAAAACCGAATGAGAGAAAACCATAAAGAGCCTCTGAAAACACCACAAGTGTTTCCAAATCCAATCCAAGACCCCCAAGATAAACCGCAGGGGCAAAAAGGGAAGAATCGTAAAAAGAAGATTGGGACGTACCCAAACCCAGTAGACGAGATTAAGCAGGTGAAACATCTAAGAGGTTTAGTGGAGGAGACTCAAAGGAAACTAGAACCAGAACCCATGCATATCAAAATTCATGACACTGTGTTTCCCACGCAAGTTCATCCACCCCACATGAACCATAGACCGTTAGCCATATCTAGTATCATCCAAGAAGGGAGTGAGGACGGGACATCAGAAAGTGAGCATACACCCTTCTTGTTGGAAAGGATGTTTAACGAAGGAATACCTGATCCCATTGAGGAATATGAGATTCCATCCTCACCAGTTCCTAGTCAAGGACCTACACCCTGCAAAACGCCAATGAATGTTGCCAAACTAGTGGACTTCATGTCTTCTGAGGTTCGAACCATGATCATAGCAAAGCTGTATGGAGATCCTGAGTTATTCCTTGCACTTCGAGCATTCCTTAACGGAGAGCTACGAACGGGATTACCGCAGTTTGCGCAACCAAATAGGCCTGAATCGATTATGATTGATGAGGAAAATCATGTGCAATCACTTGACTTAGATGGACACGAGTCTGTGATCGAGGTACCCATTAACGAATTAGGGCAGTATTTTGAAGGCGACGAGTCTAATGCGACCCTACCCATCACTACCAAGGGATTAACTATAAATGGAATTCTTGATGGTGGTGCAGGAGTTAGCATCGTTACAAAAGATTGTTGGGAATCCATGGGAAAACCCCGCCTCAGTGTTACTAACATTGTGGTAAAGATGGCAAATGGTACCATAGCCAAACCTATGGGGATGCTCAAGGATCTTAAGATCAAAGTTCTAGGACACAAGGTACGACATACGTTCATTGTAATGGATTTCTCTAAACACCTTATGTCATATGAAATGATTTTAGGACGACCATTCATGAGGGAAGCACAAATGGTTCACGATTGGTCTAAAAATCATGTCTATTTGCAATTCCAAGACTCTGTCCTTAGAGTGGATTTGGTGACTGGTAAGGTACACCCCTTAGGGAGTAAAACCATTATTGATCATCGCTCTGACACCACAGTTCACTTGGCCCCACTACAATATTGTTACACTCGTAAGAAGGATACAGACATTGGCCAAGATTCTCCTTATATGGATATCCTACCTGGGATGACGGAATCAGACAATGTGGATTGGGTCCACCTAGCATCAACCATAGACACTTGGGGAAATAGGGGGACAACATGGGTAACACCTGAGGGGGATGAAATGCCTATACCCTTAAATATGCTACAAGCAATGCATATCGCTTCCGACAAGACTCATCCTAATGTAACAGAGAAAACATACAAGTGGGTCCCTAAAGCTTCTTTAGCGACCATAGCTAGTGCTAAAAAACAGAAGCCTTGTAAGAAACGTACCACTCGCTCCGAGAAAAGTAAGAAAATGTTGCGATGGATCCCTAAACGACTATTGGAAGCCCAAGGCTACTATCGAGGAAATGATCAAATCTGGGTGCCAAAACGTAGATTGTGCTCTTATCTATCACCTGACCCAAGTGAGCCCAATCCCGTAGCTCCAAAACGAATCAATGATCGTGAAAAGAAAAAAATCACAAAATGCTACACACCCGCTCCCGAGCTAGTTTGGGTACCAAAGAAAGAACGATTTGTTCCACCTAGCTCAGGAAGGGGGGAGTCCCATGAAGCGTCTAGCTCATCATGTAATACATCCATAGAGGTAAAAGCTTCTACACAGCCTCCATCTATAGTAGTGGACCTCCATGAAGCTACAAAAGAATCCACACCTCCCAGTGTTCAAGAATCACCTAATGAACCATTTCAAGTTCGATCCTGGGAGAGTACCTTACCACCCTTGCAGCTTGACAAGGCACCTAGGGTAATAACAAACTACTGGCAAAAATCCTCACCTATTACCAACTGGAACAATTGGTTTCAAAGGGTGACAAGCTCATTTCAAACGGTATGATCTACCCAAGGAAGGGGGGAGTGTTTGCTGACAATCATCATTCACTGGTTTCCCTCTCAACCTTTTTCCCTGACCTCTCAATTCCAATCTTAGGGAATGTACATATAAAGCTTTATACTCACAAAAAAAAAAAAAAAGAGCAAGAGCAATTAGCAAACGAGTATGCACATTAAAGTCAAAACATTGACTCAGACCTACACATGTCACATTTGGTACAGTGAAACAGAAACCTATGCCATGAAACACCTTCGATCCTCATCACTTGAGTGATGGAGGGTAGGTAAGATTGGTACAATAGGAGTGTTTCTGTTTTAGAGTTGAGTGATTAGCAAAGATCTCTTTTCCCACTGATGTGCCTCCTAGAGGTATTGTTTGTGTTTCATAGTGTGTACAGGAGCGTGTTGCTATTGATAGGATTTGGACCTTCATGGAATCTTTCTCTCGTTCACACTTCAAATCAAGCGCGACCATCAACACAAACAGGTGTTTCTTGTCCATTAGCATTGCCCTTATCTTTTTTGCATCCATGTTTGTCTGCTTTGATTGTGATTGGTAGCATACTATTCAGTGCATTTGCTTAGTATCAAACATTTAATTCAATGTAATGTTTTGTCATAATCACTTGTCTAGGTTTAAAAATCAAGCAGTCCGACTAAGCTAGTTTGACCAAGCTAGGTATTAGAAATCTTCTCTTAATACCATGGGGAATGCCTTCCTAATAAGCAATGGTTACTTAGGTTCTTAATCCGATTTAGGCAGCATTGTATGAAATGTACTAGGGCTTTCTAGTGGGCTTAACCCTATTGACCTTTAGCTTAAGTATTATAAAGGGAGTTTACTAATGTGATGAGCCTGGGGAATGTAACAGTGTTATATGACCTCCCAAAGTTACAAAATTAAATGCTGAAAATGAACAAGCAAAAAATCAAAGTGCCATAATGTAAAATTTTAAGCTGGAAGAGAAATCCCTGCTTGATTTGGTACTTCACTCACATGTATCGCCTATGGTACTAGAGCCCTAGAGGTTCCCAGTGTGGGCGCTTTTCCTTGAAAAGCAAAAAACCCAAGGCATACAAAATAAGCACACACATCATGATTGAATCAATGTGAAAAGACTTTGGGGGGTCAAAGAAAAAGTAATCAGTCAGGCGATGATTTCATGAGAAATTCCTTTTATGGTAGCTTAACTACAAGGTTTTCTAGGTATAGCCTCTAGTCAGCCCTCGAACATGAATACTTGGCTCTCGCGATTAAACAACTTAATTGACCACAGAAAGTTAAGAAGCTTACCCATGGTATTAATATTCGATCTCTAGTGCTTTTCGACCGTCAAATTAGTGACCCCAGACTTGTTTAATTTTTTGCCTTTACATCTGTTTATGCATTTGATTACATTGCAATTTAATGTTCATTGCTAACAAATTGTTTGAAATTCTTTTACCAATCAATGTGTCTACCTAAAACTGCATATGCTTTTTAAGAGAATGCAATTACTGTGTCAATATTGTTTGATTTTGCAGTGACTGAAGAAGGCTAAGGACATTCATCTCAAATGCTCTTCCACCTCGACGACCCAGCTTCAACTCAATAGCTTCCGAGGACGGAATCTACATCAGGAAGGGGGGCATGTTAACCCTCACGGCACACGGACACCCTATGATCTATAAACGTTGTATTATTTAGAGTCAGGTACCGGGCTTGTCGGACCAATAGGGAAAGGTAGAGTGATCGCCGATGAGAGGCGCACTTTAACTTGGACATTCAAGGGATTAGTTGGTTAAGCATGGGCGCCCAAGTGTGAATGGGGTGAGCTCCTATAAAAGCCAACTAAACCTAATTTTTACTCATTCTCTCATTTGTGCAATTGAAGAGTGCTCTTGCTCCATCTCCATCTTCTTCTTCTTCACCTCCTTGTGTGTGTGTGTGTGAGAGAGAGAGAGAGGGAGAGTGTGTGTGCGATCGAGCATTACGAAGGCACGACGGCGGCGAAGCGGTTGAGCGCGGCACGACTGCAGCTTCTTCTTCATCGCGGCGAGGAATCCACCACGAAGGCGAGCATAGAGCGGTGAGTGACACACCCTTTGTTTTCTTGAGCTTGCTAGTTTAGGCTTGTTGTGTGCTTGGAGCCGTTTGTGGCTCGCATACGGTGTATTGGCAAGTCCCTTGCTTCGACAGTGCGGCAAGGAGCGCACAGTCCTTGACAAAGTATCTGGTGTTATAGCGGAAGCGTACATGAGGCGGTAGAAGTGAATCCACCAAGCTAGCATGCCGTGCACACCGAATTGTAAGCCCTTGGCAAAAGTGATGGCCTCTAAACGTGAGAGCCACAACCATAAGTGCCTTGCACAATCGAAACTGGGAGGGATTCCCCATGTTGCCAATTTTTTCAAACTTGTGTGCCAATGCCCTTGATTCCAAATCAATGGGTAGTATCTCGGCACAAGGGAGAAGTCTTGCTTCAGAAAATTGTCAAAGCACTTTGCTTTGCACAAAAGCAATAGATTCTAATCAAAGCTGTAAACTTGGAAAAATAAGAAAAACATAAAATTGGCTAACCTGGTCGTTGCGGTCACCAGTTGACCCAAAATTCTGTGGAACAAAACTCGCTTAAAATGGCTCATAGCCATATCTACTGCACGGATGGGAGTTGTTGTATGTAAATATATGTCCCTTGTATCATATATGCCCGTCTGTCACGTAATGAAATAAGCTGCAAGAAATAAGCTGCAAGCATTTTGCCAAATCCTTCCCAAGTTTGTATGCTCATAGCATAAGCCAAATGTGGGAATTTTCAATGCAAGATGCCTGGCTTGAAGCCTTGCTTCGCATAAAGAATGTTGTGATACTAGCCAACGAAGTCGGCTGTTGAGACACAGATATCATGACAAAAAGCATAGACCTTGTCGAGTGATTTCAACTGAAAGTAACCAGTACTGTGTGGCAAACATCCTCTGTCCGCTTCGAGAAACAGTGACACGAAGTCGGCCATGCTGAGCAACATGCCCCCCCGCATCAAGTCGAGCAGTAGGATGTGTCAATATCCTTAAGATTCTAAATCATTGCAAACGTGCTATGCGTTGCCAATTATAAATATGTCCCATATGCAGAAAGCGTATGTAGACAATTCTGTACATGAATGGTCAATCATGTTAGTCAAACCTCCATGTCGAGAAATGGAAGTGACTAAAGTCATTACCAGCCTTGCTTGATATCATTATGTATGGCCTCATTGCCAAAAAATGCTATTAGCGATAGATGTCATAGCAAAGGGAGTCTACCTTGTCGATCATGTACCAAGAATGGACCTTGTCTGCATGTTTAGTGGATTGAGAAGCAAAAAAATACTGGCAAGGTATGTATGCGTAGTTGCTTATCTTGATTACTGGTGTCCTTGACCGTATAGGGTTGTTGTGAGTGACTAAAAAATGTGGACATACTTTCCCTAGGAACCATGTTCTTAGCAAAAGTGAAATTCAAAATAAGCAGTGTCTCAATGTGTAGCAAGTGGTCAGCCATACCGAACACCTTTGCCGCCTTCAACTAAGTGGTCAGCCATGTCGAACCCCTTTGCCGCCTTCAACGAGTCGAGCGATAGGCAATGCTTGAGCCTTGCTCGTGCGCATAAGAGCTTGTTGTATTTTTAACCATGGTCATATGTGACCCATAGAAGTGCACACAAGCACCGATATAAAGCTATAAAAACTTCAATAACATGAAATCTCAAACCTGATAATCATTGCTTGTCCTTAGCCGAGGTCAACCACGTCCTTCGAATTTCGTGCCGGCTCCAAGTACCTTGCCTATGACCTTGCAAACGACCTTAGGCGAGCTTTCATGCCGTTGCATGCCTTGATGACCATGTTGATATTCCAATACACATCGAAATGCCTTGCATATCGGAGTTTTGATTCCCTTATCAAAAACTCCATTTGATTGCCATATAATGGATGTGTTTGTCAGGGCTTGGAGTTTCGATGGCTCATAACCTTTGCACCATGCACCTCCATGAAAATTTCTCCACGATCGCACCATGCCATGCATGGAGTTTTCTGGAGTTTTCATGAGTGTGTACCTGCTCATGAACTTGTCGGTTGCCTGTTTTTATCTAATGTCATGCCAAGGCACCCAAATAGTGGCCTCCAAAGTTCTCAGGCTTGGCCGCAGCTTGCCATCGTGTGACCGGCTTCATATAGTGTGAGGGGGGGTGGCCCAAATTAGGGCCCCAAAAGCTAAAAATAAAAAAATAAAAATCATGGAAACCTGCTGCAGAGCCGACGACGCGACGAGACAGGAGGAAGACGATGGCGCTCTGCAGGAGCTGCCTTTGCCTTGGCTTCAGTGACGAGATTTGGTGCTCTTACCCTCGCGCTCACAACGAGCTCTTGCGCGCACAGTTTTGCGTTGGTCGAACTCGACCCTCCCTTATGTGCAGGGGTTTGCTCCCATAGTCATCATCGACTTGTATCGATTGCAAGCCACCGTTCCCACAGTCGACAACATCTTCCTCGTAGTCATGCAAGCACGCCCTGAGGCAAGCCACCGTTTCCACAGTCGACAGCATCCTCCTCGTAGTCATGCAAGCACGCCCTGAGGCGGAGAGAGAGAGAGAGAGAGAGAGAGAGAGAGTAAGACCATGCAACGCCATGCAAACACTACTCTTCTCCTTCCTCCCTGGCTACTCCTCCATGCCCGTCTCCCCTGAGCTCTGATACCAATATAAGACCTAGGGTAACTGAACATAGGATCCTCCTCCCTACCGCCCCTTATATAGGTTAGCTCCTAGCACTTGCCCTAAACGGATCCCCAGTTCGCACTGGTCCAGTCCAGGCCCTTGTCCTAGGTCCCTGACCCCCTAGGTTGGGCCTTGCCCCGTAGGACCCTTGTCCTGACAATAATAGAGTAGAATAGATGTCTTACGTTGCTATATCCACCATCTCTATTGTGCCTAGTGGAACTACTTGAAAAGGCTTCTCCTAAAAAGAGTAGAAGATTGTGGTATATTCATTATCTCAGTTCACTCTTGAGGATCAATTTGGAGGTCTAGATTATTGGATATATCTTTATATTCTCTTGGGACCATTTCTCTAACGTTAAAGCTTTATCTTCTTCTCTCTCTCTCTCTCTCTCTCTCTCCCTCCCCCCCCCCCCCCCCCCCCCCAACACACAAACCCAACATCCACAACGGCTTTCAAGCATGCCACCCCCTAAAACGTCCATGCATGACACCATTGCCAACACCAACAATCAACTTACACTTCGAAATCGCAAACGGTTATAGCTTGCTACAGAAATAGTCGTTTGAAACCTTGCAAGGACGTTGCCTATAACTACAATCAATGGTGGCCCTTAACAATATCACTTTCTCTCTCTTCATGGCCATCTACTTCCCTCTCATTGGCCAATGACTGTGGAGTGAACCCCTTATCTCAAGTTGCAACAACAAGGAATCTCTCTCTCTCTCTCTCTCTCTCTCTCTCTCTCTCTCTCTCTCTCAACCTCTCGTGATTGTGCAGTTTGATCGGGGTAGCTTCTTCCACCACCACGGAGTTGTAGCCAATCAACTCTCTACCTGTCAATGGACAGGCTCCAAAACAATTCAAACACATGAAGCGTGGGTGCACATTGGCAGTTCAATCACTACCGATCTGGCATCCCCTCCCATGCAAAATGTTGGGCGGCACCTACCCCCTTGCCCATCCAGGGAATGAGACGGACGTGCACGAAAAGTTGCAGTTGTTAGAATTTGATCTCTACACGCAACGTCTCCTACCAATGGTTGCATCCGCTTCACCAAAGCATCTTGCTGATATCCACCAAAAATATTAAAATAATTGAATTTGTTTGCAGACCCCGTCTATAATGAAAGCCAACTGGACACCTTGCACATAGAGAATCCAGACGGACATAGCTTTTTGGGCTTCACAAATTCCTCGAACGCTTGTAAATCCGCCCTAAGGCAATGGAGGGGCACATGGTGGTTTCCACAAAGAAAGGTGAGGAATTTGGTAGTAACCACCTTAACACTGAAGAGCTTGACCATTACATATAGTTGCCCATAGAACTTTGATTACATAACTTTCTTCACAATGAAGTTGAGATGCTCATGTTGGAGATCAAGGTTGTCACTTGGAACAACTTTCTGACCCTAGTGGCCTCCTAGCTCTAGGCCAGCTACTTTTTAAAAACATTTCCATAATGCTATACCATCAGGGTTTGGGAAATTAATGCAACTATTTTCTATACTTGGTAAGAGCATTCAAAGGACTATTATCATATTTGGAGTAGCTTGAAAGCTCAATAAGAGCTCTAGATCTGACCCGAGAAGTAGAGCTAGACTTTGCGTGTTGGATAGGAAGGACTCTACCTTGTCTTAATTTGTGGCCACTAAGGAAATCACATGATAAAATTTTGAACATGCCAAGATTCCAAGGTTTTTGTTCTCGACTATCCCATTCATAATACGATGTGTTCATTGCCATGAGAGGAAAGGGACATGGAGATGACAATGCCACAAAGTTATCTTGCTATCATCCACATGCTTGCTTAGCTCTCTCCAACATGTTGAGCTTCCTTCACAAGAGCCACATGGTTTGCTGCTACTGCTACTACTAAAGAAAGCGGTAGTGTGGACACCTTCTTACACTATAGTCACAACCATGTTCCATAGACATTCTCCATCCTCTCTCAACATGCTTCCTCTTGTTTGGGCCTGACTACCTTTGTGTTGAGGCATATGGGAAACATATATTGTATGTGCACTTCACCAAAGCTTTGATGTGTGTGTGTGTGTGTGTGTGTGTGTGTGTGTGTGTGTGTGTGTGTGTGTGTGTGTGTGTGTGAGAGAGAGAGAGAGAGAGAGAGAGAGAGAGAGAGAGAGAGAGAGAGAGAGAGAGAGAGAGAGAACTTTCTCACTAATCTTGCATTCATTTTTGAGTTTCTAGTCAAATATTTTGATGGGCAGGCCACTTGTTTTAAAAATAACCTCTCCTTTGACATTAGTGAAAAGGAGAGGCATCACTAAAGCCTCGCTCCTTAGGGGCATCCCCCAAGTAGTAAGAGTGCATCCGCACGCAGGGGTATAGTCCTAAACATCAATACCCTAGCCCAACGCTGTTGATAACGCTGTTGAGCAGAGGAAGCACGTTCGCACGCCAATTACCCTTTCCACGTGGTAGGTTGACTATCACCTGCAGCTCGGGGAGCCCAATTCTTATTGCAATTTCACACTCTCTCTCTCTCCGTGCAGTCCTACGATTTGAAGAGAACTAGCGCCTCTCTCTCTCTCTCTCTCTCTCTCTCTCAATCTCGAGCTGCCTGCATTGCCGGCTTGAAGCTGGGTGTTGAAGGTTCTCTCTCTCTCTCTTAGATACTATTGTGCATCTGCTGTGGCTCATTTGCTGTTGTGTGTGTGTGTGTGTGTGTGTGTGTGTGTGTGTGTGAGAGAGAGAGAGAGAGAGAGAGAGAGAGAGATGCATGGGCTGCTGGGCGACACACACACACACACACACACAACAGCAAATGAGCAACCCGCACCTTTTTTGTGCAGCTAGTTGCCTTTCAATACGAGACTTATGAGGTGGTGGGCTCTTCTTCCACCGCCAATTAACGAGGTGGCTGAGGAGTAACTTTGCCGTTTTTGGCAGAGTGGAGAAACCCAAGACCTCGTTTAATTCAGCTCTTCAACTCTTGCCTCTGCAAACCCAAATCATTCTGGCCATTGAGAATCCCCTCTAAGACCTCACCCTTTGGGGCAGGCCAAAAAAGTTTACACCTCGTTGGCAACTTCACATCTAGTTCACACCAAGAGATGAAATGGTGATAAGGAATAGTTTCAAGACTATTCTAGAGGCTCAGGTATGCACACATGGGGTTGGTCTGAAAAGTGGCCGTTTCATGAATACAGGCAGCTTGCTTTTCCCACAAATACCACAATTCTCTTTTGAATCCTGTCAACCCATCTGCCGCTCTCTCGTGGAAGAGTGCTTTTTGACGCCCCCCCGGCGCGCCCCTCCTCCCTTCACACTATCCCCCCCCGAGACACACTCTCTCGCGCGCGGTCACACACAAGGAAAGCTACGATTCTTCACTCCCATCAAAGCACGCACTCACTCCTGCATAGCTACTCACTTAAACCTAGTGTCTGTGAGTGTGTGTGTGTGTACCAAGATCTGAACTTGCTTCTTCAGCGATGGAGATATGTAGAGCAAGTCGATCTGCTCCCTTTCTGGTAGCTCTTCTCTTCTACATTGGGCTCCTACTCCTCTTTCCCTGCCATGCCACTGACCACATTGTGGGTGCGAACCGTGGCTGGCAGCCCCCGGCCAATGCCGGACCGGAGGTGCACCTCAACTACACAGTGTGGGCGGCATCACAAAAGTTCTATCTTGAAGACGAAGTGTGTAAGTTCCTTTTCTTTCTTCCTTTTAATTCTTAAACCTCTGCAGCTACTTGTGTAGTCCACCATGTCTCAAGAGCAGAGAAACCGCAGATTGCTGGCAGATATTCTGATTTGCAAGGGGTTTTGAAGTTTCTGAGTAGTGGGTTTTTCTTCCTTTATGGTTGCAAATGTGGGTTTTGAAGTTCTATTTCTTCTTCTGTGGTTTCAAATGTTGGTTCATGCTCTTTAAAAATCCTATCTGCACAAAATAGAGGGTTATGTAATCAGCAAGGGGTGTCTTTGGCGATTGGGTCCTGGACCGTGCCAGAAGAGAGGGGGGGGAGGGTGGGGGTTGTCAAGGTCGGAGAACTGGGTGTTTTGCCCCTTTGTTCAGGTGCAAGTACTCTTGTGTCCTGAATTTTAGGAAGACGGTGGCCGGAAGCTAGCTAACACAGTGTAGCTCTGTAGAGTCCAAGTGTAGTGCCTTACATATCTTTGCATATGTGGATGGCCATGTACATGTTTTCAAGTAGGGGTGACTTTCTCTTAGAATGGGGAGGGTGTTGTATCGTCGAAACATTGTAGTATATCACCTCTGCTGAAGCCTGTTCCATTCTACTATTTCAAGAGCTTCTTTCTCCCAAAGTTTATTCTTTTCCTACCTTGTTACCTCTACTGAGGCGGAATTGTCGCCCATACATGCAGTGTACCTTCTCTTCATACTTGTCTTTTCATTTCTGTGTGTATGCCTGTCTCTTTTTCTAAGCATTGCACCTGTCTTCGTGTTCTTCTGATTGCAGCTTTCCACTACCCAGAGGATATGCAGTACTCAGTTTTTCAAGTAAACTTCTCTGTGTATACGAACTGCACCATCAACATGTGGAGCGGGCATGACTGGATCTACAATTGGACCAACAAGGGGGGGAGGACAGTAATTCCTCTCAATAAGACAATGGTGTACTACTTTGTCGACGCCTCCCATTGCAATGAGGGTATGAAGGTAGCTGTAAATGTGACTAAGAATGAAACAAAAGCCACGAGCCTTGTGAAAGTTGCTGCAAAGAACGATGAGTCCCGTGCCTCGTTACCGACATACACAACGACCCTCGCCACATTGGTGGTGGTACAAGCCCTTCTATTCATGTGTGTGCACATGCTGTATCCTGCATTCTAGGTGTGAGAGCGGGCATGTGAAATCTTCCATTGAAAACTTTCCATGATATTGGTCCCATTTTCTCCGCGAGAGCTCTTTTTGTGTTAATTTCTTGGCATGACATCTTAGAGGCTAGTAAATTTTAGCCTGAAGCTAGGAACTTAGCTTATCCCACTCCTATTAGTTGGGTTTGTGCAGCCTCATTCTTTTATTCAGATGTGTTAATGCACACGATGGTGGCCGGAATTATGACATGATGCTACATCTAAAATTTTGTAACCTCCAAAGAGATCTTCTATGGGTGACAGATAGGGTTTTGTTACCATCATCAGCAGTGCTGCATTGTTTGTATTTGAAAATGATTCAATTGTAGTAATGTTTGTTACCGATGGCATAACTGGTTAGACTGCTCAAAGCTTGACAAGGCTCATTGGCTGCGTTTTAACTCGTCTCAACAACCATTTGCAGATAACTTGTGTAGCTGATTGCCTTGATTTGAGTATTAGGTGCAGAGCTTCTCAACAAAATCGTGGCATTTATGGCTTTAATCTAAGTATCAGATCTTCTCATTTGATTCGTTAGTCTTAACTATCAAGCAAAGGGTCTCTCACTAATTTTGTCCAACAGATATGGCTAAGTAAGCATGGGTACAGGTTTGGAACTTTTGAATGATGCAGATTTGACACCATGGGCTTGAGGGCCGAGTGGAGTTGTCGAAAGTGAATAACCATTTTGTGATGCAAGAGATCAAGGTTGGTATGTTGCTTCAGATATATATGATATATCACATTGTGGCCTGCTCTTTCATTTTAACAAGATATTGATGTAGGGAGCCTAAAGACTCATTGTCTTCACAGAAGTTTTTTTTTTTTTTGTTTGGGTTTTTGATTTGCCTGCCCAAAGGACAAAGGCCGTAGCATTGCTTCGACTTTTTGAGCTAACTAAATTTCCGATGTAATTATTGATTTGTTTCCATGGAGGGAAGAAGAAGCATGATAGCAGGTTCTCACATGCTCATTGAATAGTCTCCAGAGGTTGTTAAAGTCCTTGCATGCTCATTGAATACATTTTCCCTAACCAGTGAAAATAAGGGCAGCCTTGAAATTCTCTTGGTTTTTAGGTCCAAATTCGAAGCTTTTACTGGTAACTACACTAAAACTTGTGTAATTTTTTTGGTTTTCTTAAAGGCAAGCTCAAACTCTAACCGGCTTTTTTCTAACACAGAAGTCCCTTGCCATTAGTGCCTCATTTTGAAGAGAGATTGAGAAGGTGAAGAATCAAGATATTCAACTGTACTATTTCTTGTTATGCTAAATGGAACATGCAGGTGTACTACTCTCTTTTCTTTTGTAAAATTCTAGTTAAGCGAACAAATTTTCTATCCTGTCTTTTATTTGCAAAATGAATATACTTTGAAGTAGAAGGGTGCACTTGTTTTTTGTGTTAATTTTTGGTCTTTTTTTGCTTGCCATGGGAGAAAGGTTTTAGTGTTTGGGTGGGTTTTAGCTGTGAAAATAAGAAAATGATGGTTTAAGTGTATACCTTCGAAAGATATTGTGCATTAATGCTAAATTTTGATATTGAATAAATCCACACCATTCTCTTTGCCTTTGCACCAGTGCTCGGGAAAATGTTAGTGCTCGAAAAAAACATTTTCCCTAAAACTTGGAAAACCTACATATGTGAAACAACAAAGGTGAATTGCATTAATTTTCTTAGAAGTTTGTGGGTTTTCTCACCTTCAAATATAAAATTTATAGGTAAATTTCGAAATTTGTAGGTGGGATTACACTAAACCAAGGTCTTTTTCGAGCATTGTTTTGCATCAAGTTCTTAATCAGGCATGCACGTGCACGTGCACACACACACACACACACACACACATTCAAGTGATGTTAAACATTTTTTATGCTTGGTTTTGAGATGGACATGTATTTGAGGAAAATTGGTGTATCCCCAAACATTCAAGATACCTTCAGTACTTCACCATTTCTTATGCTTGTTTTTGAGATGGACATACTTTTGAGAAAAAGTGCTGTACTTGTGGCTTCATCCATTCAACTTTAGATGACAAGATACAGCTTTATTCCAGAAGGCACAGCTGGCCTCCCTACAATAGTAACATGAGGGTGGTGACCCACTTCTCAGAGTTGAATGAAACTTATATCCCCAAAAGTTTGAATATCTTCACATGGGCATCAGTTGTTTCCAAGAGGCAGTGTTTGGTAAAAATCAATTCCACAAATATACAAAATTCCCTTTAGGATAGACTCTAAGAGGAAATTTCGCAAAATAACCAGCATTTTTTACCATTTAATTCTATTTTCTTAAATTTTCCAAGTGGATTTTCTCCTTCGCACGCTCTTCAACCGGTTGATTTGGTTTTTCAACCAGCTCAAGGCTAAGTTGAGGCACACTTTTCCCATACATTGTTGGAACTATGTCAAAGTGGCATAGTTGCAAAAAGAGTTTGCATATCAACTTGTTTTACATTGTTGATAGTTGTGTGTAGCATTGATTTTTAATAAGCACCCTTACCCTTCAAATCTCTCAAATTTTATGTATTTGTGTGTGATGTAGTGTACTTTTGAAGGAAAATTCAGATTTTAACCCATGAAAAAGGAGAAAAGTGGGGAAAATTGCTTGTTAAAAATCAAAACATTGGTTGCATTGTGTGTGCGCGCTTGTTTGCTAGTCGCCATTTACCTTCAATTGTATTTCTTCTTTGCACTCTCTCTCTCTCTCTCTCTCTCTCTCTCTCTCCCCCCCCCCCTCCCCCCCTTTTTGCAAAGACTTTAATGAAATCTAGGCTATGGGTTCAACTAGTCGGAAGCCTAGATAAGGGTCCATCTTCACAATGTGTATAGTCACAATGGCAAAAGAAAATTACTTAAGTTTACCTGTTCATTGAAACCAATCACAATGACATACATACAATTCCATTGTAAGTTGTTGGGGCTTGGAGTCTAACTTGTCCATAAGTGCTTCCAATTAATGATTTCAATGACCCAACGTATACAAATCAATTGAATAACCAAAATTAAAAAACTTGAACCTCCATTGGACAGGTTCAATCCCAATAGGAAGCAACTCGATTGCGAAGCTTTTATCTATCTGCAATAACCGGGTGTTGCTCTTCCCAAAGCTGCCCAAAAGATCCCTTGGCAACCTTTCTCTTCAAATTTGAGAGATAGATAGATAGATAGATAGTTCTATTATCGTCCTGGGAGGTCAAATATGACCTATGGGACCAAATGAACATGTCACGTGGTGTGAGTGGAGTTCATAAGTGACTCTCGATGCTCAAAAATGGCTGAAATGAGCGTCGCAATAGAGAGTCCACATCGTGGTTGGGAGAGGAAGGTATGTAGGGAGAGATCATGGCTGAATATATGGGGAAAAGAGGACCTAATGTGGTCAAAAGCTGAGCACTCAAGTAGTGTGTGGTACTCACTCTCTCGCACTTGACGAGGGCATAAGGTGCAAAGTCGATGACACTCCTCGCCAGTGCCCCAACGTCCTGTCTCGCAGCGTAGAGAATGGGAGCTAAGACGAATGGAGGCAATGGTGCGGATCGCACTCAACGGGATGGGCTCAAGGATGTAGGAATGGGTTCGGTTACCTCGTTCCGAGAAGAAGAGAGATTTGTAGTTTGGGGCAACGTGTGTGGTGTAATGGCTGAAGCGAGAACCTTCGGATTTCTTCCAAGCCGTGATACATTGGCGTTGTAAGAAGGCCTCATTAACTTGGGAGTCGATCGACGCATCCTTGACCAAGTGACATGCATCCCATCTTCCAAACCATTTCTTGATATCAAGCATCCACCCCGAACTTAGTATTTTGCTCTTGCATGTCTTTTGAACCATTTGACTTGCTTCATATGCGATTCTAGGAAGTCGATGCAAAGGGCTACGTTGTGTCTTACGCATGTACTCCACAACCCTTTGCATGCCCAAGACCTCAATGGGAAGCAATCCGGACTCAAGAAGTAAGAGCATGTAGGGTATTTCTGTCTTGACTTGGAGAAAGTTGGTGAGAAAACGCTTTTGGACATTCTCAAACTCTTTCCAAGTAGACTTCCCGATGCTACCACCCCACACCTCCACTCCATAAAGAAGCACCGGTGTCACCAATGTGTCAAAGAGGTACTTTTTGAGAGCCCAACACTTGATCTCTCCTGCATTGCACATGTTCTCAAATGCATAATAGGCCCTCTTTCCGGCTTCCAAGCGACGCATTGCACAATCCTTCCATTTATGATTGGATGGAACCTCAAGGCCAAGGTACTTGAAGTGATCTACCACTTCAAGTTTCTCATTGTTATATACAATGCATGGATTTTCATCATTGAGGGTCTTTACAAGCATAACCTTGGTTTTGGATCCATTCACGATCAGCCCGCTATGTAGGCAAAAGCGTTCCAAGACACTCATAAGCTTTTGTGCATCTTCTAAGGTATGTGCCAAGAGCACTACATCATCGGCATAAAGCAAAAGCATGATCACCGCATTTCCAATCTTAACCTCTTCTATGCCTTCTTGCTGCATAAAGTCAAGAACCATGCATTCCAATTCATCAATGAGTAGCCCGAAAAGGGTTGGGGAAAGTGGGCATCCTTGTTTGACACCAATAGTGCTTGCAAAAAATTCTGAAATTCCATCTCCCATACGTAATCGACATATCACTTTTTGGTAGATGCGAAAGACTGCATGCATAAATTCTCTCGGCACTTGAAGGCTTTGCATACGTCTCCAAAGATTTCCTCGTGGTACCATGTCAAAAGCTTTCTTGAAATCCACAAAGCAACAATACAACTTTTTTCCTTTCAATCGAAACGCTTCCATAAGAACTCGAAGAGTGACAAGGTGATCAATAGTGCTATGATGCTTTCGAAAACCTGCTTGGCCAAGTGCACGTTTGCCATTCTTTTCAGCCCATTCACTTATTTTCATCTCCATGATACATCCAAATAACTTTGCCATTAAAGAACCAACCATTATAGTGCGATAGTTGTTCACATTGTTTACATCTCCTCCTTTGTGCAAAGGTTTGATCCAATTTGCACTCCAATCATGAGGCATGCCATACTGAAGTGCACGGTTAAACATATCGCATATCCAATATCGTGTTTTCTTGCTTGTCCATTTAATCATTTCAGCTTTGACACCTTGAAGGTCACCTGCCTTACGAGTAGCAAGTTTCTCAAGCGCGCGGCATACATCTTCAATGGTAAAGAAGGGAGACATAAACGGAAGGGAGCTACAACACTCCATCTTATCAACATTGGGTTGCTCATAGAGATTCTTACAATGCATATACATATCCTCAAGAGTCAAGTCACCAAAGCTCTCAACGCGCTTGCCTTTTAGATTTTGTCAAAACTTGCCACATGCATGTGCTTTCTCTTGTGCTAAAAGAAGTTGTTTTTCGACTTCCCACCTTCTCCTCTTCTTTTGAACAAGTGCTTTGTATGTGTGTGAACATTCCAAGTAAACTTCCTTGTCTTTGATTGCATCCAATCTTAGCAAGTGTTTTCGGGCTTGACTGCATTCCATGTCAAACCATTTCTTCTTGGTGCTACCCTTCTTAGACCTTTTGCAAGACATGTGTTTCACCGAAAAGCATTCCTTCGCACAAGAGAAAATTACTTCTTTGAAAACTTTCCACTTGCATTCTAATGTTGGGCTCTCTTGATGCTCTATCATGCTTAACATTTGGTCCACCATATCAGCATATATAAGTGCTCGTTTGAAGTCTAGACGTAGGTACAAATGATTCACATCATGATTGGAGGCTACATGCTCGGGCCGTTTACCACACTTGAGGTCAATACATAACATCCTATGATCCGATTCCGGATTCCATTCACCAAGTGTAAAGCTTTGTATGCATTCTAGAGTGGCTTCCGAGAACAACATATAGTCAATCACGCTAGCACCGTTGTGCTTTCTACATGTAAAGTCATTGGTGCCTTGCCATAGAGATACACCATTTGCAATTAGCATTCCGGTACTATTGCACATATGTAGAAGTGACTTTCCATAGTGATCCACTTCTTTTGCATCATTAGAACTTCGATTATACATGTATGAGTCATCCATTCTTCTTGAGAAATGCGGCATGTCTACTTGTTGTGTATCGTGTTGTAGCATATTTGTGCGAGCATTCATGTCTCCAAAAACAATGACTTCACCTTGATCCTTGTAATGAGCAATGTCTTCCTCTAGTTCAACAAAGGGCTGATCTCTATCCATATTCAAGCAAGCATAAAAGTTGGAGTCATAGTGAGGAATGTAGCAACCGGCCACAAACATGACTTGACCATTTGGTGGGTTGATTTTCGGCCATAAGTAGCGTTTATACTTATCTTCTTTGACAATGGAAACATCTTTCAAACCCTTTTTGGTCATACATGCTATGCCTCCTTGGCCTCTTCGTTGCTTTGCATTTTTGGCCCACATCAAAGAATGCACATCGTATTTGTCAAATCCAAGAATTCGTTGCGCATCATGCTCCCATGTTTCGACAAGAAGTATCACATCGGAGTCATTGGTAAGCTCATCAATGCCAATTCCCGCATTCCATGGATACCCGTTACAATTCCAAAAGCTTATTCGCAAGCGTGAGTTGGTCTCATAGATCATGTGTCCCTATTTGCTGGGTGGACTTGCATCCTCCTTAAGTGGCTTTTCTTCTTGAGGTGATACCTTAACCTTCTTGCTTCTTTCCTCATATGCTTTGCGACGTACATTTTGTTGCATAATAGTGCGATCTTCATATACATTACAACCTGTTCCTTTGAGGTAGATCCAACCATTGTCAAGGATGATCTTTCTCTTTACCTCATCAGCCATGGTACATACAATAGGTCTTTCTCCCGAGCGAGGGACTCCTTGTTTTCCAACTCGATGTGCACCATAAGCCATGATTCCTGACATGCCAAAGTGTGTAGCAAAAAACTCTTCAATAGCAACTGCAAGAGATTGGGGTGTTTCCATGCTTTCCTCCTTGATTCCACGAATGACGATGTTCTTTGAGCGTTTTTGTCGTTCGTGCAATTCTTGAGTGTCCACATTCTCTACATTCTTTGCTTGGACAACGGCTTGCGTGATAGGAGATGTAGAAACCGCATTATCCTTACATATATCAGCCCATGATTTGGATGCATTTCTCATCTCACATACATCATGTCGTATTGTATCCATTGTTTCCTCTTTCAATACATGATCACTCTCAACTTTGCTCAAGCGCTCTTTCAATACATTCATGTCAACAAGAGAGCGTTTACATTCTTGAACTTCAGTCTCAAGATGCATCAAGCGTGTTGTTTGCATTTCAAGAACCTTCTTGAGGTGCTCATTCTCCACAACGAGAACTCTTAAAGTACCATTCTCCATTGCAAGTGCGCGCAACTCTTCATCTTGTTTGTTGACGGTTTCTTGTAACGAGATCAAGTAAGCCATGATCATTGCTTCCGTTGTTGTAGATGATGTGGTTGGATTAGCATCCAAATTCTTTGGAGATTTTGCATCATTCTCCATGGCGAGTGTGGCTTTTCCACCCTTGCGAGTTTTGTCTGACATTGCCTTCAAGTCGACAACAAAAACGCAAAGTTTTGACAGTTTTTTCAGTTCTGAAATGCTGTTACAGCAAAGCCTTCCATTACACAGAAAAATTCTGTCTTTACATCAATGCGTAGAGGGCTTCGTGCTCTTCGATTGAGGCTATAGATCACCTAAATCGGAGTTCGGATGAGCAAGTTATGGTCAAAAGAGTGAACTGCTGTCTACTAGGTCAAAAAACGGCTGTCGAGAGAGAGAGAGAGAGAGAGAGAGAGAGAGAGAGAGAGAGAGAGAGAGAACGGTGTGTGTGTGTAGGAAAGAGAGAGAGAGAGAGAGAGAGAGAGAGAGAGAGAGAGAGAGAGAGAGAGAGAGAGAGAGAGGTGAGCCACCCTTTCTTCTTCTTCCCTCTTCAATTCTCTAGAACACAGAGCTCCAAGATAGTTAAACAATCCTCTTCTTCCTCATCCTTTTCTCTATAGTGATAATAAAAAAGAAGTGAGAACTCAAAAACTGAAATGTTTCTTAAACATTGCAAAATTTGAATCTGCACATAAGAGGCAAAAATGCCAAAAATACGAATTTTCCACCTTTTCATAGGCAGTTTTTCCATAAATGCTTTCTATTCCCCCCCCCCCCCCCCCCCCCGCCCCAAATCAACACTTTCTGGCATGGGAGATCCCTGTCCTCTCATGCACTGGGGGGGGGGGGGACACTTAATAGTTATGTGACTATCACGTGAGTGCATCAGAATGGGTTATTAAATTTTAGTCTTTCTCACATTTTCATGTACAAAAGGATATCGTAAAATGGAATTGGAAAAAAGATTTACAGATTGAACAGAAAAAGGGTGTATTTTATTAGTAAAAATATCACAAATAAAGAGTTTTAAAAATAGTCCTTGAATGTATGCGATATACACAATTTATACATAGTAACCCCCACCCCCTCCCCTCCCCCAACACCCGAGCTCATAAGTGTTAGAGACCAAGGAGAGAGAGAGAGAGAGAGAGAGAGAGAGAGAGAGAGAGAGAGAGAGAGAGAGAGAGAGTCTCTTGAACCAATCAACATTGGCAGTGAATAAAACGATACACTATACAATGGGGGGGCAATGGGTTGCATATATACCCATCTAAGAAAATTGCCCTACCCAGACGTTGACAAATAAATAAAATAAATACCTAAAAGCCAAAATAAATAATGAATCACATTGGATAGTTCACATGAAATGCCATAACTTTAACACCCTCTCTTTAGCTCATAGTGGACATAAATAGTGAGACCAAGTTGATGAAGAAGCTACCATGGTCACCCTGGTGGAAGGCCTTAGACTACTAGATACAACTCAATTTTGCTACTCTCAACTTTCTCCCTTAAAAGAATGCCATCTTGAGCATCGATTACCTCATAGAAAATTGAAATGTAGATCACATTACGTCCAAAATTCCCATTCGTGAACTGTGAACACATTACGTCCAAAATACTCCAAGATAATAAACTCTAAAACACATCCTCTCCATAATCTGACAAACAACAATGGATTGGCTCCCATGGCCATAGTGTTTTAGATATGTTTGATTGGTTCCTTGACAAACGCATGTATCTTGAACTTTGACCCATGCGTTCAAACATCAGTAACTTGAACTCCAACACAAGGGTCCAAATTATTTATAAGGAGCACTACTTGTCCGTTTCTACCACTCACAAGCCTCTGTCTCTGGTTGAAGCTAGTGGCAACAACTGCCTCATGACTAGAAATCTGGTGTCATGGCCAATGTGGTCACCATCATGTGTGCCATGCCGATCTCCTTTGTCAAATCTTTATCACCGTTATCTCTGTCCAGCTTGCATTTGCCTTTGTTTCTTTGTGAGTTCTTGGTTTTATCTTTGGCTTCAAACTCCCGAGACAAACAAAGTGTCGAGTCACATTTATAACAATGGGCCTCGATCCTTGTGGGTACCGAGGTAGATAACTGAGTACTGGTATCGCCATCCTTGCCAAGCTTGCCTTTTCCTTTGCCTTTGTTCTCTAGAGAACTCATGTATTTGCTTTTGGCTTCACAATCTCGAGCCAAACAAATTGAAAGTTTCCTTGAGAACTTTGCCAATGCATAGGCTGGTAATAGGGAACTCGTTGATTTGCTATCCATAGCCTTTTGTTTGGTTTGGTCATTGATGTCTCGCTGTTGCTCAAGCAAGGGGTGGCCATCTTGAAGCTACAACATCTAGATACTTGAGTTCCTTCTCGCATTCCAAGGGCCGCAAAACTCCACCAAGACACACCAAAAAATTATTTGAGGGCTCTTGCAAGCCGATTTTCAATAGTCGATACACAAACTCTCTGAGAATTGTGAGCTTCAAAATCCACTCCTTCCAAACTGCTCCAAAACACCATCAAGGTTCTTGCAAGTTGTCTTCCCAAGGGAGGTCCAGAAACAGTTGACCTCATGAACCTCTTTTACTTCACCCAAAGCCAATCAAGAAAAAAAGATCTCTTGATACCCTCCTCTTAGCTTCACCTCGTAAAGCAATTAAGGGTGCCTTGTGGGTTGAGTCACCAAGAGAGGGAAAATAAGTGGGGTTGCCGGGAAAAGTAAGGGGGGACTATTGGCAATGAAAGAAAAAACAGCATTTTAAAATTCTTCTTGCGCAAAGGGGAGGGGCCTCATCACTATATCACATGGGCATGCTCAAATGGGATCAATGGTGGAGGAGGAAAACGCGGGGCGCGCCAATCGTGGACCGTCAAATTCAATGGTTGCCCCGAATTTACTAGTCTACCCGAATTTACAAATTTGCCCCGAATTTACTAATCGGCCCACATTTACAATATGACATAGTCGAATCCTTATATTTCAACGAATGCATGCAGGCGTAGTGGTTAGTACATATGGCTCGTAGTGGGGAGGTTGCGGGTTCAAGACATGGGTGCGGGGACTGCCCCGAATTTACAAGCCTACCCGAATTTACTTTTCTCCCCGAATTTACCAAATGTTTCGAATTTACAAATGTGCATCTGACGGTCCGAATCACCTCAACCATAGATCACATTTGAAGAAGCCCGTGCGACATAGTGTGGAGGGGGGAGGGGGAGGGGGAGGGGGAGGGAACTTTGCCAACAAGGGCTACAGATGGATGACATTTTAAAATGCATGTGCTGGGAAGGACGTCGCTTGGTTGCATAGTTGGCATTGTGGATGCTTGCTGCAATAGCGTTTTAAAACAATGTTGATTGCATGGGCAATGTTCACATTAAGACAACAACAGTGGTAGTAAATGATCATTATACGGTAGCATTTCAAATGCTGCGGGGCAAGGGGAAAGAAACTCAGATAGGCTTCGAAAAGGGAGATTTTTACAATGCTGTCTCTAGAGATGGTAGTGGATAGCGTCATTGGCAAGGGTGAGAGTGTCTTCACGGGCTCTCTTCTCAACGAGCTACTTGGCTCCACCAAGACTCTAGTACCATGTCAAAGTCGATGATGCGGAAGCGGAGAGAGAGAGAGAGAGAGAGAGAGAGAGAGAGAGAGAGAGAGAGAGAGAGAGAGAGAGAGAGAGAGAGAGAGAGAGAGAGAGAGAGAGAGAGAGAGAGAGAGAGAGAGAGAGAGAGAGAGAGAATGAATCTCCTGAAGCAATCAACCCCAGCAATGAATAAAATGGTACACTATACAATGGGGGAATGGGTTGCACATATATATACCCATCTAAGTAAATTACCCTACCCACACTTTGACAAATAAGTAAAATAAATACCTAAAAGCCAAATTAATGATGGGACCACATTGGGCAGTTCACTTGAGATGCCATAAATTTAACACTTCATTACACTAGAAAAAATATTTTATTCTTTTTATCTCTCTTCCTCAATCTTTCCTAAGCATCTTCATCAATCATTGGAGCACTTTTTCTACTCCGCATAAGAATGCCTTGCAAGGAGACAAAAATCATTGAATTGTACCAAGAACGCAAAATTACAAATTGGTTTGTTGGTCCTCAATTTTCTCAATGTGCTTGCAAAATAGCATGACATTCATCCCCTCTGAATTGCACATTCTCCAGCATGTGCTAACTACATTAGCATCTCCTCACATCAAGTTTGTAAACCTCGATCAAATCCATACTATACACATGGTAGTAGCAAACACCCAATATTTGTCAAATTGCAAGCAAAAACACCTCCAAGATCGTATGGATAGCTAAAAAAATTATCACATCAATAGGGCATAAGCATCCAATAATCGATAAATCTTCCACTCCATAGCTCATGAAGGTAACTTGTCACAATCCATAGGCATCATAGCACCCACTTAGATCAAACGTTGGATAGACCAACCATGCAAAACCTTGAGAAACATAAAACCCTTCTAGCATATACAATATCAAAAAACCATAAAGCATGTGAATTCTACATACTTCACATAACATAACACTATAGGATGTCTCCATACCAGACAACCATATTCAACACTCTTTTTGAAAATTTTGGATCCACCTAGTTCAAATGTCATAGCCATCACATAGCATTGATGAATCATGAGATGCACGAGAACCTACCCTAAATGAAAAGAAAGCATCCACACTCCGTCGGTAATTGGCAACATAATCCCTCACTTAGCTTTGGAACCTTCATGCACCTATTGGAAATCTATTCCCAAACCATTTGGTATTCAAAACTCTTAATAAAAAACCCTTGTATCTTGTGTAACATTGTAGAAGGTGAAAACAGTTTCAGCAGCGGGAACTGTCTCCTGGAAGCCGAATAGTGGATCAGTCAGTAATTACCATGGTAGTTACCACAGTAACTTCGAGAAGGCTATAAATAGGACCCATTACATTGTAATCGGACTGCTTAATTCTTGCTTCTTACTTCGGAGTTCTTTTGGCTTAACCTTTGAGCAATTTCCTAGTAGCAATCTATTCGCTTGTAATCTTGTAATCCTTACTACTGTAATCATTCGAGCTTCAAACCATTCCATCTTGTACTAATTATCCTGAATATGAATCTGAAACTGCAATCACTTTTCCAGTTGTCCAGTTTGTCTATCCTTTTGTTTAACTAATTCAGTTCAGATAACCATTTCAGTCTAGTTCTGGTCTCTATTCCAGTTCTACTAATTGAATTGACGACTTACCATTAGCTTTAAATCCTAACACTGGAATTAGCTATCTGAAGAGATCAGCTCCAATTCCACTTTGGAGATCACGGTGGTTAGAGCTGTTGCTCGTCACCAGAAAACTCTTCTCCCCATTAAGATTTTCAGCTGAAGAATGGCTCCCAAAACCAGTCGTGGTAAAAAATCATCACACCGCGTTGACCATATTCTTGAGGAATCCGAACGTGAATCTGATCTCAAGAAGGACCTGGAGACTAAAACTGAGGCTCAGGAGGAGCACAGTCATGCTGATGAGGCTAAGGACTCTCAACACTCCAGTCAATCCAGAAGGAGAAGAGCTGAGAGGGAAGAACGCAAGGCCAGGAGTTCTCGAGCCACCTAGAGGGATGATGGGGCCAAAGCCAGCAAGGGTAGTCGCCACAGTTTCGATAGAAAAGCCAGGGAGGAGACAAAAACTGAGACAAATGAGGGGATTTATTGGGACGCGGATATGGACCCTGACGAGTCAGGGTTCGAAGGTCAGAAGAGGCAAAGAAAATGCCGACTGACATGATTATACCTCTTCATTAAAAATTTCTTTTCCAGTGTTCAAGGGTGGGAAGAAGGATGATCCGGATGTTCATATCCAAGCCTTTGAATAGTATGTTGAGTTGAAAAATATTGATGAAGATGACTGGGGTGAATACTTTCCTCAGACACTAAAGGATGCAGCAAGGAAATGGTACTACCATTACCCAGCTTGCCAGCTCAGATCATACAATAAATTACTCAAAGGTTTCAAGCTGGAATATTCAAACAACACAGGAGATGAGGATATCCTCTGTGAACTGGACAAGATAAAGCAAGGAAAATTATCAGTTAGAAGTTATGTTGAAACAACCAAGGAGCTAACCAGGCAGCTGCTGCAGGAACCTCTATCAGAAAAGAGGCTATGGGCATGGTTTTTAAATGGATTCTGTAGTAAAAAGCTTAGGGAACAGGAAGTACCTACACCAACAAAGAAATTCAATGATTTGGTGCAGCGCGCCCTGAAGCTGGAACAATAGGCAAAGAAAGAGAGGAGTCACAAGAAGAGGAGGTCCGGTACTAGTAGTTCTTCCACTAAGAATTCTAATTCCAGTAAGACCTCCAGTAGTTTTGAAAGTAGCTTAGAGGAAAAAAGAAAGGACAAAACCAAGAAGGGGTCTTGGTCTAGGAAGATTGATGAAATGGCCCAGCAGATTGCTTAGATCAGCCAGACCAGACAATCAGTTAGAAGAATGGAAACTTGGTGTTCAAAATGTAAATCTAAAGATCATGTTTCCAATGAATGTCCACAATGTATCTACTGCAAAACATATGGTCATTTATGGAAGAATTGTGGCATCCATATCCATCACTTTAAGAAGGGCAAAGATTTGTCTGTCGTAGCATTCACCAATGCTGAACTAGTCAGAGTGGAAACAACGAGTATACCCCAAGAGAAGAAACCAGGTACTAGTGGTACTGGTACTGGGCGAGGTAGGTACCAGGGAGGTACTAGTAGAGGACGGGGACGTGGTAATTTCCAGAACAAAAGTCTGAATTGTTACACTTGTGTTAAGTATGGGCATTTTGCGGCTCAATGTCCAAAAACACCTACTACTGCGGCTACTGAGGCAAAGGCCCCAGAGCTAGTTCCTGTACGACTAGTAATGCGCAGCAAAGGGATGGTCATTGAGGAAATTTCAGAGGAGCCGGAAAAACCAGTAAATCTTGAAAGTAGCAAATGGGCTCAGCAGAGAGAGGTGTGAATGCACAAGATATTCACGACTATGCCAATCAGACTCTGACTATACAAGATGCAAATAGCAGAATTCAGATTCAAACGAACAACACTAGGAGCTGGAGGAAGGAACTACGACCAGAAGAGCTTTGCCAAAAGTATAAGGCGAAGAAAATGGAGAGGATACTAGCGGTAATGAATATTTTTTCGTTAGTTGAAATAGATCTCAATGTGGTATTACTGGACAAAGATAATGCTCAAAAGAAAAAGAAGCAGTTTCTAGATCAGTTCACTGAACTGAATTCTGGGGCAGTTAACTCGAAGGTCAGAAGAACCAGTAGATTCTCGTAGGTCAACAATTTGTGAAGAAGTTACTGGGAGTCAAAATAGAAATTCAGAGTCCAGAGGACCATCTTGGGATTATGCTGAGGAATCAACCAAATGAAAGGGTGGCGGGCCTGATTGGTGATTTTCAGATGATCAAGAAATAGAGGAATGGAATCTAGGTTTTGAGGAGAATCCTAGAGTGATCAAAGTTAACAAACATCTGAGTCCAATCATGAAAGAGAAAGCCCGATACATGTTCCAACAATATAAAGATGTGTTCGCATGGGAACATACTGATCTCAAGGGAGTGGATCCAGAGGTATGTCAACATTGAATACCATTAAAACCAGATGCTAGATCTGTGAGGTTGCAAAGATATAGAATGAATCCTAATTATGCTAAGAAAGTTAAGGAAGAGATCGATAACCTTCTGAAGGCTAGGCTCATTACTGAGGTAGAAAATAGTGCTGGTTATTTCCTATTGTGGTGGTGTCCAAGAAGAATGGAAAGCTTAGAGTTTGTGTGGATTATCGGAAGCTGAATGCTCAGACCATCAAGGATCCCTTCCCATTACCATTTACAAACATTTTGCTTGATGAAATGCAGGTTACGAGATGTATAGCTTTATGGATGGTTATAATGGTTATAACCTGCTACAAATTGCTCCTGCGAACCAGAGCAAGACCACTTTTATTAATGAATGGGGAGCATTCATGTATCTGGTTATGCCATTTGGTCTTTGTAATGCCCCATCAACTTTTCAAAGATGTATGATGGAAATATTCAGTGAATACCTTCACTAATTCCTTGCCATATTTATGGATGAATTCACCATATATTCAACAGAGAATAAGCATTTACTTTTTTGGAGATGGTTTTCCAGCGCCAGGAAAAGAGGGTTTGTTTAGATCCATTCTAATCTATTTTCTTGGTCTAGAAAGGACAGGTTTTGGGACATGTAGTGTCCAAAAATGGTATTGAAATGGCCAATGACAAGATTCAGTGTGTCCAACAGGCCAAGGCGCCATGCAATGCATCATAATTAAGTTCTTTCTTGGGATATATCAACTTTTATAGAAGGTTTGTGCATCAGTTTTCTTCTCAGGCATTACCTTTGTACAAGCTCACAAAGAAGAACAACAAGTTCATTTGGACTACTGCATGTGATGAGAGCTTTCAGAGTTTGAAGAGTGCCATTATCAGTAAACCAGTACTTCGACAACCAAACTAGGATGTCATTTTTGATGTACATGTAGATGTCTTACGATTGGTGATGGGGCCAATCTTAGCTCAGCCTGATGGGAAGACTGATTATCCAATCTATCTTGCCAGTCGTAGATTTAGTTAGACAAAACAAGGATATATCACTACTGAAAGAGAAGCCTTGGGAATGGTTTTCAATGCTACTAAGTTTTGACAGTATTTGCTGGGCAGATGTTTCATTTTTATGTTGATCATCATGCATTATTTTTCCTAATTAACAAGGTCATTATTCAAGGGAGATTGATAAGATGGATGATGTTCCTGATGGAATTTGAGTTCTGTATTTTCCATAAGCCCGATAAAACCATTGTGGTGCTGATTTCCTGTCTAGAAGTATGGATGGCTACTCTGAGACATCCTTGAGAGATGAGCCAGTGGATGCAAAACTATTTCAGGTGACAGCTGAGGAAATGACTGATCCAAAATTATATGATGTGTATAAGTTCCTTTCTAAAGGAGGATTCCCAGATAATAACTGGACTTAGAATCAGAAGAAGGCCTTGATCATTAAGAGTCTGAAGTTCACCATCATTGGAGGATCACTCTACAGACTGGGAGTGGATGGGGAAAAGGGTCAGTTTGTAAAGTGTCAAAACCAATATCAATTTTTATGGGGAAAAGGGTCAGTTTGACTATCTGTAATAATCATTTCAAAGAAGATGGAGAGAATTAGCCAATGCATGTATGCCACGTCATTAGCAGTGCATAAAACTCTAGGAACGGTAAGTAGTGGAGATTTTATGGCACGAACGCATATAATAGTAAGGCAAGTAGGCATTTTTCCTCGTAAATCTCCTTCGTGACGCCTGCCTACTGTTATCCATTCGCCATCACCAAGCTATGAAGTTTCATCACTGTAACCACAAACTTCTTCGTCTGAGGAAACTTTTGATTGCTGTTTGTCTTTACCAGCCACACTAGGATACGGGTTTGAAGATTCAAGTAAGTCCTCTTCTTCTTCTTCTACTGATTCATCATCTTCACGGTGTATGGGTAGGAAGAAAATGTTGGAAAAGATGCAAGAAACTATAGAGGAAACCCAAGCACTTATTGATGCTGTGGTATGTGTTTATTGAGCAAGTCGAGGCATTACTCTGACTATGGGATTTGCATGTGGTTGTGCAAGCCACAAGAATTGAGTTTGACAAAGCTATCATAAGACAGTTTCTTAATTCCTTCAATGTTGATGAAGGAAGTGCTATGGTATATGGTAGGAAAGTGTCGGTAACTCCGAAAAATATTGCTTTTGCATTCAAGATGCCAAATGAGCCAAAGCCATCTGTGGCAACAACAGAACATATTAGTGTAGATTTGAAAGAAGACAATGCTACCAAGAAGAAACGAAAAGCCAATGTGCAAGAGGTTCCAGTAGCGGGTCTGGACATTCCTGCTGCTTACCGCTTTGTGGCTGAAGCCGTGAGTCTCAAAAACAACCAAACTTATGTGTCAAAAAAACTGTTTGCTATGCTACTGGCAAAGAGATTAGATGTCACAATTTCTATTAATCTATGTCAGATTCTGTCACATAATGTGCTTCAACATACTGCTAAGTTGAAGTCCTAGACTGTTTTCAAAGCATGGTATGTTTGGCAGTTTCTTTATTGGGCAACTTCTCCGGAAGCTCATGACCAGGTAAGGATGTCTTGGAGCTAGAAGCCCTTCCCAACAACTAAGAATGTGGATTTATCATCAGATGAAGAAGCCCCAGATAACCAGTTAGCTCTTATTGGACAAAAGAGGAAGGCCACACAGGAGAAAGCTAGTAGTACTAAGAGGCAAAAGACTACATTAGCCAAGAGCAATGCTTTCCTAAAGCAGCTCAAAAGTCAAGTCAAAATGGTGTCTATTGAAAAATCTCCAGTAGACCAAGCTTCGGCTAGCCAGACATACCAACCTTCAGTCCAGACCACAGTGGTGGAACTAGCCAGCAAGCAGGGCAAGGATCAACAACCACCAGTGCAGGAAAAGACCAGCCAGATAGAACCAATGCTATGCAGCTGGAGATTTAGACTGATAAGGGAAAGAGACCACCACCTTCTAGTTCAATTGGTAAAGTTTCCATCCCTTACAATGAATTGGTTTTGACTTTTAACCAAGAAGGACCGGTTACAATAGCTGCAAACTCATCCACTCAGAGGAGGATTACTCCTGCATAAACCTGATTCTACCACATTACCCTATACGGCTCCTGTCATAGTTTATGAGCCAATTTCCTGTGACCCAGAAACAATGAATGATGGTTGTTCAATACTTATTCAGTCGTCCTAGAACACAATTGTTGATGCTATAGGACAAAATGTTGGATGCCTCAGTCTCTAATGATGAATTGACCAAGTTAAAGGCCGAACTGAGGGAGACTGAGTAGTAAGTTGAGAAGTTGGAGCAGGATAGAGGAGCACTGTCCCTGCGGCATAGTATCCTTGAAAATTAATAATCTAGGACCATTCAGAATTTAAAAAATAAGTTGTCAAAAATGGAGTCTGAGGTGAGGGTGCTAAAAGAAGAAAAGATAGAGGTTGATAGAGCTACTGACAGATTCGAAACCATGCTGCGAATGAAGAGAGTTGATTTCAACTCATTGCTGACTAGACACACTGCATTGAAAGCCACTTTAACTGAAAAATATATCTATAATAATTTGGCTGATATACTGAATCCAAAGGGAAATGCCGTTTTCAATATAGATAATCTGAGGGCGCTCATGGAAACAATGCAGATTGATTTGAACTTTCTGAATAAAACAGCGATTTGGATAATTAGGCCATCCTGGACTATATTGAACAACAAAATAACCTCGATGAGAATGATGATAAAGCAGCAGAGGAGGAAGAGAAGGAGGATGAATCAGCAGAAAGGCATCATGATGACGACTCTCCTCCATCTCCACCTTCAGAAGATCACCAAATCTTGAAAAGGATATTACGACTAAACCAGGGTTAGGCCCATAGTACAGGGAAATGGCTAAAATACTCTTTGAAGCTAGGATTAAAACAAATCAGTCTCTCCCTGAAGGATGGCTCTATACGGCTTCGCATTGTCATAAGTTGGCTAGATGCCGTCTGACAAAGGGAAGACGTACACTGTATGATCCCGACACTAAAACATATAATCCTCTCACGCCTTACGAATTGGAGATGTCCACGGCAAGGTGGGATCAACTGGAGCAGGAGGCCATTTATCGACTTATCTAGAAGGACAATGCTGACACTGGAACTTTTGAAGCACCAGCACCAAAGAAGGGCAAGTGGAAGCGGGTTCAGTGGAAGGATACTGGGTAGTTCCATCTCAGAATCAGACGGTGGATTTTCCTAGTAAGGTGCTAGAATTTATTTGGTAGGACACCCTTGGAATTACAATTATAGGGGTGTCAAGAACTCAACCAACATGAAATATGGCATAAAGCTAGCAATACCAGGAGAGATAGTGACTCCAGAGGATTACTATCATGAGGAACATAGGCCAACTCATGAAGAACATAGGCCAACTCAAGAGGAACATCGGCCAACTCAGGAAATAGACATATGGGTTTAGGGTTTGGACCTCAACCACAAATCCAGACGGGCTCCTCAACACTAATTCACAATCAGATGGTGGTTTTTTCAACAATTTTGGAGTCATACCAAAATTCAAGAAAGGAGGAAAGGATGTAGAAGGTGAAGACAGTCTCAGTAGGCGGGAACTGTCTTTTGGAAGCCGAACAGTGGATCAGTCAGTAATTACCACGACAGTTACCACAGTAACTTCGAGAAGGCTATAAATAGGACCCATTACATTGTAATTGGGGTGCTTAATTCTTGCTTCTTACTTCGGAGTTCTTTAGGCTTAACCTTTCAGCAATTTCCTAGTAGCAATCTATTTGCCTGTAATCTTGTAATCCTTACTACTGTAATCATTTGAGCTTCAAACCATTCCATCTTGTACTAATTATCCTAAATATGAATTTGAAACTGCAATCAATTATCCAGTTTTCTAGTGTGTCTATCCTTTTGGTTAACTAATTCAGTTCAGATAACCATTTCAATCTAGTTCTGGTCTCTATTCCAGTTCTACTGATTGAACTGATGACTTTCCAGTAGCTTTAAATCCTAACACTGGAGTTAACTATCTGAAGAGATCAGCTCCAATTCCAACACCATCCACATCATCAACACCTAGAAGCACACCAATACCCTTGTTGGAATTCGGGTTGTAGGGATAGACATGTGAGTGTATACGAAGCGTGCGTGCAAGGAGTGTGGGAAAGAGAAGAGACACTCATCATGTGGAGGAGTACAAGATGAGAAGAATCCTCATTCAATCCTCATTGTTCTAATAAACTAATAATTGAATTATATTAGTGATGGATTAGTGGATGTCTGACCTTGTTGGCTTGAAACCCCAAGAATCTCCCATATGAAGGCCAACATGGCCCAAATGGCCTATGTATATACAAACTTGTACAGTTGTGAAGCATGCTTGTGGCTTCACCCCATCATCTCAATGCAATGTGAAAACCACTCCGAAGCCAAGGTCTTTGTAAGAGCATTTGCAGGGTTGTCATCCGTATAGACTCTGACAAGATCCATGTGTTTGTTAGCCAAATGATACAATATATCTCGTATCCCATGATACTTGACCTCTATGTGTTTTGACTTGAAGTAAAACATAGGGTTGTTAGCTAATGATATAACACTCTGACTATCACAATGCAACACAAAAGTATGATGAATCCCAAGATTTGCACTGGATGAGCTAACCATACAGCTTCCTTTCTACCAGTAGAAAATACTAGCTACTCCAACAAACAAGAATACATAGCCAGATGTGTCTTTTTGACTATCCGCATCGTTCGAATAATTTGCATCTGTGTAACCCACTATAGAGGCATTGCTATTCCCAAAGCATAAGCACTTGCTTGCAATTACCTTAAGGTATTGCAAAACGTGCTTCACTTCTTCTCAATGTTTTTTGCCAAGATTTGCCATAACTCTACTAACCATTCCCACTGAAAATGCAATGTCTAGTCTAATGGCTATCATGGTGTACATAAGACTATCCACTACTGTATGGAACCTTATCCATTAGGAAATTTCAGAGGTCATTTGGAGGGCCATATGAAGAGAGAGAATAATAGAGCGCGTCCAATGAGCACAAAGGCTACGTTACGTAGGAAAGTACGTGGAAAGACTCAAAAAATAGGAAAATAGCATAAAACTTTCACGAATCTAGGATTGTAGCATCGTAATTTCCTTCCTTTTACCGAGCTTTTAGGTGCTTGCATGTGGTCCCACTTCTGATATTCTCTTATGGTCATTAACGTACTGGAGGGTGACCATTAAGCCCGCACAAGATATTGAAATTCTAAAACACTTTCCCTCCATTAGAATGCTTTCAAAGTGAATCTCCCTCCACTAAAGCTTTTCTCTGAGAGCTATGGCTTCCACGTCTTCTCGCCCAAGAGGCTCCAGGTGTTTACTGTCTCTCACACCAACAACCAACAACTGCACTTTGCCTAGAAGGCCAAGTAGTAGCATATCCTCAATTACAATATCAACTTCAATAAGTGCAGAGAACCAATGGGTTGGACAAAGGATAAACAAAGGTTCATGGGTCCTCATGCAACCAAGAAGACCCAAGAGGTCTAGTGGTATCAATGTTTACCGCTCAGCATGGAAGGCCAGAGTGTTGGATTTCAAAGTTGAAATCGGCAAAAGATCTGTAAAGGAAGTTCTTGTTCAGCATGTGTTTACCCATCCAGAGGTGATAGCAAACGGTGGAAATGTATCAGATATACATCAACCACGTTGCAATTGTAAGTACTCTTGACATGTGAACTTATTGATACTCTCATTATAACTTTTCTTATATATTTTGCAATGTTTCTCCCGCTTGTTATGAGCAATGTCTCCATTCTTCACAGCTCAATTACATTAGATTTGTGATTTGTACTTATTGATACTCTTAGTTTAACTCTTCTTATATATATTGCAGATGTTTATCCCTCTTCTTATGAGCAATGGGAGCCTGTGGAGTGCATAATAGGCCTCTTCCATGTTGTTCATGCCCACATTGGTTCTCTACAGTATTCAGGGAGGAGCAGCAAAAGACTGGCTGATGAGGGAATATTTTTTTATGACCACTTCTACCAACTCAGCTCAGGGAATAAGAATGGCATGTTGGTGAAAGTGCCTCTACCAACCGATTGGAACACTGTGGACTGGCCAGTTCCCGAGGAAACAATGGTGGAGGCAATGCGAAGTAAGCTCTACAAGGATATACAAAGGTCTCTACGTAGCTCTATTCCCACCAAACTGGTTAGAATTGCAAACTTTTGTCCTGTTGCACTCTTCATAGAGCTGTTTCATAGCTACAACATCCGTGTTACGAAAACTATGTTCATGTGCAAGTCATTTCAGCAGTCATCCTATGACAAACTTCTTGACAGAGGATGGTATGCAAAGGAAGAGATTGGTTTATGGTGTGAGGTCGCGCTTGATACTCTAGTTGTCAAGTACATGATTGCAAGCCAATCACTATTACTCTCGTTTTGGTATATGCGATCACAAATGCTCAACGGTAAGTACATTCCTATGGACCAGGTTTCTGCAGGTTTGGAAGATAATCCTGCTGTGGATGTGGAAGTGATTGATAAAGAGCATGGCCTACTGTTGGTGGTTACAATAAGGGAGCTATGCAGTCTTCAGCATTTGCGGCATGACATAATTGAAGAGTCAATGGACAAGGACCTATCAGATTTTTCCTTTTTCCTAGCTGGCCGTAAGGTGATGCGGCGAAGGGAAAAAGATATTTTGTGCAAAGAGTTGGATGGTCGGGTTGAAGTAGTGTCAATGTAACAGATATTCTTGTGAACCCAAGTGTATACAAATGACTTTGAATACATGAAGTTTATTGAGCTCATTTTTCAATTGTGCCCTGTGAAAAAGTGTGCTTGAAATACATTTCTTTACCATGTCAAATCTCTCTCTCTCTCTCTCTCTCTCTCTCTCTCTCTCTCTCTCTCTCTCTCTCTCAATGTTAAACAAGACAAAGACATGATAGAAGAGTCATCTTAATTCATTAGAAAGTACAAACTCGTCCGTGAACAATGGACTGAGATACAATTTCTGTAAGTATGGAATCAGAATGTCTTCAAGGTAAAAATCGAAGGAATGCCCCTCGAAAGAAGGTGGTGAGATAGTTGTTCCCGGCGGATTTAGTTCTCTCTTTTCAGGAGTATCATCAATCAGTAGTGTATTAGTTGCATCAAAGGGTACACCGATTTGGCTAAACGGTTTGTACAAAAGAGGTAAGTGTGGTTTTTTAGGGTGGTAGTGGCCCTCAACGGTAACGCATTTTCTTTGATCATACAAAAAGGCAAAATCTGACGTGTGAGCGTGGCATACACTGCAAACTATTGTAATTAGTGGCGACAAGTTTTGCCTTTGCATTGAAGACCATATGGCAACTCTGAAGCGCGGAAGAAGAAACTGAATAAATTCCTTGGTTCCTGGACGAACCACGACTCGACAAGTTCCCATCCGAAACGTTTGCAAATCCTCAAAGGGTTATGTGTCACTGAGAGGCACCCGCATCAGCAGCAATCCACTGACGTCCAAGATAATCAACCTCTGTAAAAGTTGACAAGTACATATAAGTAGTTAGAAGCTGAACATATTTTGCCATACTTGAATAGACATTACCGGAACAACCGTATCTACAGGTAGCAAGGGTCCATACTGGGTCTCTGTAGTGTTCATGTCGTTGTTGCTCTCCTCTGCTTTATCTTCATAGTCATCATTCACATCTTCATCAGGGGTCTCCCCCATGGCTCTTTCTGCCTCATTCAAGGTTTCCTCCAAGGTCTTTTCCTCTCCCTCGGTTGACCGGCTTGCCTCATACATCCTTGCCTGATCCATATCAGTTTGCTCATCCCTAGGCATGCTTTCCTCATCCATATCCTTTTGCTCATCTATAGGCCTGCTTTCCTCATCTTGGGTTTCAGCCATAGGCTCTTTTGGCTCCTCCACTGGCTGACTTGGCTCTTTCATTGTCTCCTCTGGTTGTACACTAGCACCTTCCATATGCTCATTTGACCTTTCCTCATCCTCGGCTCTTTCATCTGCTGGTGATATGACCCCCTCGGCCTGTTGTGATTCCACTGTATCGGATGTAGGGGTTTGTCGTGGTGGCAAGTCATGTTTTGTTAGATCAATAGTGCGGTCATCCAAGCCGCTATCTTCAAGCTCTCTAGGGCTAGACATAGTAAGCAGGTGTTGTATTAAACTTACCCGGTATCTTTGTAAATAATCATATGTGTAGTTTTTTAAAGCACTCTGCAAAATTGAAAGACCACATGGTGAGAATTATTTTATAGACTAAACCAAAACTAACTGAATGCATTGCCAAATGGGTACCTTAGTCATGAAAGGTTTTAATACAAAGTAGCTTTGCAGAACATATTCTGCATGGAGAAGACATCTCCAGCCGCAAGAATTTCCATCGGTTTGATTTGGGACAGGTACATCTTTGATTGGGGCCTTGTATAGTTCATACCTTCCACATAGCTTGCCATAGGCAAGCAACAACCTCTTTATACAACTGCACAAAGCAATGTCAAGATGTTAGCATGAGGCTTCAAATTTACATGGATATCTATAAGAAACACTTTCTGATACAAAACACTTACAGCCTAATTTCAGGGTGGGTTCCTTTTATTGAATTGAACACCCACACTGCTGGTTGGTCAACATCAAGGCATATGAGACTCCAGTGATGGTTGTTCTCATATGGAAAGATGATGACAATAACTTCCAGCATAGCACAGTGGAGAAACCAACTCTCAAAGGTCCCAGATGGACTGTTCTTTTGTCTAATAATCAATGACATTTGTGGATCAAGAAGAAACACCTCTGTGTGGGTGTGCAGTGGGAGTTGACTTTTGATCAGGGTGCAGAGACTCTACCTGAGTTAGCAAACCTATTATCTGAGTTTTCAAAGCTAGCAAGATAGTAACACTTACTTAAGACAAGCATAGATAATTGTGTCTGAAATCTGAGCATCTGGATTCTGCAATAAATTAATGTCCACTTTTTCCAGAGCTAGCTTTCTGGCTCCATCTACAAATGGTATCTCTGCAAGCAAACCATCCTTCATTGAAAGTAGAGTTTCTTGATTGCTTGCCTCTATGGACAGGGTCACATTGCATTCTGTTTGCCTCTG